>NC_086447.1:602217302-602564755 GCF_028390025.1 Pseudophryne corroboree
TTGAGGGGCCGTCATGGCAACACAGAGAGAATCGATACGTTCGGACATATTCTGCATGAACTGCACAACCTGGGATTGTGTGGCCCCCTGCTTACTTAAGCAAGACCAGATATCTGCAGTTGAATCACCTCCTGAGGCCTGATTCCCCGACGAATCCATTGGCCAGTGCTTACTGTCACGTCTAGCGAGGTTTGATGATCCGGCAGCAGAGACTTGCCCAAGGAGGCAGTTGGCTGTGGATGAACGAGACGAGGGGGCTGGATATAGTTCCATCTCATGGGACATGGGGCAATGAAGAACGTAGATGGAGCTAAGAGTCAGTGGATTGTAGTTCTTATGGACAGGGCTGAGGTAGAGAACTGTGGCTGGTGAACGATGACTTAAAGACGTAGTTGTGGAAAAAGAACTGCGGGTTGTGGCTTGAAAGACGAGGTTGTGGATAATGAACTGCGGAACTGTGAATAGTGGTTATAGACGTGGCTGGAGGCAAAGAACTGTGGACTGTGATTTGAAAGACGAGACTGTAGATTATGAACTGTGGTACTGTGGATGCTGGTTAAAGATGTGGCAGGAGACAAAGATCTGTGGAGTGTGGCTTGAAAGGCGAGGCAGAAGACCCGGGACCGACCATGTCCAAAGAGTCTTACTGGACCGGGTTTTCCAGGAGTGCTTCCACAGGCAGCAGCAGGCTAGGAACGGCAGGGCTGCAGCAGCAACAGAGAACCAGCCAAGCAGGGTCAGGAGTAACCAGAATACGGCAAGAATCCTGGAAGCACAGGCTAAAGCACCTACAACAGGGTTGTAACTTGAAGCACTGGCGTCCCTGTCCTAAACCAGCCCCCTTTTATAGGGAGAACTTCCCCTGGATTGGCTGGAAGAAACAGGAAACAAGAACTATGCCTCAAACTTGGTCTCCAACATGGCGGCGCCCAGTAATGCAGACCTTTCTGCAAAGCCACACAGCTCACTGCCCCTGGTCTCCTAGCAACGGCTCAGCAAGAGCGACCCGCTGCAGCGGCGTCCCACCGCCGCTACTGCTGCCCTCAGACCCGGCGCAGCAGCCCACCTCCGCCGCTGCCCGCACACCGCCTGAGAAGCCAGCCCCGCGGCCCCAGCGTACCGGTAAGACTCTGGACGCTGACATTCTCTAAGTCCTGTGAACTAACGGTGGATACCGGATGCACGTCTAACACCAACATAGTTGTCAAGGCCTGAGTTATCCGCTTTGCAACAGGATGACTGCTGTGATATTTCATCTTCCTCGCAAAGGACTGTTGGACAGTCAATTGCTTAATGGAAGTAGTACAAGTGGTCTTCCGACTTCCCCTCTGGGATGACGATCGACTCCCAGCAGCAACAACAGCAGCACCAGCAGCAACAGCAGCAGTAGGCGTTCCACTCAAGGATCCATCGGAGGAATCCCAGTTAGGAGAGGACTTGTCAGTCTTGCCAGTGACATGGCCTGCAGGACTATTGGCGTTCCTGTCTAAGGAGAAAATTGACATTGAGGGAGTTGGTGGTGTGGTTTGCAGGAGCTTGGGTACAAGAGGAAAAAGGTATTTAGTTGTCAGCGGACTGCTTCCGCTGTTACCCCAAAGTTTTTGAACTTGTCAATGACTTCTGATGAATGCGCTCCAGGTGACGTATAAGGGAGGATGTTCCTAGGTGGTTAACGTCCTTACCCCTACTTATTACGGCTTGACAAAGGCAACACACGGCTTGACACCTGTTGTCCGCATTTCTGTTGAAATAATTCCACACCCGAAGAGGTGATTTTTTTGGTATTTTGACCAGGCATGTCAATGCCCTTATTCATCCGACGAACAACAACTGTCTCCCCGGGTGCCTGATTTAAACAAACCACATCACCATCAGAATCCTCATCGTCAACTTCCTCCTCAGCGCCAGCAACACCCATAGCTCATCCTGGTGTACTTCAACAGTGACATCTTCAATTTGAATATCAGGAACTGGACTGTGGGTGCTCCTTCCAGCACTTGCAGGGGGCGTGCAAATGGTGGAAGGAGTCACCTCTTCCCGTCCAGTGTTGGTAAGGTCAGGCATCGAACCCGCCAACACATTTGGACTCTCCTTGGGGATTTGTGATTTAGAACGCACAATTCTTTGATGTGCTTTTGCCAGCTTAACTCTTTTTATTTTTCTAGCGGGAGGATGAGTGCTACCATCCTCATGTGAAGCTGAACCACTAGTCATGAAGAACATAGGAGAGGGCCTCAGCCGTTCCTTGCTACTCTGTGTCGTAAATGGCATATTGGCAAGTTTACACTTCTCCTCAGACGATTTTAATTTAGATTTTTGGGTCATTTTACTGAACTTTTGCTTTTTGGATTTTACATTTCCTCTACTATGAAATTGGGCCTCGGCCTTGGCAGGCGACGTTGATGGCATTTCATCGTCTCTGCCATGATTAGTGGCAGCAGCTTCAGCACTAGGTGGAAGTGGATCTTGATCTTTCCCTATTTTACCCTCCAAATTTTTGTTCTCCATTTTTTAATGTGTGGAATTATATGCCAGTAATATATCTGGTATTAGACGGCAGTAATGTCTGGACTTGGGATTGCCTGGTACCAGATCAATGGTGCAATCCCAAGTGCGATGCGGAGGCAAGGTGCCCGCCCCATGTTTACTGGAAACATCTTGAAAGGCCTGGTATTCCACAGGAAGGCTGGAAGGGCTGGAAGAACAGAGGGGTCTTACTGAAGGAAAACAGTTCTGGAAGCAGTCTCGTCCCCAAGAGAGAACATCCATAGTTTGCCAGTCTATGTGGGGATTGTGTCTTAATAACCATGGAAATCCTAGGAACAGTTCATGAGAGGCTTTAGGAATTACAAGGAAAGAGATTTTTTCTGAATGAAGAACTCCGACTGTCATCTTGAGAGGAATAGTACGAAAGGATATAATACCCTCAGGAATATGACTTCCATCCACCGCAGTAATAGAAATGGTACAATACAAACGGACCGTTTGTATTACAGATAGTTTGACCAGAGCTGATGTAATGAAGCTTTCGGCGGATCTGGAATCGAGTAGGAAGAGAGGAAGGAGTAGGAATCGAGTAGGAAGAGAGGAAGAAGGGAGCTCCAGGTGGGTTAACAAGACAGACTCTTTCTTGGTATGTAATTCTGAGAATTCTCCTAGCTTGACCTCTGCAGCACAAGCTAGGAGTGGGCGTTTCCCGGACGTAGATTGCAAGATTTAACAAAGTGATCAGATGCACCACAATACAAGCAGAGGTTCCCTTGTCGCCGTCTCTAACGTTCTTCGTTGGAGAGGTGGGAACGATTGATCTGCATGGGTTCTTCAATATTTGGTGATGATGGTGTTGGTGGAAGAACAACTCTAGGCTTAGGACGATCTGACCGCGATCTCTCCATACAGCGTTCTCTGTACCTCAGGTCTAATTTATTGCATAAGGAAATTCATTTATCCAACTTATCAGGTACGTCCTGAGTTGCGAGGTCATCTTTGATCTTTTCGGAGAGACCGCTCCAGAAAGCTGCAATGAGAGCCTCCTCGTTCCAATTCAGTTCTGAGGAGAGAGTACGAAACTGGATCACGTACTGACTGACCGTACGCGTGCCCTGACGCAGGCGCAGGATCTCCAATGAGGCAGCAGAAGTTCTGCCCGGTTCGTCGAAGATTCTTCGAAAGGTGGCCATGAATTCTGAATAGTTAGACAGGATGGGATCCGTCCTCTCCCATAAAGGTGAAGCCCACTCCAACGCTTGCCCAGTAAGTAAAGAAATTATACAGGCTACTTTGGTTCGTGCTGATGGGAAGTTGGCCGACTGTAGTTCGAACTGGATTTCGCACTGGTTAAGAAACCTGCGGCATTGTTTTGGATTCCCATCGAACTTACTGGGAGATGGCAAATGCAACCGTGGAAGTGGTACTGGTACAGGAGGAAACAGGACCGGAAGTGCTAATGTGGGAGTAGCTGTAGATACTTGAGGGGCCGTCATGGCAACACAGAGAGAATCGATACGTTCGGACATATTCTGCATGAACTGCACAACCTGGGATTGTGTGGCCCCCTGCTTACTTAAGCAAGACCAGATATCTGCAGTTGAATCACCTCCTGAGGCCTGATTCCCCGACGAATCCATTGGCCAGTGCTTACTGTCACGTCTAGCGAGGTTTGAGGATCCGGCAGCAGAGACTTGCCCAAGGAGGCAGTTGGCTATGGATGAACGAGACGAGGGGGCTGGGTATAGTTCCATCTCATGGGACATGGGGCAATGAAGAACGTAGATGGAGCTAAGAGTTAGTGGATTGTAGTTCTTATGGACAGGGCTGAGGTAGAGAACTGTGGCTGGTGAACGATGACTTAAAGACGTAGTTGTGGAAAAAGAACTGCGGGTTGTGGCTTGAAAGACGAGGTTGTGGATAATGAACTGCGGAACTGTGAATAGTGGTTATAGACGTGGCTGGAGGCAAAGAACTGTGGACTGTGATTTGAAAGACGAGACTGTAGATTATGAACTGTGGTACTGTGGATGGTGGTTAAAGATGTGGCTGGAGACAAAGATCTGTGGAGTGTGGCTTGAAAGGCGAGGCAGAAGACCCGGGACCGACCATGTCCAAAGAGTCTTACTGGACCGGGTTTTCCAGGAGTGCTTCCACAGGCAGCAGCAGGCTAGGAACGGCAGGGCTGCAGCAGCAACAGAGAACCAGCCAAGCAGGGTCAGGAGTAACCAGAATACGGCAAGAATCCTGGAAGCACAGGCTAAAGCACCTACAACAGGGTTGTAACTTGAAGCACTGGCGTCCCTGTCCTAAACCAGCCCCCTTTTATAGGGAGAACTTCCCCTGGATTGGCTGGAAGAAACAGGAAACAAGAACTATGCCTCAAACTTGGTCTCCAACATGGCGGCGCCCAGTAATGCAGACCTTTCTGCAAAGCCACACAGCTCACTGCCCCTGGTCTCCTAGCAACGGCTCAGCAAGAGCGACCCGCTGCAGCGGCGTCCCACCGCCGCTACTGCTGCCCTCAGACCCGGCGCAGCAGCCCACCTCCGCCGCTGCCCGCACACCGCCTGAGAAGCCAGCCCCGCGGCCCCAGCGTACCGGTAAGACTCTGGACGCTGACATTCTCTAAGTCCTGTGAACTAACGGTGGATACCGGATGCACGTCTAACACCAACATAGTTGTCAAGGCCTGAGTTATCCGCTTTGCAACAGGATGACTGCTGTGATATTTCATCTTCCTCGCAAAGGACTGTTGGACAGTCAATTGCTTAATGGAAGTAGTACAAGTGGTCTTCCGACTTCCCCTCTGGGATGACGATCGACTCCCAGCAGCAACAACAGCAGCACCAGCAGCAACAGCAGCAGTAGGCGTTCCACTCAAGGATCCATCGGAGGAATCCCAGTTAGGAGAGGACTTGTCAGTCTTGCCAGTGACATGGCCTGCAGGACTATTGGCGTTCCTGTCTAAGGAGAAAATTGACATTGAGGGAGTTGGTGGTGTGGTTTGCAGGAGCTTGGGTACAAGAGGAAAAAGGTATTTAGTTGTCAGCGGACTGCTTCCGCTGTTACCCAAAGTTTTTGAACTTGTCAATGACTTCTGATGAATGCGCTCCAGGTGACGTATAAGGGAGGATGTTCCTAGGTGGTTAACGTCCTTACCCCTACTTATTACGGCTTGACAAAGGCAACACACGGCTTGACACCTGTTGTCCGCATTTCTGTTGAAATAATTCCACACCCGAAGAGGTGATATTTTTGGTATTTTGACCAGGCATGTCAATGCCCTTATTCATCCGACGAACAACAACTGTCTCCCCGGGTGCCTGATTTAAACAAACCACATCACCATCAGAATCCTCATCGTCAACTTCCTCCTCAGCGCCAGCAACACCCATAGCTTATCCTGGTGTACTTCAACAGTGACATCTTCAATTTGAATATCAGGAACTGGACTGTGGGTGCTCCTTCCAGCACTTGCAGGGGGCGTGCAAATGGTGGAAGGAGTCACCTCTTCCCGTCCAGTGTTGGTAAGGTCAGGCATCGAACCCGCCAACACATTTGGACTCTCCTTGGGGATTTGTGATTTAGAACGCACAATTCTTTGATGTGCTTTTGCCAGCTTAACTCTTTTTATTTTTCTAGCGGGAGGATGAGTGCTTCCATCCTCATGTGAAGCTGAACCACTAGTCATGAAGAACATAGGAGAGGGCCTCAGCCGTTCCTTGCTACTCTGTGTCGTACATGGCATATTGGCAAGTTTACGCTTCTCCTCAGACGATTTTAATTTCGATTTTTGGGTCATTTTACTGAACTTTTGCTTTTTGGATTTTACATTCTCTCTGCTATGACATTGGGCCTCGGCCTTGGCAGGCGACGTTGATGGCATTTCATCGTCTCTGCCATGATTAGTGGCAGCAGCTTCAGCACTAGGTGGAAGTGGATCTTGATCTTTCCCTATTTTACCCTCCAAATTTTTGTTCTCCATTTTTTAATGTGTGGAATTATATGCCAGTAATATATCTGGTATTAGACGGCAGTAATGTCTGGACTTGGGATTGCCTGGTACCAGATCAATGGTGCAATCCCAAGTGCGATGCGGAGGCAAGGTGTCCGCCCCATGTTTACTGGAAACATCTTGAAAGGCCTGGTATTCCACAGGAAGGCTGGAAGGGCTGGAAGAACAGAGGGGTCTTACTGAAGGAAAACAGTTCTGGAAGCAGTCTCGTCCCCAAGAGAGAACATCCATAGTTTGCCAGTCTATGTGGGGATTGTGTCTTAATAACCATGGAAATCCTAGGAACAGTTCATGAGACGCTTTAGGAATTACAAGGAAAGAGATTTTTTCTGAATGAAGAACTCCGACCTTTATCTTGAGAGGAATAGTACGAAAGGATATAATACCCTCAGGAATATGACTTCCATCCACCGCAGTAATAGAAATGGTACAATACAAACGGACCGTTTGTATTACAGATAGTTTGACCAGAGCTGATGTAATGAAACTTTCGGCGGCTCCGGAATCGAGTAGGAAGAGAGGAAGGAGTAGGAATCGAGTAGGAAGAGAGGAAGAAGGGAGCTCCAGGTGGGTTGACAAGACAGACTCTTTCTTGGTATGTAATTCTGAGAATTCTCCTAGCTTGACCTCTGCAGCACAAGCTAGGAGTGGGCGTTTCCCGGACGTAGATTGCAAGATTTAACAAAGTGATCAGATGCACCACAATACAAGCAGAGGTTCCCTTGTCGCCGTCTCTGACGTTCTTCGTTGGAGAGGTGGGAACAGTTGATCTGCATGGGCTCTTCAATATTCGGTGATGATGGTGTTGGTGGAAGAACAACTCTAGGCTTCGGACGATCTGACCGCGATCTCTCCATACAGCGTTCTCTGTACCTCAGGTCTAATTTATTGCATAAGGAAATTAATTTATCCAACTTATCAGGTACGTCCTGAGTTGCGAGGTCATCTTTGATCTTTTCGGAGAGACCGCTCCAGAAAGCTGCAATGAGAGCCTCCTCGTTCCAATTCAGTTCTGAGGAGAGAGTACGAAACTGGATCACGTACTGACTGACCGTATGCGTGCCCTGACGCAGGCGTAGGATCTCTAATGAGGCAGCAGAAGTTCTGCCCGGTTCGTCGAAGATTCTTCGAAAGGTGGCCATGAATTCTGAATAGTTAGACAGGATGGGATCCGTCCTCTCCCATAAAGGTGAAGCCCACTCCAACGCTTGCCCAGTAAGTAAAGAAATTATACAGGCTACTTTGGTTCGTGCTGATGGGAAGTTGGCCGACTGTAGTTCGAACTGGATTTCACACTGGTTAAGAAACCTGCGGCATTGTTTTGGATTCCCATCGAACTTACTGTGAGATGGCAAATGCAACCGTGGAAGTGCTACTGGTACAGGAGGAAACAGGACCGGAAGTGCTAATGTGGGAGTAGCTGTAGATACTTGAGGGGCCGTCATGGCAACACAGAGAGAATTGAGACGTTCGGACATATTCTGCATGAACTGCACAACCTGGGATTGTGTGGCCTCCTGCTTACTTAAGCAAGACCAGATATCTGCAGTTGAATCACCTCCTGAGGCCTGATTCCCCGACAAATCCATTGGCCAGTGCTTACTGTCACGTCTAGCGAGGTTTGAGGATCCGGCAGCAGAGACTTGCCCAAGGAGGCAGTTGGCTGTGGATGAACGAGACAAGGGGGCTGGATATAGTTCCATCTTATGGGACATGGGGCAATGAAGAACGTAGATGGAGCTAAGAGTCAGTGGATTGTAGTTCTTATGGACAGGGCTGAGGTAGAGAACTGTGGCTGGTGAACGATGACTTAAAGACGTAGTTGTGGAAAAAGAACTGCGGGTTGTGGCTTGAAAGACGAGGTTGTGGATAATGAACTGCGGAACTGTGAATAGTGGTTATAGACGTGGCTGGAGGCAAAGAACTGTGGACTGTGATTTGAAAGACGAGACTGTAGATTATGAACTGTGATACTGTGGATGGTGGTTAAAGATGTGGCTGGAGACAAAGATCTGTGGAGTGTGGCTTGAAAGGCGAGGCAGAAGACCCGGGACCGACCATGTCCAAAGAGTCTTACTGGACCGGGTTTTCCAGGAGTGCTTCCACAGGCAGCAGCAGGCTAGGAACGGCAGGGCTGCAGCAGCAACAGAGAACCAGCCAAGCAGGGTCAGGAGTAACCAGAATACGGCAAGAATCCTGGAAGCACAGGCTAAAGCACCTACAACAGGGTTGTAACTTGAAGCACTGGTGTCCCTGTCCTAAACCAGCCCCCTTTTATAGGGAGAACTTCCCCTGGATTGGCTGGAAGAAACAGGAAACAAGAACTATGCCTCAAACTTGGTCTCCAACATGGCGGCGCCCAGTAATGCAGACCTTTCTGCAAAGCCACACAGCTCACTGCCCCTGGTCTCCAAGCAACGGCTCAGCAAGAGCGACCCGCTGCAGCGGCGTCCCACCGCCGCTACTGCTGCCCTCAGACCCGGCGTAGCAGCCCACCTCCGCCGCTGCCCGCACACCGCCTGAGAAGCCAGCCCTGCGGCCCCAGCGTACCGGTAAGACTCTGGACGCTGACATTCTCTAAGTCCTGTGAACTAACGGTGGATACCGGATGCACGTCTAACACCAACATAGTTGTCAAGGCCTGAGTTATCCGCTTTGCAACAGGATGACTGCTGTGATATTTCATCTTCCTCGCAAAGGACTGTTGGACAGTCAATTGCTTAATGGAAGTAGTACAAGTGGTCTTCCGACTTCCCCTCTGGGATGACGATCGACTCCCAGCAGCAACAACAGCAGCAGCAGTAGGCGTTCAACTCAAGGATCCATCGGAGGAATCCCAGTTAGGAGAGGACTTGTCAGTCTTGCCAGTGACATGGCCTGCAGGACTATTGGCGTTCCTGTCTAAGGAGGAAATTGACATTGAGGGAGTTGGTGGTGTGGTTTGCAGGAGCTTGGGTACAAGAGGAAAAAGGTATTTAGTTGTCAGCGGACTGCTTCCGCTGTTACCCAAAGTTTTTGAACTTGTCAATGACTTCTGATGAATGCGCTCCAGGTGACGTATAAGGGAGGATGTTCCTAGGTGGTTAACGTCCTTACCCCTACTTATTACGGCTTGAAAAAGGCAACACGCGGCTTGACACCTGTTGTCCGCATTTCTGTTGAAATAATTCCACACCCGAAGAGGTGATTTTTTTGGTATTTTGACCAGGCATGTCAATGCCCTTATTCATCCGACGAACAACAACTGTCTCCCCGGGTGCCTGATTTAAACAAACCACATCACCATCAGAATCCTCATCGTCAACTTCCTCCTCAGCGCAAGCAACACCCATAGCTCATCCTGGTGTACTTCAACAGTGACATCTTCAATTTGAATATCAGGAACTGGACTGTGGGTGCTTTTTCCAGCACTTGCAGGGGGCGTGCAAATGGTGGAAGGAGTCACCTCTTCCCGTCCAGTGTTGGTAAGGTCAGGCATCGAACCCGCCAACACATTTGGACTCTCCTTGGGGATTTGTGATTTAGACCGCACAATTCTTTGATGTGCTTTTGCCAGCTTAACTCTTTTTATTTTTCTAGCGGGAGGATGAGTGCTTCCATCCTCATGTGAAGCTGAACCACTAGTCATGAAGAACATAGGAGAGGGCCTCAGCCATTCCTTGCTACTCTGTGTCGTAAATGGCATATTGGCAAGTTTACGCTTCTCCTCAGACGATTTTAATTTCAATTTTTGGGTCATTTTACTGAACTTTTGCTTTTTGGATTTTACATTCTCTCTACTATGACATTGGGCCTCGGCCTTGGCAGGCGACGTTGATGGCATTTCATCGTCCCTGTCATGATTAGTGGCAGCAGCTTCAGCACTAGGTGGAAGTGGATCTTGATCTTTCCCTATTTTACCCTCCAAATTTTTGTTCTCCATTTTTTAATGTGTGGAATTATATGCCAGTAATATATCTGGTATTAGACGGCAGTAATGTCTGGAATTAGATACCACTAGATAGATACCAGATACCACTGTGACTGAAATGATGATGACCTATGCACAGTGACAGCACCCTACAGCAGCAAGATGCAGCACAAGACACTGAGCACTGACCAGTGATACTGAGCACTGATGATACTACTGAGAACTGACACTGAGCAGCACAAGACACTGTACTAGTTTTAGTAATGTGGTATTACTGAGCAGCACAAGACAATGACCAGTGATACTGAGCGCTGATGATACGACTGAGAACTGACACTGAGCAGCACGGTGCAGCACAAGACACTATACTAGCATTAGTAATGTAGTATTACTGAGCAGCACAAGACAATGACCAGTGATACTGAGCACTGAGAATACTACTGAGAACTGACACTGAGCAGCACGATGCAGCACAAGACACTGTACTAGTATTAGTAATGTAGTATTACTGAGCAGCACGGTGCAGCACAAGACAATGAGCAGTGATACTGAGCACTGATGATACTACTGAGAACTGACACTGAGCAGCTTGGTGCAGCACAAGACACTGTACTAGTATTAGTGAGCAGCACAAAAGCACTCTGGAATTGTCACCCCCCAGATACCACTGTGACTGGAATGATGATGACCAATGCACAGTCACAGGACACTACTACCACAGCACCCTACAGCAGCAAGATGCAGCACAAGAGAGACACTGTACTAGTATTACTGAGCAGCACAAGACAATAAGCACTGATACTGAGCACTGATACTGAGAACTGCTGAGAGAACGTAGCCACGTCCTCTCTGTACTCTCTACAATGCCCGAGTGAAAATGGCGGCGACGCGCGGCTCCTTATTTGGGATCCGAATCTCACGAGAATCCGACAGTGGGATGATGAAGTTTTGCCACGATTGGGTTTTCCGAGTCAGGCGGGAATAACCGAGCCGGGCTCGGACCCGTGTTTGCCACGTGGAGTTGGGGGGGGGGGGGTTTGGTTCTCGGAACCCGCTCATCTCTAGTAAATAGTTAAATACAGCTACTTCCATAGCAGCTCTACCATGGTGCAATGTGTATAAGGGGCTAAACCATAGTGTATCATGCATAAGGGGCTCTACTGAATTGCACAACGTGTACAAGGGGCTCTACTGTGTGGCATAATGTGTATAAGGGGTACTACTGTGTGGGGTAATGTGAATAACAGACACTACTGTGCGGAGTAATATGAATTGGTACTATTCTGTGACACTGCACCTTCCCAATGAAGCCATTATGCGTGCAGTGCACACGGGCCCCTGGGTCCAAAGGGTGCACACACCGCACTCTGTGCACCCATTTCTTCTATACTTACCTTTCCGGCGTCCATTGGTGACTGTGTATGGGCTCCCTCCTCTCCCGTAGCCGTCACCGCCGCTGCTAGCGCACTGAGCACCAGAGACTCTGGCACAGTACCAGAGTCTACAGCGCATGCGCAGGACTCCAGAAAAATGGTGCGGCAGCCATTTTTCGGAGTCCTGCGCATGCGCTGTAGACTCTGGCACTGTGCCAGAGTCTCAACGCTGGGAGTGCTAGCAGCGGCAGTGACGGCTACAGGAGAGGAGGGGGCCCATACACGGAGTCTGCACACGGGTCCCCTCCTCTCTAGAAACGCAGATGGAGGCAGTAATGCTAACCATTACACTGTCCATACTGCCATGCCTCTATATTGTTGTTGCAAGTCTTCGGCACGCACTGACCCTATTTTAAACATGGGGGGCAGCCAAAGGAAACTTTTGCCCTGAGCTCCACAAGATCTAGAAGCGGCCTTGTCACCAATTTAGGATTTTTAAATATTGTTTCTTTCTTAAATATAACATGCCACCACATGTTGTCTAGGCCCCCAATTCAGTACAGAGAAGGGGGACGCCAAAACATACCCTTGCTCTGGGTACCATGGAGCCTAGCTACACCTCTGACTGTATCTAATCATATGCTGCCAGATTTGAACCATGGTCCTAATTCATGTTTGTACACAAATGCAATTGCAATTGCGATTTTCTATGTTACGCAACTGATAATGTTAGCAAGTGAAGCTGCCGCTCTGAAATGAAGAGATGTCCACTCACAACTGCGTACACATTTGCAACCTGTATGCAAAAAAGAGGAACATTGTGGCTAATGGTACATACACACTATAAACAATTTATATCACTCAATTTTACCCTCCTGAGTGATATTGTTTACAATATCAGCCAGTGTGTATGCTACCAGCGATACCCAATGAGTGTTCCCACCGCTGCTATCAGCTGTACATGCAGCTCAATCTGACTATATCATCAGAACCTGCGTGTTTGGGATGGCCGCGGCATGACTTCACTGTGCGATATCACGCTTGTAATATCGCATAGTTGGCCCAATTTAGACCTGATCGCTGCTGTGTGTTTTCCCTCAGCGGGCGATTATCGAACTACTGTGCATTCTTATGCATCGCAATGCACACACGCGTCGCCAAACAGCAACAGGATGGTGCGAAAAATTTCGATCGCACAGACGTTCGCAAGGTGATTGACAGGAAGAGGACATTTGTGGGTGGTAACTGGCCGTTTTCAGGGAGTATCGAAAAACGCAGGCTTAACAAGCGTTTTCAGGGCGGGTGTGTGACGTTACCCCTGGCCCCGATCAGCCTGATTTCTTCTCACTGGAGGAGTAAGTATTGGGCTAGGCACAGACTGTACACACTGCACAGAATGGGAAAAACATTCGATGGTGAGAGTGATGGGAACAGTTTTGCAGCTGTTTGCCGACTGGGGGAAACTTTCACACAGCGTACATATCACTGACCTGGTTTGGAAGTGTTGTGGACTCGGGGTTTCTTCCGGTGACCGGGAAGAGGAACCGCCACTGGGTCGCAGTAGAGATGGCCGAATGTAGGTTTTCCTCATGCAGGATTAGGACGGTAGGCAGAAGGCACGGGTGGGCGCTTGAAGGTCTCCTGAAAGACAAGACTTGCAAAGGTGCTGATGAATTAGTGAAGAATACCATAAGCTCACTGAGAGCTATGCTGAGGTGCTAGAGGCACTGAGGTGCTAGAGGCACTGAGGTGCTTGGAGGCACGGAGGTGCTGGAGGCACGGAGGTGCTTGGAGGCACGGAGGTGCTTGGAGGCACGGAGGTGCTGGAGGCACGGAGGTGCTTGGAGGCACGGAGGTGCTGGAGGCACGGAGGTGCTTGGAGGCACGGAGGTGCTGGAGGCACGGAGGTGCTGGAGGCACGGAGGTGCTTGGAGGCACGGAGGTGCTTGGAGGCACGGAGGTGCTGGAGGCACGGAGGTGCTTGGAGGCACGGAGGTGCTGGAGGCACGGAGGTGCTTGGAGGCACGGAGGTGCTGGAGGCACGGAGGTGCTTGGAGGCACGGAGGTGCTTGGAGGCACGGAGGTGCTTGGAGGCACGGAGGTGCTGGAGGCACGGAGGTGCTTGGAGGCACGGAGGTGCTGGAGGCACGGCTGGAAGCGCTGACGCCACAGGGATACGAGAGCTTTGGAGATCACAACTACAGCAGTAGTACCGATGATACTCAGGCGCCGGAGCTCTGCCCGGCGTCTGAATTTGTACTTCCCGCCAGCACCTGATTGGAGAAGCGTCGATGACATCACCAGTCCCCCAGTGGACACCGGGCGCACCCGTGACGTCCATACTACGAGCGCCGGACGGAGCGCCGGGTGCCGGAGACCACCGGAGAGGACGGCCGCCCGGAGAGCTAGTACCCCCGGAGAGGCAAGTACGGCGGCCGCGACGGCGGCATGACAGTACCCCCTCCTCTAGGAGTGGCCCCTGGACACTTTCCTGGTTTTGTAGGGTGTCTAGAATGGAAAATCCGGATTAGTCGAGGAGCCGAGACCTCAGAAGCCTTTATCCAACTTCTCTCCTCAGGACCATACCCTTTCCATTCCACCAGATATTGCAGATTCTTGTGAAGGTAACGAGAGTCCAGTATAGTTTTGATCTCGAAGTCTGTTCCTGTCTCAGTTTCCACTGAGGTGGGGCTAGAGGAGCTTGAATTAAAACGATTAAGGACGAGAGGATGAAGAAGAGAAACATGGAAGGCATTTGGTATACGTAGGTGAGAAGGTAAACCCAACTTACAGACCACAGGATTCAGGACTTGTAGCACAGGGTAAGGACCGATGAATCTTGGAGCAAACTTCATAGTGGGCACCTTCAACTGGAGATTACGTGTGGACAGCCATACCCTATCACCAACCTTATATTGAGGAACGGCTCGACGTTTCTTATCTGCGAAGAACTTGTATCGGACTGAAACTTTGTATTGCTTTCAAAGAGAGAGGCTGAGTCCAGTCACGAATGGCAGAGAGCTTCTCCGGATCCATGCGAAGCTCCGTCCACGAGATGATATAACCGAGGAACAGAACCGATGTCACTTCGAAGGTACACTTGGAGAACTTAGCATAGAGACGATTCTTTCGTAAATGGTGGAGCACCTCTTTGACCTGAGTCCTGTGTTCAACAAGATCTTTGGAAAAAATCAGTATGTTGTCTAAATATACCACAACACTTCGATATAACATGTCTCGGAAGATTTCGTTGACGAATCCCTGGAAGACGGCAGGAGCGTTACTAAGGCCAAACGGCATCACCAGGTATTCGTAATGCCCATCCAGGGTATTGAAGGCGGTCTTTCATTCATCCCCTTCTCGGATGCGTATTAGATTATAAGCTCCCCTCAAATCGAGCTTGGAGAAAACGCGGGCGCCACGAACCTTATCAAATAACTCTGTGATAAGTGGCAAGGGGTGTTTATTCTTGATGGTGATATCGTTTAAGCCGCGGTAGTCGATACATGGCCTCAACCCCTCGTCCTTCTTCTTCGCGAAAAAGAAGCCCGCTCCAGCAGGGGAGGAAGAGGGGCGAATGAATCCCTTGAGCAGATTGGACTTAATATAGTCCGACATAGCTTGAGTCTCGGGAAGTGACAAAGGATAGGGCTAGGAAGCACAATATGCACTTGGGTCAAAAACTGGTTAGATAATAGGAAGCAACGCGTTGTGGTTAATGGATCTTTTTCAACTTGGACTGAAGTGCTAAGTGGTGTGCCGCAAGGCTCAGTATTAGGACCGCTATTGTTCAATATTTTCATTAACGACCTAACAGAAGGTCTAGAGAGCATGGTGTCAATTTTTGCAGATGATACCAAATTGTGTAAGGCTATAAATACAGAGGAGAATGCCGAGTCTCTTCAGAACGACTTAGTTAAATTAGAAGCATGGGCAGCCAAATGGAGAATGCGCTTCAACACAGACAAGTGTAAGGTAATGCACTGTGGTAACAAGAACATAAATTACACCTACCTACTAAATGGGGTAAAATTAGGGGATTCTGTACTGGAAAAGGACTTAGGTGTCCTCATAGATAGCAAGCTAAGCAGTAGTACCCAAAGTAGGACTGCAGCAAAGAAGGCTAATAAGATATTAGCATGCATAAAACGGGGTATTGATGCTAGGGACGAGAGTATTATACTCCCGTTATATAAATCACTAGTGAGGCCACACCTTGAATACTGTGTACAATTCTGGGCACCGTACTACAAAAAGGATATCCTGGAGCTTGAAAAGGTACAGAGGAGGGCGACCAAACTAATTAAGGGCATGGAGACGATGGAATACAAGGAAAGGCTTGAAAGACTAGGCATGTTTACATTGGAAAAGCGGAGACTAAGAGGGGATATGATCAACATCTACAAATATATAAGGGGACAATACACAGAGCTTGCGCGGGACCTGTTTTTGGTTAGATCAACACAGAGGACTCGTGGACACTCGCTCAGGTTAGAGGAGAGAAGATTCCGCACAATACGGCGTAAAGGCTTTTTCACGGTAAGGACAATACATGTTTGGAATTCCCTGCCCGAGGGAGTTGTAATGGCGGAATCTGTCAACACCTTTAAGAATGGGTTAGATAAATTCCTAATGGATAAGGATATCCAGGGGTATGGTGCATAGTCATGCATTATAGTTACTATAAATAGGGATAAAATGTAACGGCTGACAACAGCATCAGTCAGAAATTTTAGTCAAATCATCATGCATAGGAGACCACAAATAGGTTGAACTCGATGGACAATTGTCTTTTTTCAACCTCAGACACTATGTTACTATGTTACTATGTATATGTGCGGCCATGGGGCGGCATCTTCCCTGGGATAAGGTCAATAGGGCAGTCCCAAGGCCTATGAGGTGGTAACTGGTTAGCCGCCTGTTCCGAAAACACATCCTTGAACCCCTGATACGCCTCCGAATTATGCTCTTCACCCGACTTAGAAGAGACACGGAGCGGACAAACGGGAGTGAGACAGTTAGCGTGACAAAAAGAACTCCAAGACAGAATTTGAGAAGTCTTCCAGTCAATGTGGGGATTATGAATTTTGAGCCAAGGCATTCCGAGGACCAGATCATGATGCATTTCTGGAATCACCAAGAATTCCAGACATTCTTGATGTAGAGCCCCGACTTGCAGCTTAACTGGCTCCGTGCACCACGTTATGAGATCCTTGGAAATTCTAGTACCATTGATAGCCGTCAACAAAATAGGCCGCTCGATAGGCCGTACCTTTAAATACATGCTTTGGACACAGGAAGAAGAAACAAAGTTCCCCGCAGCTCCGGAATCCAACAGGGCCTCACAAGACTTGGAGACTGACTTGGTGATTAAAGACACAGGAAGCAAACAATCCAAAATCGGAGAAGATTTAGTCGTGACCCCCAACTTGACTCCTCCAGAACAAGCTAGGCCTGCCCGTTTCCCGGACGAGATTTACAAAACTTGAGGAAATGATCTGCGGCTCCACAGTAAAGGCAAAGTTTACCCTCACGACGACGCTGTCGTTCCTCCGGAGACAGTCGGGACCGGTTAATTTGCATGGGTTCGTCCGAGCTGGGCACAGCCGCCGGCCTAGGAGGAGGATGCCGGAACCTGGAACGATCCAAACGACTACGTTCTCCTCAACGCTCCTGCATCCGAAGATCCACCTTGACGCAAAGGGAGATCAACTCTTCTAATGGATCCGGCATATCCCTAGTGACCAACTCATCTTTCAGCCGGTCGGAGAGACCGTTCCAGAAGGCAGCCCTCAGGGCGTCATTATTCCAGCGAAGTTCAGAGGCAATGGTCTGGAAATGAACCACGTACTGACCCACGGAGCGGGAGCCCTGACGAACACAGAGCAAGTCAGAAGAAGCAGTGGTCATCCTGCCGGGCTCGTCGAAGATTCTTCGAAAGGACGTAATGAAGTTGGTGTAGTTGGAAACCACGGGATCAGATCGTTCCCATAACGGAGACACCCAATCCAACGCTGACCCTTCAAGCAGGGAAATTATATACGCTACCTTAGACCGATCCGTAGGGAAATTATGAGAGAGAAGCTCGAAGTGCACCTCGCACTGGTTTAGAAACCACGGCAATTCTTTGGATTCCCATTATAGCGGGAAGGAGTAGGAAGCTGAAGGCGTGACCTGGTACCGGCCGGAGGTTGGACGTTACTAGAAACGGCAACTGAAGCAGTTACGGGAACTGAAACCGGAATTACGGAAGCTAAAGATGCTTGAATTTGATCCAATCGGCCGGACAATTCCTGGAGATATTGCATCACCTGGCCCTGTGTCGCCTCCTGAGTCTGAACTCGGGAAGCCAAACTTTGGATGGCGCTCGACTCTGTGTTCCGATCCCCCGAGTCCATGTGGCCTGAGTATACTATCACTTACCTGGTTTGGAAGTGTTGTGGACTCGGGGTTTCTTCCGGTGACCGGGAAGAGGAACCGCCACTGGGTCGCAGTAGAGATGGCCGAATGTAGGTTTTCCTCATGCAGGATTAGGACGGTAGGCAGAAAGCACGGGTGGGCGCTTGAAGGTCTCCTGAAAGACAAGACTTGCAAAGGTACTGATGAATTAGTGAAGAATACCATAAGCTCACTGAGAGCGATGCTGTGGTGCTAGAGGCACTGAGGTGCTAGAGGCACTGAGGTGCTTGGAGGCACGGAGGTGCTGGAGGCACGGAGGTGCTTAGAGGCACGGAGGTGCTTGGAGGCACGGAGGTGCTGGAGGCACGGAGGTGCTTGGAGGCACGGAGGTGCTTGGAGGCACGTAGGTGCTGGAGGCACGGAAGTGCTTGGAGGCACGGAGGTGCTTGGAGGCACGGAGGTGCTTGGAGGCACGGAGGTGCTGGAGGCACAGAGGTGCTTGGAGGCACGGAGGTGCTGGAGGCACGGAGGTGCTTGGAGGCACGGAGGTGCTGGAGGCACGGCTGGAAGCGCTGACGCCACAGGGATACGAGAGCTCTGGAGATCACAACTACAGCAGTAGTAACGATGATACTCAGGCGCCGGAGCTCTGCCCGGCGTCTGAATTTGTACTTCCCGCCAGCACCTGATTGGAGAAGCGTCGATGACGTCACCCGTCCCCCAGTGGACGCCGGGCGCACCCGCGACGTCCATACTACGAGCGCCGGACGGAGCGCCGGGTGCCGGAGACCGCCGGAGAGGACGGCCGCCCGGAGAGCCAGTACCCCCGGAGAGCCAAGTACGGCGGACGCAACGGCAGCATGACAGTACACATGCAATCGCACACTTACATGGGGCGAATTTTCACTCCCCCTGGGTGGTAAATATCTGATCGCAGGACAGTGTAATTTGCAGCACAGCGATCAGGTCTGAATTAGGCCCAGTGTGTACACTCTATTTCAGCGGCCCGGGAAAGGAAGGGAAACACTATGCGATATCGCTCAGGAAGCATATCACAAAGGGCCTAATTCAGATCTGTTCGCTCGTTAGCGTTTTTCGCTGTGCAGCGATCAGGTAAATACTGCGCATGCGTATGCACCACAATGCGCAGGCGCGCCGTACGGTTACAAAGCGGATCATTGTTGTGCACTGGTTCTAGCGTAGAAACTATTCAAACAGCCATTCACAAGGAGATTGATAGGAAGAGGGCGTTTGTGGGTGGCAACTGACCGTTTTCTGGGAGTGGTTGGAAAAACGCAGGCGTGTCAAAGCGTTTGCAGGACGGGTGTCTGACATCAATTCCGGGCTTAAATAGGCTGAAGTGATCGAGTAAGGTCAGAGCTACTCAGAAACTGCACACACTGTTTTTGTACAGGGCGGCTGCACGTGCGTTCGCACACTTGCAAAGCTTAAATACACTCCACCAATAGGCGGCGAATATCTGTTCACAGCGCTGCAAAAAATAGCTAGCGAGCGAACAGATCTGAATTAGGCCATTAGTTTGTACCCACCATAAGGGTTGGTCTATGGCTATGCAGACTGGACACAGTTTTTGTAAGTACAAGCTTGCAGCTGTCAGTAGATACACACCCCACAAACAGCCATGACATACCTGCATTTTCCCAACCACTCCCCATAAACACGCCATTAACACCTCCATATGGTCACGTCATGTCAATCACTTTTCCATGAAATCCTCATTGCGAGCGAAATCACAGAAGCCCATTAGCACATGCGCTCTGAGATAACAGCACATGCTCAGTCTGCCGAAATTCTCCCTGTTGCGTAACAATTGGTCACTGTGTCCAAACATGAATTAGGCCCTATTAGCAAAGAAAAGCAAAGAAATGTTATTATGGTGCAGTAACTGGTGAGCTCATCAGGGACAGGACTGGTTGTGTAACTTATGATGTTATTCATGAACTTTTATTATGTGAGAAAGAAGTAACACTGGACACTGTTATGCACATATGCATGCTACATGAGCAGTCCAATAACAGTGCAATGCAGTGTAAAAGACTGATGTATGCGACCTTCGGCACATATGCAGCAATATACTAGTGATGAGCGGGTTCAGTTCCTCGGAATCCGAACCCCCCCGAACTTCAGCCTTTTTACACGGGTCCGAGGCAGGTTCGAACCTTCCCGCCTTGCTCGGCTAACCCGAGCGCGCCCGAACGTCATCATCCCGCTGTCGGATTCTCGCGAGGCTCGGATTCTATCGCGAGACTCGGATTCTATATAAGGAGCCGCGCGTCGCCGCCATTTTCACACGTGCATTGAGATTGATAGGGAGAGGACGTGGCTGGCGTCCTCTCCGTTTATAGAGAAGAGAGTAGAGAGTTAGAGACACTATTTGGTATTTACTAATTTTGGGGAGCATATTAGGACTGGAGTACTACTACTTGCTGATAGTGTGACCATTGACCACCAGTTTAATTAATCCGTTCTCTGCCTGAAAAAAAACGATACACAGTGTGACACAGTCACATACCATATCTGTGCTCAGCCTCAGTGTGCTGCATCATCATATGTAATACTGTATATCTGACTGTGCTGAGTGCTCACTGCTCACACAGCTTAATTGTGGGGGAGACTGGGGAGCAGTTAGAGCAGGAGTACATAAATAAATAATATATTTTAAGTACAGTGCACACTTTTGCTGCCAGAGTGCCACACTGCCAGTGTGACTGACCAGTGACCACACTGACCACCAGTATATTGTGATTGTCTGCTTAGGACGGAGTACTACTTGCTGATAGTGTGACCAGTGACCAGTGACCACCACCAGTTTAATATTAATCCGTTCTCTGCCTGAAAAAAAAACGATACACAGTGTGACACAGTCACATACCATATCTGTGCTCAGCCCAGTGTGCTGCATCATATGTAATACTGTATATCATTATCTGACTGTGCTGAGTGCTCACTGCTCACACATCTTAATTGTGGGGGAGACTGGGGAGCAGTTATAGCAGGAGTACATATTTTAAGTACAGTGCACACTTTTGCTGCCAGAGTGCCACTGCCAGTGTGACTGACCACTGACCACCAGTATATTGTGATTGTCTGCTGACCACCAGTATATTGTGATTGTCTGCCTGAAAAAGTTAAACACTCGTCGTGTGGTGTTTTTATAAACGCATTCTGCAGACAGTGTCCAGCAGGTCCGTCATTACATAATATATATACCTGTCTGGCTGCAGTACTAGTGTGATATATATATATATATATATTTTAATTTTATCTCATTATCATCCAGTCTATATTAGCAGCAGACACAGTACGGTAGTCCACGGCTGTAGCTACCTCTGTGTCGGCAGTCGCTGGTCCATCCATAATTGTATACCACCTACCCGTGGTTTTTTTTTCTATCTTCTTGATACTAGTAGCTTACTTTAGGAGTCTGCAGTGCTGACAGACAGTGTCCAGCAGGTCCTTCATTACATAATATATATATACCTGTCCGGCTGCAGTACTAGTGTGATATATATATATATATATTTTATTTTTATCTCATTATCATCCAGTCTATATTAGCAGCAGACACAGTACGGTAGTCCACGGCTGTAGCTACCTCTGTGTCGGCAGTCGCTGGTCCATCCATAATTGTATACCACCTACCCGTGTTTTTTTTTTTCTATCTTCTTGATACTAGTAGCTTACTTTAGGAGTCTGCAGTGCTGACAGACAGTGTCCAGCACGTCCCATGTTTTGCACATACCTTGAATTTGGTGGTGCAGAATTATTTAAAAAACGAGAGGGGCGTGCAAGAGATGCTGTCGGTGGCCAGAAGAATTGCGGGACACTTTCTGCGTACAGGCACCACGTACAGAAGACTGGAGCACCACCAAAAACGCCTGAACCTGCCCTGCCATCATCTGAAGCAAGAAGTGGTAACGAGGTGGAATTCAACCCTATATATGCTTCAGAGGTTGGAGGAGCAGCAAAAGGCCATTCAAGCCTATACAATTGAGCACGATATAGGAGGTGGAATGCACCTGTCTCAAGCGCAGTGGAGAATGATTTCAACGTTGTGCAAGGTTCTGCTGCCCTTTGAACTTGCCACACGTGAAGTCAGTTCAGACACTGCCAGCCTGAGTCAGGTCATTCCCCTCATCAGGCTTTTGCAGAAGAAGCTGGAGACATTGAAGGAGGAACTAACACAGAGCGATTCCGCTAGGCATGTGGGACTTGTGGATGGAGCCCTTAATTCGCTTAACAAGGATTCACGGGTGGTCAATCTGTTGAAATCAGAGCACTACATTTTGGCCACCGTGCTCGATCCTAGATTTAAAACCTACCTTGGATCTCTCTTTCCGGCAGACACAAGTCTGCTGGGGTTCAAAGACCTGCTGGTGAGAAAATTGTCAAGTCAAGCGGAACGCGACCTGTCAACATCTCCTCCTTCACATTCTCCCGCAACTGGGGGTGCGAGGAAAAGGCTCAGAATTCCGAGCCCACCCGCTGGCGGTGATGCAGGGCAGTCTGGAGCGACTGCTGATGCTGACATCTGGTCCGGACTGAAGGACCTGCCAACGATTACGGACATGTCGTCTACTGGCACTGCATATGATTCTCTCCCCATTGAAAGAATGGTGGAGGATTATATGAGTGACCGCATCCAAGTAGGCACGTCAGACAGTCCGTACTTATACTGGCAGGAAAAAGAGGCAATTTGGAGGCCCTTGCACAAACTGGCTTTATTCTACCTAAGTTGCCCTCCCACAAGTGTGTACTCCGAAAGAGTGTTTAGTGCCGCCGCTCACCTTGTCAGCAATCGGCGTACGAGGTTACTTCCAGAAAATGTGGAGAAGATGATGTTCATTAAAATGAATTATAATCAATTCCTCCGTGGAGACATTGACCAGCAGCAATTGCCTCCACAAAGTACACAGGGAGCTGAGATGGTGGATTCCAGTGGGGACGAATTGATAATCTGTGAGGAGGGGGATGTACACGGTGATATATCGGAGGATGATGATGAGGTGGACATCTTGCCTCTGTAGTGCCAGTTTGTGCAAGGAGAGATTAATTGCTTCTTTTTTGGTGGGGGTCCAAACCAACCCGTCATTTCAGTCACAGTCGTGTGGCAGACCCTGTCACTGAAATGATGGGTTGGTTAAAGTGTGCATGTCCTGTTTATACAACATAAGGGTGGGTGGGAGGGCACAAGGACAATTCCATCTTGCACCTCTTTTTTCTTTAATTTTTCTTTGCGTCATGTGCTGTTTGGGGAGTATTTTTTTGAAGGGCCATCCTGCGTGACACTGCAGTGCCACTCCTAGATGGGCCAGGTGTTTGTGTCGGCCACTAGGGTCGCTTAGCTTACTCACACAGCTACCTCATTGCGCCTCTTTTTTTCTTTGCGTCATGTGCTGTTTGGGGAGTGTTTTTTGGAAGGGCCATCCTGCGTGACACTGCAGTGCCACTCCTAGATGGGCCAGGTGTTTGTGTCGGCCACTAGGGTCGCTTAGCTTACTCACACAGCTACCTCATTGCGCCTCTTTTTTTCTTTGCGTCATGTGCTGTTTGGGGAGTGTTTTTTGGAAGGGCCATCCTGCGTGACACTGCAGTGCCACTCCTAGATGGGCCAGGTGTTTGTGTCGGCCACTAGGGTCGCTTAGCTTACTCACACAGCTACCTCATTGCGCCTCTTTTTTTCTTTGCGTCATGTGCTGTTTGGGGAGTGTTTTTTGGAAGGGCCATCCTGCGTGACACTGCAGTGCCACTCCTAGATGGGCCAGGTGTTTGTGTCGGCCACTAGGGTCGCTTAGCTTACTCACACAGCTACCTCATTGCGCCTCTTTTTTTCTTTGCGTCATGTGCTGCTGTTTGGGGAGTGTTTTTTGGAAGGGCCATCCTGCGTGACACTGCAGTGCCACTCCTAGATAGGCCAGGTGTTTGTGTCGGCCACTAGGGTCGCTTAGCTTACTCACACAGCTACCTCATTGCGCCTCTTTTTTTCTTTGCGTCACGTGCTGTTTGGGGAGTGTTTTTTGGAAGGGCCATCCTGCGTGACACTGCAGTGCCACTCCTAGATGGGCCAGGTGTTTGTGTCGGCCACTAGGGTCGCTTAGCTTACTCACACAGCTACCTCATTGCGCCTCTTTTTTTCTTTGCGTCATGTGCTGTTTGGGGAGTGTTTTTTGGAAGGGCCATCCTGCGTGACACTGCAGTGCCACTCCTAGATGGGCCAGGTGTTTGTGTCGGCCACTAGGGTCGCTTAGCTTACTCACACAGCTACCTCATTGCGCCTCTTTTTTTCTTTGCGTCATGTGCTGTTTGGGGAGTGTTTTTTGGAAGGGCCATCCTGCGTGACACTGCAGTGCCACTCCTAGATGGGTCAGGTGTTTGTGTCGGCCACTAGGGTCGCTTAGCTTACTCACACAGCTACCTCATTGCGCCTCTTTTTTTCTTTGCGTCATGTGCTGTTTGGGGAGTGTTTTTTGGAAGGGCCATCCTGCGTGACACTGCAGTGCCACTCCTAGATGGGCCAGGTGTTTGTGTCGGCCACTAGGGTCGCTTAGCTTACTCACACAGCTACCTCATTGCGCCTCTTTTTTTCTTTGCGTCATGTGCTGCTGTTTGGGGAGTGTTTTTTGGAAGGGCCATCCTGCGTGACACTGCAGTGCCACTCCTAGATAGGCCAGGTGTTTGTGTCGGCCACTAGGGTCGCTTAGCTTACTCACACAGCTACCTCATTGCGCCTCTTTTTTTCTTTGCGTCACGTGCTGTTTGGGGAGTGTTTTTTGGAAGGGCCATCCTGCGTGACACTGCAGTGCCACTCCTAGATGGGCCAGGTGTTTGTGTCGGCCACTAGGGTCGCTTAGCTTACTCACACAGCTACCTCATTGCGCCTCTTTTTTTCTTTGCGTCATGTGCTGTTTGGGGAGTGTTTTTTGGAAGGGCCATCCTGCGTGACACTGCAGTGCCACTCCTAGATGGGCCAGGTGTTTGTGTCGGCCACTAGGGTCGCTTAGCTTACTCACACAGCTACCTCATTGCGCCTCTTTTTTTCTTTGCGTCACGTGCTGTTTGGGGAGTGTTTTTTGGAAGGGCCATCCTGCGTGACACTGCAGTGCCACTCCTAGATGGGTCAGGTGTTTGTGTCGGCCACTAGGGTCGCTTAGCTTACTCACACAGCTACCTCATTGCGCCTCTTTTTTTCTTTGCGTCATGTGCTGTTTGGGGAGTGTTTTTTGGAAGGGCCATCCTGCGTGACACTGCAGTGCCACTCCTAGATGGGCCAGGTGTTTGTGTCGGCCACTAGGGTCGCTTAGCTTACTCACACAGCTACCTCATTGCGCCTCTTTTTTTCTTTGCGTCATGTGCTGTTTGGGGAGTGTTTTTTGGAAGGGCCATCCTGCGTGACACTGCAGTGCCACTCCAAGATGGGCCAGGTGTTTGTGTCGGCCACTAGGGTCGCTTAGCTTACTCACACAGCTACCTCATTGCGCCTCTTTTTTTCTTTGCGTCATGTGCTGTTTGGGGAGTGTTTTTTGGAAGGGCCATCCTGCGTGACACTGCAGTGCCACTCCTAGATGGGCCAGGTGTTTGTGTCGGCCACTAGGGTCGCTTAGCTTACTCACACAGCTACCTCATTGCGCCTCTTTTTTTCTTTGCGTCATGTGCTGCTGTTTGGGGAGTGTTTTTTGGAAGGGCCATCCTGCGTGACACTGCAGTGCCACTCCTAGATAGGCCAGGTGTTTGTGTCGGCCACTAGGGTCGCTTAGCTTACTCACACAGCTACCTCATTGCGCCTCTTTTTTTCTTTGCGTCACGTGCTGTTTGGGGAGTGTTTTTTGGAAGGGCCATCCTGCGTGACACTGCAGTGCCACTCCTAGATGGGCCAGGTGTTTGTGTCGGCCACTAGGGTCGCTTAGCTTACTCACACAGCTACCTCATTGCGCCTCTTTTTTTCTTTGCGTCATGTGCTGCTGTTTGGGGAGTGTTTTTTGGAAGGGCCATCCTGCGTGACACTGCAGTGCCACTCCTAGATGGGCCAGGTGTTTGTGTCGGCCACTTGGGTCGCTTAGCTTAGTCATCCAGCGACCTCGGTGCAAATTTTAGGACTAAAAATAATATTGTGAGGTGTGAGGTGTTCAGAATAGACTGAAAATGAGTGGAAATTATGGTTTTTGAGGTTAATAATACTTTGGGATCAAAATGACCCCCAAATTCTATGATTTAAGCTGTTTTTTAGGGTTTTTTGAAAAAAACACCCGAATCCAAAACACACCCGAATCCGACAAAAAAAATTCGGTGAGGTTTTGCCAAAACGCGGTCGAACCCAAAACACGGCCGCGGAACCGAACCCAAAACCAAAACACAAAACCCGAAAAATTTCAAGTGCACATCTCTACAATATACACGCTGTGTACAATGGGTCACCATTCCCATGAACGCCACAAATATCCTTCTTTCAAGAAATGCTGGTCCAAGCCTAAAGCTGATGATAGACAACCTTACACTGTATGTCCAGCAGTCCCCTGCATCAACATCCTTATTCAACTTCAGTTGCAGTTTTGCTAAAATAGCACAACTGCAACTGCTATCTCTCACATGCTGGGGCAGACCAACATAGGACAAGGCCGCCCAGCATGCTAATGGTTTCCAGCGATGGGTTAGCAATACAATTGCGATTGCATCACTGATTTAGGGTAGCCTTATTGACTCCACAGCCTGGCTGCGAAGGCAGATGGCCAGCTGCCATATTTACGGTTGCAGTGCGTCCCGATCACGCCCCCGTTTCTGATGGCACGCCTCCACAACATAACGTTGCGGCCATGGATCACCCTGCAAAACCCTCTGCCCTGTTTCTGATGGCACGCCTCCACAACATAACGTTGCCGCCACGGACCACCCTGCAAATGCCTCTGTCTGTCAATCAGGCAGAGGCGTTTGCATTAGTGTGATGCAATCGCACCTCACTCTGTGCGCACATGTTTTTGAGTTTTTTGAGTTTATATTTGTTATTTTATTGCATACTGTCTCCATATACAACACCTGTCACCCTTTCTTACACCCACACATTATTGTTGTGTTTGTTTAAAAAGGGGGATATAGCTGTATGCTGTATGTGGATTGTATCATACAGAAATTGTGTTTTACACAGGAAATTTTTGTTATTACAGGAAGTTCTACTGCAGCCATTGTTCACTATGACTTGAAGATAGTAAAGTAACACTTCTGCTTTTCTCCAGAGTAATGTGGTGATTTGCACACAGACCACTTTACAACCATAATTTTCAATATGGGTGATCCTGCACATGAGATACAGAAGAAGAAGATTCCCAACAGCAGTTGCCCTGACAACCCCAACCACAGACAAATGTGGATGAAATGTCACACTTGCTGCATTAGCTCTGCAAGATGCAGGTGGACTTTTCTGACTCAAGAAATTGACCACTTTAACATCACAACTGTGCAAAATTGCACAAACCAACCACACAGCACAATCGGGGTAATTCAGATCTGATCGTAGATGTGCTAAATTTAGCACATCTACTCTGACATACGGGGGCGAAGCCCAGCACAGGGCTAGTCCACCCCGCATGTCAGGGCCCCCCCCCCCCCCCCCCACACACACACCTTCCCGCACAGGTGCAAAAGCATCGCATGGCGGCAATGCTTTTACACCTGGCGAGTAGCTCCCTACCAGCGCAGCTCCTGCGTCCCGGGTCACAGTGGCTGCGTGTGACATCACGCAGGCGCCACGGCCAGCCCCCCCAATGGTCCGGACATGCCTGCATTGTCCGGACTGTACTCCGCCAACAGCGTTCTAATGCCGTTGTCACGCCCCCTCCCATCAATCCGGCAGAGGCGATCGAAGTCTAGAGACGCTGTTAGCATCGCACTGGGCTCCCGGGGTGCGCAAGCTGCGCGGGCACACTCCACATAGGGATTCAGACTGCGGCGATACAGTCTGAATTAGGCCCAATGGGGGTAATTCAGATCTGTTTGCTCGCTAGGGGTTTTTTGCACAGCTGCGAGCAGATAATCACCACCCACCGAGGAGTGTTTTTTTTTTTTTTTAAGTGTGTGATCGCAAATTATTTGTGCAGTTTCTGAGTTGCCCAGAACTTACTCAGCCCTTGCAATCACTTCAGCCTGTCCGGCCCCGGAATTGACTTTAGACACCCGCCCTGCAAACGATTGGACACGTCTGCGTTTTCCAACCACTCCCAAAAAATGGTCAGTTGCCACCCACAAATGCCTTCTTCCTATCAATCTCCTTGCGATCAGCTGTGTGAACGGATTCTTCGTAAAACCTATCGCACAGCAATGATCCGCTTTGTACCAGTGCAACGCGCCTGCTCATTGCAGTGAATACGCATGCGCAGTTCTTACCTGATCGCAGCGCTGCACAAAAAGTTAGCGTGCAATCAGGTCTGAATGACCCCCAATGTACCTGCACTAAAATGGCCAATACAATTGTTACATGCTTACAAGATATAAGTGCATCAATAGCCATAATGAGTGCAGGAAGAGCTAATCACCGGGCGGGCGACCAGTATCCACTACGGACTACGAGAAAAGGATTTACTAGTAAGTAATTAAAATCCTATTTTCTCTTATGTCCAAGGGGATACTGGGAATCCATTTACCATGGGGAAGTACCAAAGCTCCCAAAACAGGTGGGAGAGTGCTGAGGTTCCTGCAGAACTGATTGACCAAACTGAGTGTCCTCAGAGGCCAAAGTATTGAAATTGTAAAACTTAGTAAACGTGTTCGAACCTGACCAAGTAGCTGCTCGGCAGAGCTGTAAAGCCGAGACACTCCAGGCAGCAGCCCAAGAAGAACCCACCGACCTAGTAGAGTGGGCCTGAAAAGATTTTGGAACCAGCAAGCCTGCCGTGGACTAAGCATGCTGGATAGTGAGCCTGATCCAGCGTGCAACTGACTGCTTTGAAGCAGGACACTCAATTTTATTGGGATCGTAGAGAATGAACAGTGAGTCGGATTTCCTGTGATGAGCTGTTCTCTTTACATACACCTTCAAAGCCCTCAAAACATCCCAAGACTTTGAAGTAGCAGAGGTGTCCGTAACAACCGGAACCACAATAGGTTTGTTGATGTGAAACGCAGACACCACCTTAGGGAGAAATTGCTGACGAGTTCTGAGTTCAGCTTTGCTGAAGCCAAGGCCAACAATGTGACGATCATCCACCTAAGGTACTTTACGTCAACCTCTTGTAACAGTTCAAATCAGTCCAATTGTAGGAACTGCAGCACCAAACTGAGATCCCAAGGTGCCGTGGGAGGCACAAAGGGAAGTTGGATGTGCAGAAAACCTTTCAAGAATGTCTGGATCTCAGGGAGAGAAGCCAATTGTTTCTGAAAGAAAATAGACAAGGACGAAATCTGGACTTTTATGGAGTCTAGACGTAGGCACACATCCACTCCCGACTGCAGAAAAAGCAGGAAACGTCCCAGATGAAATTCCACCACAGAATATTGTCTGCACTCACACCAAGAGACATATTTCTTCCAAATACAGTAGTAATGTTTAGATGTTACCCCCTTCCTGGCTTGGATCATAGTCGGGATGACCTTATCAGGAATCCCTCTCCTGGCTAGAATCAGCCATTTAACTTCCATGCCGTTAAACGTAGTTGGTAAGTCTTGATAGACGAACGGGCCCTGTTGGAGACGATCCTTGCGAAGAGGTAGAAGCCACAGATCTTCGAGCAGCATCTCAAGAAGATCTGCATACCAGGCCCTTCTTGGCCAGTCCGGGGCAATGAGGATTGCTAGAACCTTTTCCCTTTTTATTCTTTTTAAAACTCTTGGAATCAGCGGAAGTGGAGGAAACACGTACACCAGCTGGTAGACTCACAGAGTTGTCAGAGCGTCTACCGCCACAGCTTGTGGGTCCCTCGACCTGGAACAATACCAGTTGAGCTTCTTGCTGAGTTGAGAGGCCATCATGTCGATTTATGGATATCCCACCGATGTGTCAACCACCGGAACACCTCCGGGTGAAGGCCCCACTCCCCCGGGTGCAGGTCGTGTCTACTGAGGAAGTCTGCTTCTCAGTTGTCTACTCCCGGAATAAAGACCGCTGACAACACCATGGCGTGTTTTTCCGCCCAGAGATTTCTTTACACCTCTGACATTGCTGTTCTGCTTTTTGTTCCACCCTATTGGTTTATGTACATCACTACCGTCACATTGTCCGACTGGACCTGAATGGCCTGATTCTGAAGAAGAGATGAGGCCTGCAGAAGGGCATTGTATATAGCCCTGAGTTCCAGGATGTTTATTGGATGGACGACTTCCTGACTTGACCATCTTTCCTGAAACTGCACCCGCTAGGTGACTGCACCCCAAACCTCTGAGGCTTGCATCTGTGGTTAGCAGAATCCAATTCTGAATCCCGAACCTCTGACCTTCGACGAGGTGAGAAGTTTGTAGCCACCACAGGAGGGAGATCCTGGCTTTTGGCGACAGACGGATCCTTTGGTGCATGTGAAGATGCGATTTGCCATTTGTCAACATTTGTCTGTCACGATCCGGGTATCTGGACGCCATTTCTTACCCATCAGATGCCTCCTAAGGCTGGCTCAGCGCTCCAGGACCGGATCCCATCTGTTATCCTAATGTTCACATTCCTGCATCCTCTCCTGTCTCTCTGAGACGCTGTCACAGTAACGCCTTATTACATCTGGCAAGGCGTCTCCCGCGGCCTCCGCCGCCGTCCCTGAGCTTCTGCATGCAGAGTGTCAGTGTGGCGATTACGTCAGCCGCGGCCTCCGCTGTGTCCGCGTGGTTGGATGTGCACTTGTCAGCCTGGCGTCTCCTGTCTCCAGTGGCCGGCGCCGCCATTACTGTTTTCATTACCACATGGATTACAAACCAAACTTCCCTCCAAGTGTCTGCATGGGCGCAGCCATCTTGGATTCTGTCAGCTGATCATTTCCTCCAATCTGTTGTCAGTATTGTTAATCTGCATAATTGCCTAGCCAATCCCTTCCTTGCTGCAGGTATAAATACACTGTGCCTGAGCAAGGAAGGCGTCAGTGCTTTGGTTGTCAAACCTAGTTCCTGTTTGTCTCTCTCCTGTGATTGTCTTCCAGGTTCCAGCTCCTGTCTCAAGACTTCCACCATAGAGACCCGCACCAGCATTCCACCTGCGGTGTAGCCTGACTCTCCAATCCATTGTGGATTCATCTGTTTCCAGCTACAACATTACCTGCTTCCAGCTCAGCTTCCAGCTTCTCTTAAAGGGCCGGTGTCCTTTCTACACTTTACCACTCTCCACCGGTATTATTATTTCTCCGCTCTCAAGTTCTACATTTCAGTTCATATTTCATCGCTCCCAAGTTCATTTATTATTTAACTGGTTCCAGCCAGTATCCACTCCGTGCTAACAACAGTCTGGTTCCAGCCAGTATCCACAGCAGCCGTTTTATCTTCAGCAACCCAGCTTTTCCTGGAACACCAGCTGGTACAATCCTGGGTTATCTCCATTGCTACAGTCGGGCCTGGTAAGGACTTTCCATCTAGAAGATTATAAGAACTATCTCACACTACCAGTGCCCTGTGGCTCCTGCCATCCTGTAGTACCCAGGAACTGTATTTATTCTTTGCTGACTTTTACGTTTTCTTTTACTGCTGCTGTGTTGCGGAGTTGTCATAATAAACATCATTGACTTTTATCCAAGTTGTCGTGGTCACGCCTTCGGGCAGTTATTATTCATGTTACTTACATGTCCAGGGGTCTGATACAACCTCCCAGGTTCCGGTACATCTCAGCCCCTACAACTGAGGCTGCCTCCCGTCAGCTCAGGCCCTCAGTTGTGACAGTAAGCACTGACCTAATGAATCCAGCCGGAGACCAGGATCAAGCGGCCAGGCCGATGCAAGAACTGGCAGCCCGACTAGAACATCAGGAGGCTGCAGAGGGCCACATCATCCGCTGTCTCCAGGATTTCTCTACTCGGCTGGATGGGATTCAGACAACTCTCCGTGGATCAGGCGCGTCTGGTGCGTCAACCACAGTGACTCCAGCTATAACCCCACCCACCTTACCCATTTCTGCTCCACGTCTTCATCTTCCAATGCCAGCAAAATTTGACGGATCTCCAAGATTCTGCAGGGGATTTCTCAACCAGTGTGAGATTCAGTTTGAGCTACAACCTGGCAATTTTCCCAGTGACCGTACAAAAATTGCCTACATTATTTCTCTTCTCAGTGGCTCAGCCCTTGATTGGGCATCACCGTTATGGGAGAGGTCCGACACCCTGCTATCTTCCTACACTGCCTTCGTGTCAACATTCAGGCGCATCTTCGACGAGCCAGGCCGGGTAACCTCAGCTTCATCCGAGATTCTCCGTTTACGCCAGGGGTCACGTACTGTAGGACAATATCTGATACAGTTCCAGATCCTGGCATCCGAACTGGCATGGAACGACGAGGCCCTGTATGCTGCATTCTGGCATGGCTTATCTGAGCGTATTAAAGATGAGTTAGCTACCAGAGACTTACCTTCTAAGTTAGATGAGCTAATCTCACTCTGCACGAAAGTTGATTTACGTTTCAGAGAGAGAGCAACTGAGCGTGGAAGATCATCTGCTCCAAAATCTTCTGCTCCTCCTCCTCGTCAACTGTCACCATCTAAAGATGAGCCCATGCAACTTGGCCGTTCCCGTTTAACTCCTGCTGAGCGCCGAAGACGTCTCTCCGAGTCTCTCTGTCTCTATTGTGCAGCTCCGTCTCACACCATTAATGCCTGTCCCAAACGTCCGGGAAACTCCAAATCCTAGCTCGCCAAGGAGAGGGCCGGCTAGGAGTAATGATCTCCTCTCCATCTCCTCAAGATTGTAATCTCCCAGTCTCGCTTCAAGTTGCTCAACGTTATCGGAACGTCATTGCCCTCCTTGATTCCGGAGCAGCTGGGAACTTTATTACCGAAGCCTATGTTAAACGGTGGTCCCTACCCACCGAGAGACTTCCTTCGTCCATTTCTTTAACTGCCGTGGATGGCAGCAAAATTTTTGATGCAGTTATTTCTTTAAGGACTCTACCAGTTCGTCTGAGAGTGGGAGTTCTTCATTCCGAACTTATTTCTTTTTTAGTGATTCCAAGAGCCACACATCCTGTGGTCCTGGGCCTTCCATGGCTCCGTCTTCACAATCCTACAATTGATTGGACGACTACGCAAATCCTGGCATGGGGTTCCTCCTGTGCTGAGACATGTTTGTTTAAAGTATTGCCTGTCTGTTCTTCCTCCCCCAGGTCGTCTGATGTTCCACCTCCTCCATATCAAGATTTCACGGATGTGTTCAGTAAAGCTTCTGCTGATATCCTTCCTCCTCATAGAGAATGGGACTGCCCGATTGATCTCGTTCCAGGGAAGGTTCCACCTCGAGGCCGAACTTATCCGTTGTCTCTGCCTGAGACGCATTCTATGGAGGAATACATTAAAGAGAACCTAGCAAAGGGGTTCATTCGACCTTCTTCTTCCCCAGCCGGCGCAGGCTTCTTTTTTGTAAAAAAGAAAGATGGTGGTCTGCGGCCGTGCATCGACTACAGAGGTTTGAACGACATTACCATCAAGAACCGTTATCCTTTACCCCTGATTACTGAGCTCTTTGACAGAGTTAGCGGAGCTACCATCTTTACAAAGCTGGACTTGAGAGGTGCATACAATCTCATCCGGATCCGTGAGGGTGACGAGTGGAAGACCGCCTTTAACACCCGTGACGGACATTATGAGTACCTCGTCATGCCCTTCGGATTGAGTAATGCTCCAGCTGTCTTCCAGCATTTTGTCAATGAGATCTTCAGAGACATTCTATACCGTCATGTCGTGGTCTATCTAGACGATATCCTCATTTTTGCCAACGATTTAGAGGAACATCGTTTTTGGGTTAAAGAGGTTCTGTCCCGTCTCCGTGTCAATCATCTCTATTGCAAATTAGAGAAATGCGTCTTTGAAGTCAAGTCCATTCCGTTTCTAGGGTACATTGTGTCCGGTTCCGGACTAGAGATGGATCCTGAGAAACTACAAGCAATCCAAAATTGGCCGATACCCTTAACCCTCAAAGGGGTCCAGAGGTTCTTGGGGTTCGCCAACTATTACCGAAAGTTTATACGAGACTTTTCCACCATTGTGGCGCCTATTACTGCTTTCACTAAGAAGGGTGCTAACCCGTCCAAGTGGTCTGAAGAAGCCATGCAAGCATTTCATCTTTTAAAACAAAGGTTCATCTCTGCGCCTGTTCTGAAACAGCCTGACATCGACTCTCCTTTCATCTTAGAGGTGGATGCCTCCTCCGTTGAAGTAGGAGCGGTGTTATCTCAGAGGGCTAAAGATGGCCATTTACACCCTTGCAGTTTCTTCTCCCGGAAGTTCTCCCCAGCTGAGCGCAACTATGCCATTGGCGACCAGGAGTTGCTAGCCATCAAGCTCGCTCTAGAAGAGTGGAGGTATCTGTTGGAGGGAGCTTCTCATTCAATCACCATACTTACAGTCCACAAGAACCTTTTATATCTGAAAGGCGCACAATGTCTCAACCCTCGTCAGGCCAGATGGGCACTTTTCTTTTCCAGGTTCGACTTTAAACTCCAGTTCTGTCCGGGCTCTCAGAATCGCAAGGCCGATGCCCTTTCCCGCTCATGGGAGCAAGAAAATGAGTCAGAGTCTTCAGACAAGCATCCTATTATAAATCCGTTGGCATTCTCCACGGTAGGGATGGACTCTACGCCCCCATCAGGGAAAAGTTTTGTGAAACCGATGCTAAGGAAGAAGCTCATGCATTGGGCCCATGCTTCCCGTTTTGCCGGACATACAGGTATCCAAAAAACCCTGGAGTTTATCTCTAGGTCCTATTGGTGGCCAACTCTGAAAAAGGACGTCTTGGAGTTTATTGCATCTTGCCCAAAGTGTGCTCAACATAAGGTATCCCGCCAGTCGCCTGCGGGGCAACTGGTTCCACTATCTGTTCCCCGTCGACCTTGGACCCATTTGTCGATGGATTTTATTACAGATTTACCCATGTGCAACAAGTTCAATACCATCTGGGTGGTAGTTGACCGGTTCACCAAGATGGCACACTTCATTCCTCTCACCGGTCTTCCGTCAGCTTCCAAGTTGGCTCAAGTATTCATACAAGAGATCTTCCGACTCCACGGTCTTCCTGAAGAAATTATCTCAGATCGAGGAGTTCAATTCACAGCCAAATTCTGGCGAAGTTTATGTCAAGTCCTTCAAGTCAAGCTAAAGTTTTCCACGGCTTACCATCCTCAGACCAATGGTCAAACCGAGAGGGTGAATCAGGACTTGGAGGCCTTCCTCCGCATCTATGTGTCCTCCTCTCAAGATGACTGGGTTCAATTACTTCCCTGGGCCGAGTTCTGTCATAACAACCAGTATCATTCTTCATCTGCTTCAACACCATTCTTCACTAACTTTGGATTCCACCCTAAAGTCCCTGAGTTCCAACCGCTTCCAGCAACTTCTGTTCCCGCAGTGGATATCACCTTGCATCAGTTTGCCAATATCTGGAAGAGCGTACGATCAGCTCTGCTCAAGGCATCGTTCAGGTACAAGAAGTTTGCGGATAAGAAGCGTCGAGCAGTTCGTGCTCTCAAGGTGGGTGATCAGGTATGGTTATCCACGAAGAATTTGAGGTTAAGAGTTCCCAGTATGAAGTTTGCACCTCGCTATATCGGTCCTTTCAAGATTGAACAAGTCATCAATCCTGTTGCTTACAGACTTCAGTTGCCTCCCTTCTTAAAAATACCCAGGACATTCCATGTTTCCCTGTTGAAACCGCTGATCTTGAATCGGTTTCATTCCTCACTTCCTCCAACTCCGAAAGTCCAAACTCAACGAGGCGTTGAGTATGAAGTGGCCAAGATCCTGGACTCACGTCACCGTTACGGTCAACTACAGTATCTTATTGACTGGAAGGGTTACGGCCCTGAGGAACGTTCATGGACCAATGCTTCTGATGTCCATGCTCCTGCCTTGGTCCGGAGATTCCATTCCAAGTTTCCTCAAAAGCCAAAGAAGTGTCCTGGGGCCACTCCTAAAGGGGGGGGTGCTGTCACGATCCGGGTATCTGGACGCCATTTCTTACCCATCAGATGCCTCCTAAGGCTGGCTCAGCGCTCCAGGACCGGATCCCATCTGTTATCCTAATGTTCACATTCCTGCATCCTCTCCTGTCTCTCTGAGACGCTGTCACAGTAACGCCTTATTACATCTAGCAAGGCGTCTCCCGCGGCCTCCGCCGCCGTCCCTGAGCTTCTGCATGCAGAGTGTCAGTGTGGCGATTACGTCAGCCGCGGCCTCCGCTGTGTCCGCGTGGTTGGATGTGCACTTGTCAGCCTGGCGTCTCCTGTCTCCAGTGGCCGGCGCCGCCATTACTGTTTTCATTACCACATGGATTACAAACCAAACTTCCCTCCAAGTGTCTGCATGGGCGCAGCCATCTTGGATTCTGTCAGCTGATCATTTCCTCCAATCTGTTGTCAGTATTGTTAATCTGCATAATTGCCTAGCCAATCCCTTCCTTGCTGCAGGTATAAATACACTGTGCCTGAGCAAGGAAGGCGTCAGTGCTTTGGTTGTCAAACCTAGTTCCTGTTTGTCTCTCTCCTGTGATTGTCTTCCAGGTTCCAGCTCCTGTCTCAAGACTTCCACCATAGAGACCCGCACCAGCATTCCACCTGCGGTGTAGCCTGACTCTCCAATCCATTGTGGATTCATCTGTTTACAGCTACAACATTACCTGCTTCCAGCTCAGCTTCCAGCAGAGTACAGCTTCTCTTAAAGGGCCGGTGTCCTTTCTACACTTTACCACTCTCCACCGGTATTATTATTTCTCCGCTCTCAAGTTCTACATTTCAGTTCATATTTCATCGCTCCCAAGTTCATTTATTATTTAACTGGTTCCAGCCAGTATCCACTCCGTGCTAACAACAGTCTGGTTCCAGCCAGTATCCACAGCAGCCGTTTTATCTTCAGCAACCCAGCTTTTCCTGGAACACCAGCTGGTACAATCCTGGGTTATCTCCATTGCTACAGTCGGGCCTGGTAAGGACTTTCCATCTCGAAGATTATAAGAACTATCTCACACTACCAGTGCCCTGTGGCTCCTGCCATCCTGTAGTACCCAGGAACTGTATTTATTCTTTGCTGACTTTTACGTTTTCTTTTACTGCTGCTGTGTTGCGGAGTTGTCATAATAAACATCATTGACTTTTATCCAAGTTGTCGTGGTCACGCCTTCGGGCAGTTATTATTCATGTTACTTACATGTCCAGGGGTCTGATACAACCTCCCAGGTTCCGGTACATCTCAGCCCCTACAACTGAGGCTGCCTCCCGTCAGCTCAGGCCCTCAGTAGTGACATTGTCCAACAGATCCAGATGGAAGGGCCTCACACGAAACCTTCCGTACTGAACCACTTCGTAAGAGGCCACCATTTTCCCCAAAAGGTGAATACACAGATGCAACGAGATCCAGGTTGGCTTCAGGACAGCCCAAACCGTCGACTGGATTATCATTGCCTTTTCCAAGGGAAGGAACACTTTCTGAAACTCTGTGTCCAGTATCATTCCCAGGAATGGAAGCCTCTGTGTTAGTTCTAGTTGAGATTTTGGTAGGTTCAGAATCCACCCCTGATCCAGGAGTAGTCTGGTTGAGAGGCCAATGATGTCCAACAACCGCTCCCTGGACGGTGCCTTTATCAGAAGATCGTCCAGGTACGGAATTATGTTCACTCACTGTTTGCGAAGTAGAAACATCATCTCTGTCATCACTTTGGTGAACACTCTCAGTGTCGTGGAGAGACCAAATGACAGGGCCTGGATCTGGTAGTGACAGTCCTGCAGTGCAAACTGTAGATAAGCCTGATGAGGCGGCAAGATTGGAATGTGGAGGTACACATCCTTCATATCCAGAGACACTAGGAATTCCCCCTCCTCCAGACCTGAGATCACCGCTCTCAGAGACTCCATCTTGAATTTGAAAACTCGTAAGTACGGGTTTAACAACTTGAGGTTCAGAATCGGTCTTACCGAACTGTCCGGTTTCGGTACTACAAACAAGTTGGAATAGTACCCCTTGTTTTTCAGATGAGGTGGAACTGGAACAATGACCTGAGTCTGTACCAGTTTTTGAATGGTGTCCTGTAAAGTTATACTTGCCTCTTGTGAAACTGGTAAGCCTGATTTGGAGAATCTGTGAGGTGGGAGCTCCTGGAACTCCAGTCTGTAGCCCTGGGAAATAAGACTCAGGGATCCTGGCACAAACTTGTCCAGATGTGAATTTTAGCCGGCCTCCCACCTGCCAGTCTTCCAGGCATCGCGGGCCACCATCATACTGAAGGTTTTGAGGAAAAAGAGCTTGAGCCCTGTTCCTGTGAACCAGCACTTGCTGGTTTGTGTGGTTTACCTCTAGTGCCTCTGGTGGCTGTAGAAGAACCTCTGGTTTTGCCCTTAAACTTGGTAGTCCGAAAGGACTGTAATTTGGGACCTGAGTAGGTCTTCCTAGCTGGGGGAGCTGCAGAAGAAAGGTATGTGGACTTACCCGCAGTAGCTTTGGCGATCCATTTGTCTAGTTCATCTCCAAATAAGGCCTCGCGTGTGAAAGGTAGGCCTCCCACGCCTTTCCTGGAGTCCACATCCACAGTCCTTTGGCATAGCCATAAACCCCTGCATGCAGACACTGCCATATCCATACTGCGTGTATTAAGCGCCTATTTCTTTTATGGCTTCCACCATAAAATTTGCAGAGTCCTGTATATGCTGTAGGAATAAGATAACCTCCTCCTGAGACAAGGTGTCTAACCCTTCAATCAGGTTACCCGACCATTTAGCAATGGCTTTTGTAGTCCACCCACATGCTATAGTGGGTCTCGGGGCCACCCCAGCAGCAGTATACAAGGATTTGAGCGTAGTCTCAATTTTACGATCAGTTGCGTCTATAGGGAGGCTGCACCCGGGACAAGCAATACAATTTTCCTTGAAAGCCTGGATACTGATGCATCCAGTATTGGTGGATTTTCCCATTTTTTCCTATCGTTACGAGGAAAAGGAAAGGATGATAACAATCGTTTAGGGATTTGGAATTTCCTATCAGGACTAACCCACGGTTCTTCAAATGGGGTATTAAGCTCCTTTGACACAGGAAAAGTGTCTGAGGATTTCTTTTTTATATTAAAATAAGATTCCTCACTCTCCCCTGTCACCTTATCAGGGATATTTAGAACTTCCCTGATAGCTTCTATGAGAGCCTCTATTCCCTGCGACAGTGTACCCTCCCCCACCTCTGAGTCCACCTCACCCTCCTCCATTTCTGACCCTTCATCATCCGAGTCAGACTGCAGGATATGGACCAAAGTGCGTTTTTGCAGACAAATGGCAGGGGACTGAGACGCTGGTTTGGGTACTGAGTCTCTTTTCATAAACTCAGTCATAGATTGTCTTAAGTATTGCGTCTCTTTCTCGGTCTGAGATAACTTAGTAAAGATTGTGAAAATCATTCCCCTAATGGAGTCCAGCCATGCTGCTTCTGCCTCACTAGCCTGGGAAGGGACACTACATTGAGTACACACTAGTGAACCCCCTGGGGAAGAGGAACACTGTGCCTTACATGAAACCCACTCTTTGCCTGACATACTGTATAGTGACAGCACACACACAGGAAAAGGTTAAATGCACAATTAACCCACAAAGAGCCCTTCCAGGGAGACACAAAGGGAGTATGGAACCAGCACACAGCGCCCCTAACGCTAATGCCAAGATTAGCCGGGTCGCAGACTAAGTACCTAGATTAGGGACTTAGTACACTACTAAGTGCTCCCCCCTGCTATGACCCCCTGGTACCACACTGAGGTAATCTAGAGTCTCTCCGGAGGAGCTGCGCATCCCTGTCAGTCAGCGTCTGTGTCAGCTGCAGAGTGAAAATGGCGCTGGTGAGCTGCTGGATCCGTTCATAGTGAAGCCCTGCCCCTTCAATGGCAAGCGTTCTTCCCGCTCTTTTTTTTTATACTGGCTGTATGTGTCTTAGTGCATAAAATGGAGACAGACTCCTTTTATGGCTTTGTTGCCAATCTGGGTACTGTGTCCGCTGTTCAACGTCTGTGCCCTTACACAGCGGGAGACGCAGTCCGCCCTGTGTAGAAGCCGTGTGTCTCCGTACCTTCATGCCGCTATAATGGCCGGCGACCCGCTAACCAGGACGCTGGCTTAGTACTCACCACTCAGTAGCAGATCTTGCCACGGGCAAGAAGGACTTTTGCTCGGGGCGCCGACTTCCGGAGGGCGCCGGCGCCATCCGGAGGGCGCCGGCGCCATCCGGAGGGCGCCGGCGCCATCCGGAGGGCGCCGCACCACGGCAAGATCTGCTGCTGCTGTGCCCCCCGCTGCCGCTGCCCGCTGTCCCGCTGCCCGCTGTGAAGGGAAACTAGACACTACGCGTCTAGTTTCCCTTCGTGGAGAGGACCTTTGCTGTGCGGTGCGCGATGATGTCATCACGCAGCGCACATCATTTCAGCAGCTCTACTACTGTACAGGGGGTGTAACTGACCGCACCCCCTGTATGAAGCCACGCCCCCTATGGCCGCCCAGGTCGCAAAACGCCCCTGAGCAGGCCCTGTCACCACTCTTCTTTCTTCTGGCTCTGTTAGGGGTGGCGGCTTGCTGCGGGAATGTACGCTCGCCAAGGTGGGGCTTGCGAATAGTTCCCTCAGGAACTAGTGTCCTGTCAACGGGGAACAGGACCATTAACCCTGAGAGTGGTTGGGCCGTCCCCCCCCCCCCCCCCCTTCCCTATTTCCCACGAAGTAGGCAGGCTGGTGCCATCCAGTCCTGCCTGAAAACAACGAACACAGAAAATAAATGCAGAAAACTCTTCACAAGCTTCCAGAGACGTGACCGGCTCCTCTAGGCACATTTTCTAAACTGAGTCTGGTGGGAGGGGCATAGAGGTAGGACACTATCAATTTCTTAAAGTGCCCATGGCTCCTAGTAGACACGTCTATACCCCATGGTAATAAATGGATTCCCAGTATCCCCTAGGATGTATGAGAAACATGTAATTATTACTTTTGTTTGGGTTATAAGATCTTTTTATACTGTACAGTATATGTACATTTAATTCTAAAATCATGTTTTAATAGAAACAAGAAAAAAAACCATATGGATTATATTCAGGCCCCACCTTTGGGAACCAAAATACATCCGAAAAAATATAGGGGTATACAGGTTGAGTATCCCTTATCCAAAATTCTAAATCACACATTTTTTGTTCCCCTACTGAGATAATGACACATATATGTGTATATTATATTATATTATATATCTGTATAATATATCTATATATACACACAATATATAATATATATGTCATTATCTCAGTAGGGGACCAAAAAATGTGTGATTTTGAATTTTGGATAAGGGATACTCAACCTGTATTTACTTTTTTACTAATGTGCAGGTATTTAGAAATGGAGATGTTGCCCATAGCAACCACTGAGATTCTACTAAACATTTATGTAGCACCTTCTAGAAGATAATAACTAGAATCTGATTGGTTGCAATGGGCAACATCTCCACTTCTAAAAATCTGCACTTCTGTAAATATACCCTGTAATGTTTTATATTGTGTACATTATCATGTTTTTATTTAAAGCAAACATTTTTGGTCATACTTACCATATAAAAAGCAAAACATAAGCCAGAACCTCACATAGGGGGTCATTCCGAGTTGTTCGCTCATTGCCGATTTTCGCTATGCTGCGATTTGTTGCTAATTGCGCATGAGCAAGGCACGCAGGGCGCATGCGCTTAGTTATTTAACACAAAACTTAGCAGATTTGCTGTGGATCCTGCGGCGCTTTTCAGTCGCTCTGCTGATCGGTGAATGATTGACAGGAAAGGGGCGTTTCTGGGGGATAACTGAGCGTTTTCCGGGAGTGTGCTAAAAACGCAGGCGTGTCAGTGAAAAACGCGGGAGTGTCTGGAGAAACGGGGGAGTGGCTGGCCGAACGCAGGGCGTGTTTGTGACGTCAAACCAGGAACTAAACGGACTGAGCTGATCGCAATCTGCGAGCTACTCAGATACTGCAAAGAATTATTTAGTAGCCGTTCTGCTAATCTTTCGTTAGCAATTCTGCTAAGCTAAGATACACTCCCAGAGGGCGGCGGCCTAGCGTGTGCAATGCTGCTAAAAAGCAGCTAGTGAGCGAACAACTCGGAATAAGGGCCTTAGATAGATATACAGAAACTCTTGTGCTCTCAACTCTATACTGTTGAAATTAACAGTCATTAGTACAGATGTGAAATTGGCTCAGGTCAGGTTTATACGTGTTCTAATAGGCCACCCAGGTCCAGATTAAGGGTGAGACACACGTGTTAAGTACCCCAGGCCCCCTCTCTGAGAGGGCCCCCTGCCATCCATCTCATATAAGATCATTTTTGCCAATCCGATCAGCAGCGCTACAGCCAGGAGGCCACTAGCACTAACCCTCTGACAGCCATCTTACAGTACTGATAATGCCTCAGAGCAGTGCTGGGCTGCCAGCAGACATTCAGTAACATGCAAAGTTGCAGCCTGCGGTTGTGTAGTCTCTCACTGTGCATGGGAAGAAGGGAGCGGGCACATGGAGAATTAGTGCAGGGATCTTTTATTAATTCAACAGCGGCGCCACTACCGGACCCGTCTGCTGCCACTGGATCCTCCTCACAGCACTGCCTCACTTGATTGAGCTAGCCTTTCACCGCCCCCCCTGATCACCTTGGTGCCAGCTTTTGGGCTGTCCTGCATTCTGTCCAAGTCTCAGGTAAGCCCCCCACATCCCCCTAACACCCAACAATTCTAAGAATAAAGTCAGTTTTGTTAATTGTACTAAATGCTGGATGCAGTTATTGCTTACAGGAGCAAAAAAGGAGATTTATGGTAAGAACTTACCTTTGTTAATTCTCTTTCTGCGAGGTACACTGGGCTCCACAGGGTTAACATCGGGGTGCAGAGTTGGATCTTGATCCAAGGCACCAATAGGCTAAAAGCTTTGACTGTTCCCAAGATGCACAGCGCCGCCTCCTCTAAAACCCCGCCTCCGTGCAGCTCAGTTTTGTTAAGCAGTCCAATGAGGTAGCAGGTAAAAGAGACAACAACCGTTAGTAGCAACATATACCACATTCTCGCGACATGAGAAGGTACCAGCAGCTAATGCCAAACAAACCCAAAGAAGCTAAGTGCGTCAGGGTGGGCGCCCTGTGGAACCCAGTGTACCTTGCAGAAAGAGATTTAACAAAGGTAAGTTCTTACCATAAATCTCGTTTTCTGCAGCGGGGTACACTGGGGTTCCACAGGGATAACATCAGGGATGTCCTAAAGCAGTTCCTCATGGGAAGGGACGCACTGTAGCGGGCACAAGAACCCGGCGTCCAAAGGAGGCATCCTGTGAGGCGGAAGTATCGAAGGCATAGAACCTTATGAACATGTTAACTGAGGACCACGTAGCTGCCTTGCACAATTGTTCAAGAGTCGCACCACGTCGGGCCGCCCAAGAAGGTCCAACAGACCGAGTAGAATGGGCTTTGATGGTAGCAGGAGCTGGAAGACCAGCCTGTACATAAGCATGTGCAATCACCATTCTAATCCATCTGGCCAAGGTCTGCTTATTAGCAGGCCAGCCACGTTTGTGAAAACCAAAAAGGACAAAGAGGGAATCAGATCTCCTAAGAGAAGCTGTTCTCTTCACATAAATACGGAGAGCCCGTACCACATCCAAAGACCGCTCTTTGGAGGATAAACCTGGAGAGGTAAATGCCGGAACCACAATTTCCTGGTTAATGTGGAAAGACGACACCACCTTAGGTAAATAACCAGGACGAGTTCTAAGAACCGCCCAGTCACGGTGAAAAATCAGAAAGGGAGACCTACTGGACAGGGCACCCAAGTCTGAAACCCGTCTAGCAGAGGCAATAGCCAGCAAGAACAAGACCTTAAGAGTAAGCCACTTAAGGTCCACAGACTCAAGAGGTTCAAACTGAGACTCTTGTAAGGGGTCCAGAACAACCGACATCTCCCAAGGAGCCACAAGCGGGACATAGGGATGTTGAATCCGTAAAACACCGAGTGAATGTATGAACATCAGGCAGAGTCGCAATTTTTCTCTGAAACCATATTGACATGGCAAATATATGAACCTTGAGGGAGGCCAGACAAAGGCCTAAGTCTAGGCCCTGTTGCAGGAAAGCCAAAGGCTTGGCAGTACTGAACTTATATGCATCATAATGGTTAGTCGCACACCAGGCGAAGTAAGAATTCCAGACCCTATAATAAATCCGAGCAGACGCTGGTTTACAGGGCCTTCAACATAGTTTGAATGACCGCCTCAGAAAATCCTTTGGCCCTCAGTACGGAAGCTTCAAGAGCCACGCCGTCAAAGCCAGCTGGGCCAAATCCTGGTAGACACAAGGGCCCTGAACGAGGAGGTCTGGGCGCTGCGGAAGTAGAAGAGGACGCTCTACCGAGAGACCCTGCAGGTCTGAGAACCAATGCCGTCTGTGCCACGCTGGACCGATTAGAAGTAGTATTCCTCCTTCTTGCTTGAACTTCCTTATAACCCTGGGCAGAAGTGACCCCGGAGGGAACACGTACGGCAGCTGAAAGTTCCATGGAATTGCCAGTGCGTTCACGAACGCTGCTTCAGTATCCCTTGTCCTTGCTCCGAAGACCGGCACCTTGTGATTGTGTCGAGACGCCATCAGGTCTACATCTGGTAGGCCCCACTTGTCCACTAGGAGTTGAAAGACTTCTGGATGAAGGTTCCACTCTCCGGTGTGTACGTCCTGACGACTGAGGAAGTCCGCTTCCCAGTTGAGGACTCCCGGATTGAACACTGCCGATATGGCTGGCAGATGGCGTTCCGCCCAACAAAGGATTTTTGACACTTCAATCATTGCCATGCGGCTTCGAGTGTCGCCTTGATGATTTATGTACGCTACCGTGGTGACATTGTCCGACTGTACTTGAACAGGCCTGTTCTGTACTAGAGGTAGGGCTAGTGTCAACGCATTGAACACTGCCCGCAATTCCAGAATGTTTATCGGGAAGAGAGATTCCTCCCTGGTCCTCCGACCCTGAAGAGAGTGTTGCTCCAACACCACACCCCAGCCCCACAGAATGGCATCCATCATCAGAAGGACCCAGTTGGAGATCCAGAAGGGTCGACCCCTGCTCAGTTGTTGGTCCTGTAGCTACCGGCTCACTGACAAGCGGACCTCCGGAGTCAAGGAGATCATGTGAATCCTGATCCGGTGAGGCAGGCCATCCCACTTGGAGAGTATCAACCGCTGCAGAGGGCGGGAATGAAATTGAGCATACTCTACCATGTCAAAAGCCGACAACATTAGGCCTAGTACTTGCACCAGCACACGTGGGCGAGAGAGGAAGCATCTTATCTTGTCCTGAAGTTTCAGGACCTTCTCCGGAGACAAAAACAACCGCTGGTTGTGGGTGTCCAATAGCGCTCCCAGGTGCACCATGCTTTGAACAGGGACCAGGAAAAATTTCTTCCAGTTGATGAGCCACCCGTGGGCTTGCAGGAATTGGACCGTCAGTTCCAGATGACAGAGGAGAACCTCTGGAGAGTTCACCAGGATCAACAAGTCGTTCAGATACGGCACGATCCTGATACTCTGACGGCGAAGTAGAGCCGTCATGACCGCCATGACCTTGGTGAAAATTGTTGGAGCCATGGTCAGATCGAAAGGTAAGGCCTGGAATTGAAAATGTAGGTTGCCAATAGCAAACCGCAGGTATTGCTGATGCGACACTGCAATAGGTATATGCAAGTAAGCATCCTGTATGTCCAGGGATACCATATAGTCCTTGGGCTCCAAAGCCAGAACAATAGAGTGAAGCGTTTCCATACGGAATTTGGAAACTTTCACAAATTTGTTCAAAGACTTGAGGTTGAGAATGGGCCAAGAGGATTCATTCGGTTTCGGGACTAGGAACAGCATGGAATAGTACCCCCTGCCTCTCTGAGCTAGAGGCACCGTCACTATCACTCCTGTATCCAGGAGAGATTGTACCACCAAATGGAGAGTTTTACTTTTACCTGATCCGAAGGGATGTTTGTTGAGCAAAACTGGCGAGGGGGACGTTTATTGAAAGAGATGGCATATCGGTGAGTGATGACTTACCTAGGTGTCCGAAGTGGTCTGTAACCACACCTGAGCAAACCGTAGAAGTCGGCCTTCCACCCTGGGATCCACCAGGGGGAGGCCCACCCTGTCGTGCAGCAGGCTTTTCTGTTTTGGAAGCAGGCTGACGGGCAGCCCAGGCACGTTTAGGTTTGGGCTTAGAGGTTTTGGAAGTGCGAGCCTGTTTCGGGTACGCCTGACCCTTTGCTTTACCCGGAGGTTGAAAGGAACGAAAGGAAGTACTCTTAGCCTTCAGAGCCGAAGGAGAAGTACTAGGCAGACATGCAGTCTTAGCTGATGCCAAGTCAGCAGCAATCTTGTTGAGATCTTCCCCAAATAGAATGTTTCCCTTAAAAGGAATCATCTTCAAGGTCTTTTTAGAGTCCAGATCTACAGACCAGGACCGCAACCAGAGAATCCAGCGAGCCAGAATGGACGTAGTAGACACCTTGGCCGCCTGGACACCTGCATCAGATGCCGCCTCCTGAATATAATCAGAGGCTGTAATAATATATGAAAGACATTGTCTTGCATTATCAGGAAAATTCGACGGTAGCTCCGCTTCAACTTCCTGAACCCAGGCTTCAATAGCTTTTGCCGCCCAAGAAGCCGCAATAGTGGGCCTATGCACAGCTCCAGCAAGAGTGTAAATGGACTTCAAGCAACCCTCCACACGCTTATCCATCGTTCCTTCAACGAGGTGACGGTAGTGACAGGCAGAGCACAGGACACCACCAGACGTGCAACTTGTGAATCCACCGGCGGAGGTGTTTCCCAATTTTTACTCAACTCTGCAGCAAAGGGGATAATGAGCTAGCATCTTTTTAGACAGTTTAAACTTTTCTGGTTTCTTAGAGGTAGCTGGAGGCTCTTCGTCATCATCGATTTGAAGAATCAGCCTGATAGCCTCCAAGAGGTCAGGAACATCCACTTGTGTCAGAGATTCCTGATCAGAAGCATCTGCATCAGTGTCTGAAGGGTCAGTGTAAGCGCCATCTTCATCGGATGAGGTATCCGAAACATGTGTGGCTTGTGAGGAAGTAATGGCCCATTTAGACGACCCCTTGGTCTTAGGCGGGCGAGAGTCAGGATTTTGCTTAGCCAGAGACTGATTTAATTGCTGTAACTGAGAGGACAGTGTATCTGCCCATGGCGGATTAACTGCAGGGAAAATATGTGGCTGTAATGGCACAGGAGGTCCCATAGGGGGCGCAAGTCTAGTTACTAGCGGAGTCAGTAAATTAGAGAAAGCAGCTCAAGGTGAGTTTTGATTTGCCCCCGTTGCTGCAGACTGACCATGGGGTATAAAACCCCCAGTACCTGAACCCTCAGTTGCTATGTTTTCCTCTGAGCAATCCGTGGCGTCAGCACTGCATAGTCAGAGGTGTAGCTAGGTCCATGGTGCCCGGACCAAGGGTTTATTTCGGTGCCCCCTCCCCTGTACTGATTTGGGGGCATGTTACACTTGAAAAAAAAAAAATCCTAAATTGGTGACAGGGCCGCTTCTGTGGAGCTCAGGGCAAAAGTTTCCTTTGGGCGCCCCCTATGTTTAAAACAAGGACAGTGTGCACCGAAGGCATGCAACAAAAATGTAGGGGTGTCGCTTCATGGGGAAGGGGTGTGGCCACGGGATAGTACCAATTCATATTACACAGCACAGTATTGTCTGTTATTCACATTACACCACACAGTAGTACCGTTTATACAATTTATTTCACACAGTAGAGCTTCTAATACACATTACACAACACAGTAGTGCTATTTATATGTTATGCCACAGTATAGCCGCTTATACACTTTACACCACAAAATGTATACATGTTACACACAGTAGCAGCAGCTGGGGCAGAGACAGGTGCTGCAGCATCAATATAGAGAGAGATGCTGTAGCAGCCGGGGCAGAGAGCGGTGCTGCAACAGCCGAGGCAGAAAGATGTGCTGCAGCAGCTGGGGAAGAGCGGTGCTGCAGCAGCTGGGACACAGAGAGCTGCTGGCAGCAGCCATGGCAGAAAGATGTGCTGCAGCAGCCGGGGCAGAGAGTGGTGTAGCAGGACAGACGTAACCTTGGTGCACAGCTACAAGCAGACCATGAAACATACTGTATAAATAGGGCGGCAGAGCTCTGGTATGTGCTGGCTGTGTCTCCTGTCGCCTCTGGCCCGCTTTGTTCTCTACCTGGTCTCTGAGTCAGTGTGCACTGCTGTGCTTCTCCTCCTGCTGTGCAGCGGCCGCAGTATAGCGGGCAGAAGGAGGGGGTGGACAGGTGGCAGCGCGCCCTCTAACTTTTGCGGCGCCCGGAGCTCGCGCTCGACAGGAGCCACCCTCGCTACACCCCTGTGCATGGTGCAGGATCAGCCATGGATCTACCACCCTGTTTAGCAGACATTGGGGTATATTTACTAAGGTCCCGATTTTGACCGAGATGCCGTTTTTTCTTCAAAGTGTCATTTCGGTAATTTACTAAGCAAAAATCTCGGCAGTGATGAGGGCATTCGTAATATTTTGGAAGTCTTAGGAAAAAATCACGAATCAATACACCATCGGTCAAATACGCCTGCAATTTGGTAGAAATCGGTAATTTACTAAAAAGTGCAAATCACAAACACTGCCGACAATAGCCAAACACTGCCGTGCAGAAATACAATTCGTGAAAAAGTGCTAAAAAAAAAGACCTGCTTTTTTATCCCGTGTTTGGATAGGCATGCACGGATCCATGAGATCCGTGCATGTTTATCAGTGGGAATGGGATGGGAAAGTGTTTGTTTTTTTTTAAAAATTGCGTGGGGTCCCCCCTCCTAAGCCAAACCAGCCTCGGGCTCTTTGAGCCGGTCCTGGTTGCAAAAATATGGGGGGAAAAATGATAGAGGTTCCCCCATATTTAAACAACCAGCACCGGGCTCTGCGCCTGGTCCTGGTTCCAAAAATACGGGGGACAAAAAGCGTAAGGGTCCCCCGTATTTCTGAAACCAGCACCGGGCTCCACTAGCCAGATACATAATGCCACAGCCGGGGGACACTTTTATATAGCTCCCGGCGGCCCTGGCATTACATAACCAACTAGTCACCCCTGGCCGGGGTACCCTGGAGGAGTGGGGACCCCTTCAATCAAGGGGTCCCCCCCCTCCAGCCACCCAAGGACCAGGGGTGAAGCCCGAGGCTGTCCCCCCCATCCAAGGGCTGCGGATGGGAGGCTGATAGCCGTTGTGTAAAAAAAATGAATATTGTTTTTAGTAGCAGTACTACAAGTCCCAGCAAGCCTCCCCCACAAGCTGGTACTTGGAGAACCACAAGTACCAGCATGTGGAGGAAAACCAGGCCCGCTGGTACCTGTAGTACTACTACTAAAAAAATACCCCAATAAAAACATAAGACACACACCTTGAAAGTATAACTTTAATACATACATACACACCTCCATATACACATACTTACCTTATGTTCACACGAGGGTCGGTCCTCTTCTCCATGTAGAATCCATGGTGTACCTGTGGACAAAATTATACTCACAAAATCCAGTGTAGAAGCCTCTTCTTCTTGTAATCCATTTGTAATCCACGTACTTGTCAAAATAAAAAAACGGATACCCGACCTCGTACTGAAAGGGGCCCCATGTTTTCACATGGGACCCCTTTCCCCGAATGCCAGGAATCCCCTCTAACTTAAGTCTAAGAGGGTTCCATCAGCCAATCAGGGAGCGCCACGTTGTGGCACCCTCCTGATTGGCTGTGTGCTCCTGTACTGTATGACAGGCAGCACCCGGCGAACTTTGTGGTCAGCGGTTGACCGAAAGTAACCTCACCGCTGACCACAAAGTTCCCACCATTGGTTACAATGGAGCGCATAGGCGCTACATTGTAACACTGCCTGTCATACAGTACAGTAGCACACAGCCAATCAGGAGGGTGCCACAACGTGGCGCTCCCTGATTGGCTGATGGAACCCTCTTAGACTTAAGTCAGAGGGGGTTCCTGGCATTCTGGGAAAGGGGTCCCATGTGAAAACATGGGGCCCCTTTCAGTGCGAGGTCGGGTATCCGTTTTTTTATTTTGACAAGTATGTGGATTACAAATGGATTACAAGAAGAAGAGGCTTCTACACTGGATTTTGTGAGTATAATTTTTTTCACAGGTACACCATGGATTCTAAATGGAGAAGAGGACCGACCCTCGTGTGAACATAAGGTAAGTATGTGTATATGGAGGTGTGTATGTATGTATATGGAGGTGTGTATGTATGCATTAAAGTTATACTTTCAAGGTGTGTGTCTTATGTTTTTATTGGGGTATTTTTTTAGTAGTAGTACTACAGGTACCAGCGGGCCCGGTTTTCCTCCGCATGCTGGTACTTGTGGTTCTCCAAGTACCAGCTTGCGGGGGAGGCTTGCTGGGACTTGTAGTACTGCTACTAAAAACAATATTCATTTTTTTACACAACGGCTATCAGCCTCCCATCCGCAGCCCTTGGATGGGGGGGGACAGCCTCGGGCTTCACCCCTGGTCCTTGGGTGGCTGGAGGGGGGGGACCCCTTGATTGAAGGGATCCTCACTCCTCCAGGGTACCCCGGCCAGGGGTGACTAGTTGGTTATGTAATGCCAGGGCCGCCGGGAGCTATATAAAAGTGTCCCCCGGCTGTGGCATTATGTATCTGGCTAGTGGAGCCCGGTGCTGGTTTCAGAAATACGGGGGACCCCTACGCTTTTTGTCCCCCGTATTTTTGGAACCAGGACCAGGCGCAGAGCCCGGTGCTGGTTGTTTAAATATGGGGGAACCTCTATCATTTTTTTCCCCATATTTTTGCAACCAGGATCGGCTCAAAGAGCCCGAGGCTGGTTTGGCTTAGGAGGGGGGACCCCACGCAATTTTTTTTTTAATTTTAACACTGTTTTTTTTTTTTTACAAGTTGCACAATGAAGCCCAGCACGGATCTCTCAGATCCGGCCGAGATTCATTGTATTAAAGTCGGCAGTGTTTTACAAGTCACTCACGTAAAACACTGCCTAAAAAAACGAAGGACATCGACATCGATAAAAGCGAAAATGCAGAATACGGCAGCTTAGTAAATTAGTCATACTAATTTCAAAAAGTTGCATATTTACACTTTCGATGTCATTCGTGATTGAACTTTGACCTCAAACAGGAAAATACGATTTTTAGTAAATATACCCCATTATATGTAAGCGTAACTTTAGGGTGTATTAGTACAAAATAAAAAGACAAATTACCTGATAAAAAAACCCTGTATAGTGTGACTGCAAAGCAGAGCACAAACAGAGGATTTAAGAGGTATGTGGTGACTGTAAAACACAGAGAGAAATACCAAAGTAGTACTGTATATCCTGTGAAACACTACATTATATGATAACCCTGATGCACTTAGCCCCCCTCAGGGTACAGAATATAGCAAATGCAATATGTGTGAGATACACGAAATAGAAATCACACAGCAACCATTGGCATACACTCAGTCACATATACAATGCAGAAATTATTACAAACAATAAAACTGCACTGGACTAGCAATACTAAGTACAAACTGTACCACTAAGTAAAGCTATATAGGTATATAGATATAACAATGCACATTAAAGACTGGATGTATATCACAGGGAACTATCCCTGTAGTAATGCACTTGTTCTTAACTAACACTGTCTAAATGACATGTAGAATACTTAAGTGTCCTGTAAACGCACAGCGCTGATGTTGCAGGTGGCTTTACAGAGGAGACATTGCCCAGCAGTCCCAGAATCAGCTCAGCATGTGTGTAATGGCGCCCAAACGCTGACAGGGAGTGAGGGAGACAGAGAGATGCAGCTCCAGGGCGGGAACATTTGCAGTAAATGGCACCTGGTGCTGGGGGAGGGGCTACAGGTCAGAGCCTTATCCCCTTGCTGGACTTCACCACCCGGTACTGCAGGGCCTATTAAAGTGGATTATGGGGTAATCCGACCTGTGCTCCTTGCCCTGGTGGTCTAGTGGGGTCCCTGCACGGCCACAGTGTCCACGCCAGCGCGCGCGGCCCATCTCCTAGAGACAGCGGAGGATTGCAGTTTTCAGTGGGTCCCGCCTGGGGGACCCTCTTACCTCCTCCCTGTAATGCAGTCACGCGATCCTGGAGAGCAGCGGCAAGTGTGTGTGCCTGAAGAGAAACCGGAGCCCTCCGCTGTAACTTAAGTGCCTGGCAACCAGGGCGCGGGAGTATGCAGCGCCGCTGGGGGAGGTGAGGGAGCCACAGCACTTTTAGTTTTATATGTCAGAATGACATATAGCACTTTTAAGTGCTTGTGCTGCGGCCTTTGAAGCCTTCTGTCTTCTAAAAAAAGCTCTTTTGAGGGCTGCCTAGTGCAGCCCTCCCTGTTAGCTGCCTGCACTGCAGGCACCAACTTACAAACTGTGCTCCTGTGCACGGAGGCGGGGTTAGAGAGGAGGCGGCGCTGTGCATCTTGCAAACAGTCAAAGCTTTTAGCCTGTTGGTGCCTCGGATCAAGACCCAGCTCTACACTCCAATGTTATCCCTGTGTAACCCCAGTGTACCCCGCTGCAGAAAAAACGAATATGAAAATTATCATTAGGGCTTTTCCTGCAAAATCTCACATGCAATTTCAGGGGCTGATTCGGTTTGGTTTTGTGCCCCACAAAAAAACACGCCCCTGCCATTACCCTCACATCACTCTTCTCATCGTTACCCACCTCACATCACCCGCTCGTCATTAGCCACCTCATCACCCCCCTCACAGCTATTGTTAATGTTGGATTGGTCCCTTCCTTTGTAGTTTGTACATGAGAGATTTTCCCCATTTTTGGAATTTACTTAGCCAAGATCACTGGAACAGTGGTGGAAGGCAGATATATTTGACAAAGATTTCTTACATATTTATTTTATACCCCCAGGAATGTTGTATTGGTTCTGATAAGAGCTTTTGGCTTTTAGTATAAGGTGGATAAGGGGTCCTGAGGTTGGATGTGAGAAGAGAGGGCGGGTCTACTCTCCATCCATTTAGGGCCAGGCTTTTAGCCTCACAGAAGGCTAATTAGGGCTTTCAGCTGTAGGTAGCTGAAAGGTTTTAAGCTGTAGGTTTTAAAAAGGATGTCAGCCTGGTCATCTTTTTCTCACACTGCCTGGGCAAAGTGGAGAAACTATGGAGTCTCTGTGAGAGAGAAACCTGCTGTTGAAAACCAGTGAGCTGTGCTGGTAAACTTCTCCTTGTAGTTTTTTTTTTTTGTGAGCTTATATTATCCTGTGTTTAGTTAGTGCCAGCCGGCAAGGTATTTTAGATTAATGTTTATTTCTGTTTTGCTGCACAATAAAACTAGTTGAGTCCAGTTGCTCCAAACCAACAGATTTCTGTCACCTCTCAGCTGCTGCACACTGCCATCTACCCCAGGAGATGGTACCTGTTCCCCTGACGCTGTTCCAATATATAAATATATGCGTGTGTGTGTGTGTGTGTGTGTGTGTGTGTGTGTGTGTGTGTGTGTGTGTGTGTATATATATATATATATATATATATATAGTTATATACATATATATATATATATATATATATATTAGTTAAAGCAGAAGAAGAGACCATCACTCCAAAGTCCAAACTTATTAGCAATATTCAGCGTTGTTTCAAACCATTCAAACCCTAAGGTACTTTCAAAATATGTATTTGGAATGCCAGTTTATTCTTCTCAGTTACTATAAATATTTGACTAAGACTATATAATATTTATTACATATATTATTATCATTTTAGACTTTACGACCCCTGTCTTAAGTGCCACGGTCCCCCCAAAGCTTTAATCCAGCTCAGAGGCCACCTATGTGTCATAATAGGTCTCAGATGCTGATTCTCATTAATCACCCTGGCCTGGGGGCCGTCTATTGTTTGGCAAGTTTTTCTGATGAGATTCTGGCAAGTTTGCAATTCAATCAGTATTACATCAGGTGAGTTACATGTTAAACATGATAAACATATGAAGAGCTAGAACAGTTGTGGTGAAATTCTGGCCAGTTTGCATCTACTCACATTCTATAACATGGTTTTGCCATGTAAATGATTGCCACTTTGAAAAACAGGAGAACGCTCACAAAATCCCTCACTTTTTGATTCTCAAACCTTATTACATTCCCACCTTGATGACTTCAATCCCACCGGAAACACAACAGAATCTCACCAGTTTAGCAAACTCACACCCTTTTACATTTACCCCAAGTCTTAGTGCAATTTCAACATAGAAATAGTTGGAGAATTATCCAGTGGCAGGCTGTGATGTAATCAGTCATTTAGGGGGCCTATTAATCAAGCTTTTTTAAAAATAAAATTATGCAGAAGTTTCTGCATAAATTAATGGTTTGCATAAATTAATGGTTTGTAGCTATGTACTAACAGGCCCGGCGACGGGGGGTAGGGGTGGGGGGGCAAAGGGGAGTCACGGGCCCCGTCATTGAAAGGGGACCTGTCATTGTGAGGGGCCCCAAGGTCCAGTGGCGGCAGCATGTCATCATAAATGTAAATAATTATGTAACTCACAGCATTGTGCTAGCCGCGGGCCGCCCGCTGTGTGGTAAAAAACTTTTTTTTCAGCCACCCCGAGCCCTGTGGTCACCCCTCAGTGCACTTTTCCCCAGCACCAGGTCAGCTGTCAGCCTGAGCCAGTCCCTGTGCAGTGCACTGACGTTGCACTAGTCACACCCAGCAGGACGCTCGTCCGGACCGCCCCTCCTCTTCGAGTCCTCACCGCACGGGGCCCTGTCTCTGCTGTGTAAGGAGCCGGAGCACCAAGCAGGTGCAGCCTGGGACAGTACTGCAGGACTGCTGGCTGCTTGTCACTCGGAGCCTGGCTAATTAGCGGCACTGGTGGCTGTGTGTTGCTGCTGGTAAGGCTCTCCAGCATGTTTGGGTATTTGGGTTTGGTCTGGGGCTTTGGGTTTGGGGCGGGCTGCGGGCAGGCACATTATGCATGCATCTGCGTTCTGCACATATGGATGCATCTGCATGCATGCATGTCAGATGAGATCAGAGAAGAATGTCTGTGGTGGTGACTGGTCATTCAGGCTCAGCTGATGCTCAGCACAGACAGTACAGAATGCTTGCCCATTGTGGGTCTGGGAATCTTAATTTTGGAAAAAGATGATCCCATTATATCAGTATTGTATTGGGCAGATGGGGTTGGGAAAAGGTGACCGGCGGATGAGATCCCGGCGGTCAGCATACCGACGCCGGGCTCCCCACGATTGGGAATAGGCTTGGGCCCCCTGCCATCACTCTGGCAGCCAGGATCCCGGCGTCGGTATGCTGGCTGCCAGAATCCTGGCTGCGGGATCCTAGCTACATCCCAGGGGGGGGTGCATGTGACCAGAGTTGGCGACAGGGGGGGTCAAAGGGGTCACCTGTACTGAGACCCATGGATAAGAGGGGACCCACGGATATGCCGCTTAGTGCCCTGCAGGGATGTGAGCTGTCTTGTTCAAATAGGGCAGCGAGCTGTAGGCACAGTCTCAGAATGACAGGAGCCTCTTACACACAGTAAGTGTGCGGCGCAAGTGTACGTCCGCTCTTCCAGGTCCAGCTTGTTGCAGGCAGTTACAGGAAGTGGCAGCAGCTCAGCTGATGAGGATTCCTGTGCCCAGCGCCGGCCTCTTCTGGTGGGGTCTGCTGTGCAGTGTTCACATCTAGATACTGGGATGTGCAGCGCCGGTGAGTCTCTCCTCGTGTAAGAGTGGCTTGGTGAGGGTATACAGGGCTTTGGGATGGGGAGGGGGAGCTGGGAATGCAGCATGGAGTCATTGGGGAGAGACAGACTGTGGGGCGCAGGGGAGGTAGGAAAGATATTTATATATGTGTATAAATATATATATATATATATATACTGTGTATATATATATATATATATATATATATTTATTAGCAGATTATATATATATATATATGATCTGAGGGGGCCCCACAGCGGGCCCCACGTTTTCTGTTGCCGGCACTGTGTACTAATAGCATAATGCAGGAGATTTCACAGAAATCTCCTGCAAAATGGTGATTAGCATTGCAGAGAGCAGTCAATATTGTTATCAATGAGGACTGTGATCTGACCCCTAGGTACCAAACTCTGATCAGGGGAAGCCTATGGATCCTTCTCCTGCAGCCTCCATCCATTGCCGACTCAGATTCTGGAAATGTATAATGTGTGCAGGTGCGTAAGTTCATCCCAGTTGGGGTTTGATACCCCTCCTTAAAACAAAAAGGGAAAACAAATATGGTGGGTCCTCCAACCCAACTGGGTTAATGTTGTCCTTAACATAGTCGGCTGCTATCCCCAAACATACATGACTTACCCACCATAGACAGCGCACTTGTCAACCACAGGTGCTTAATGATCATGACCAGCGGCATCTAGCCAGAAGTGTCCAAGGTAATACACAAGCAACACTGGCTCAAATCACATCCACATTCAATGCAGGAGATGCCAGACACATATCCAGCATGTCAGTGCAGCGTTCTTTAGCTTACATGGGATATGAGAGCAGAAGACCCACCAGAGTGCCCCTTTAAACACTATGACACCGGACACAGTGCCTCAACTGGGCTTGTGATGTCACCAGTTGGACCATGGAGGACTGGAAAAATGTGACCTGGTCCGATGACTCACAATTCCAGTTGTTTCAGGCTGATAGGGTTTGAGTGTGGCGCAGACGCCATGATGTTATGGACCCCAGTTGTCAACAAGGCTCCGTGGAGGCTGGTGGCGGTTCCAGAATGATGTAAGGTATACTCACTTAGCATGGATTGGGTCCACTGGTACACCTGAACACGTCATTGACCAGTAACTACTATGTTGCAGTGCTTGGTCACCATCTGTAGCCCTTCATGGACTTTATGTACCCCACAAAAATGGAAAATTCCATTAGGATAATGCACCATGGCTGAAAGGATATCAGCCTCTTCTTGTACCCCTCGATTTGATGGCCACTGACGTCAGTGAGAGCAATCCTTAAAATTACAGATTATACACGACACCATGTAATTAAGAATCACTCTGCGTTTATTGTTCATAACAATGGTATATAAGGCATCATTGTCTAGGGAGGGATTGGAATGTCCAGGGAGGGGTAGGCAAAAGTAAATACTTTATTGGTTTAACTTTACTGCATAGGAGGGATAAAACAGGCTACATGGGGGGGGATGTAGGATACAGCCTAGTACTTCATCTAGGGGTGGTGATTTCACACAGTTCCCAACAAACTATGGGTGGAGCTATATTCATTTTATGCAATGCAAGCTAAATCCAAGGCAAAAGAAAAAGAAACAATATTTACACAATGCACAATGACAGAGGAGATTTAACCCTTCAATCCCCTCTTAGAATCATGATTGTTATACGACATGATTCTTCTGTAGAGCCCCCTTTTTGTTTCTCCAATTTTTTAGATATTGAACATAATCATCGGGGCCTTTGCTATCAGAGGAGGTGATGGGGCTAGTGGTAACATCATAATACATCAAGACTGTGTCAATACCTTTAGATGTGAGTTTCTTTCCACAGGGAATCACACAATAAACTATGAGACCTATAAAGATTAAAGTTATTATTATGAATATACTTATTTGCACAAGAGCCTGTTTCCAATTTTCAATCCACCCAAAATATTGGCTCCATGGGTTATCAACACCTGAATTTTTCTTAAGTTCTATGGATAAGGTTTCTAACTTGTTTATGGCTAAAGTAACCTTACCGTTGGGACCAGTGTTGTCAGGAATATATGTACAACAGCCTTCCACCTTACTAATGTAAACACATGTACCGCCTTTTTCTGCTAGAATCATGTCAAGGGCCATTCTATTTTGGAAGGTCATTTGGGAAGTGGCTTCTAGCTGTTCAGCTATACCTTTAAGAGCATCTTTGGTATCATTAACAAATCTTTGTTGATTATAATATATATAATTAATCCAGGCTACGTTTTTATTTACAGTTACTATAGGGAACAATGATTCAAAACCCGCAGCCACCTCATCTCTAGCTTTGAACTCATTTGGAACACCTCTTGGGACCCCTATAGCATCAATGTATACGTGGGGGTCAAAGCTACCTCCTGGGAGTGCTCTTTTCTTTCGATTAGCAGGAGTATTAGAGGGAGGAGTGGGGTCATCGGTGATCATTAGGAGTGGCATTATGACTTTGGCCAGGGCACACTCACCATACCATGGTGTGTCTAATTTAGTTCTAAGCTTCATATCCCCACATATATAATAAATGTCACCTAATGATCTAGTTTGGTTGACTAAAACAGTTGTTCTTTTATTTGCACAATACCCTGGTGGGAAGGTTTTTAAATTTCTCCCTGTGGTGGTGTTAGATGTATAACAGGTATAGTTTCCAGGATATATGGTTATGGTGCTTCCTGGGTTGGGATTTTTTGACAATATGGGATATTCCCTTTTCCACATTTCGCACTGACTGTCATTTGTTTTGGTGTCATTAAAAAGGCTGAAAAAACAATTTTCCTGTTCTAGGGGTATATTAAGGGGCACTGTACCTAGGTGGGGCCTAGATTTGCCACAGACATAACAGTTACTTTTATTATGTTTGCTAGCACTATACTTCATCCATTCTAACCAGAAATTGATGTCAGAGAAACCAGTTTCAATAGCTAGGGTGTCTTTAAAGGTGGGATTGTTAACGGCCATCATATCCTTGAAGGTGGTTATATGAGGTTTCAAGAGGTTGGGGCGTGGTTTAGGGGGCTTGAGCTGGGCATACTTTTCATTGTTAAACATATCCTGTAACAAGAATGGTGTAAGGGATGGGTTTAAAAAAAAGGATTCACCTAGGACATAGGTGCCTGCATCAGTAGACTGGGGATGTTTTATGCTTAATATGAATTTACTATCACATCTGTTTTGTCTATGAAGGGTAAGACGGGTAAGCAGGGACTCACCATATTTGTCTTTTCTTGAGAGAGCCTCTTTGGGCTGGTATCCATAACTATGGCCAGAATTCCATCCCACTGATCCCCAATACGCACATTTATTTCCCCAATATTTACTAGTAACACAAATATAGGCTTCAGTGGGGGTATTACGTGTACCATACTGATCACACTGCCAGGCATAATGTTTGTTAAGACAGGGAGCAATGGTACAGAAATCTATTTTATAGGCGGCAACCTCAGTATTGGAGGAGTTATACCAAAATGTGTAGGTGCCGGATTTTTGTGTAATGTCTACTTCAGCTGTAGCTTGGCAAGTGAGGACCATTAGGATTATCAACATAGTCCCCAGGATAGAGGTAGGGGACAGGTTCCTCATCCTCCTCTGTTCTTCTGTCTTCGCTAGGTGGGAGGTCAGGGCTGTCTGCCCCCGTTTGTACCTCGCTGGAATCACTTGCTTCCCTCTCTAGGTCTGGTCTAGGAACCTTTTTCACTCGGGATGCATGGATCCAGGTGGGGCTTTCCTCTGTCAGGACTGCTGTTCTGGTTACTGCTACGACCTCTGTCTCTGGACCGTAGGTAAAGTCTCCTGGGCTCTTGTTCCTGGGGAGCACCTTCACCACGACTCTGTCTCCGACTTTAAAGGGGTGTGTAGGTTCCTGTGGATTCAAAGGGTTTTTACAAACAACCTCATGTTCAATTTCATTCAGTTTTATTATCAGGGACCTGACATACTCTTCTCTGATAAGTTCTAGATCTCCCTCCTGTATTACTAATGGTTTCTTAGCCCAAGGTGTAGGGAAGGGCCTACCCATTAATATTTCAAAGGGGGAGTAACCCAAAGTCTTTTGTGGTGTCATTCTAATTTCTGCCAAGATAATGGGAAGGACTTGCTTCCATTTGTGGAAGGTGCCTCCTGTGGCCTTCCTAAGCTTGTCTTTGAGGGTCCTATTCATGCGTTCTACGACCCCTGAACTCTGCGGGTGATACGGGATGTGGAACTTCCATTCCACCTGCAGGGCCTTTACCAAGGCCTGTGTAATTTTTGCTGTAAAGGCGGAGCCTTTATCACTATTGATTTGCAATGGGCACCCCCATCTGGGGATGATTTCCTGAGTTAGGATCCTAGCAACTGTCTTTGCATCCTCAGATTTAGTGGGGAATACCTCTGGCCATCGAGAGAACATGTCTACAATGACCAGGGCATACTCCTGTTTACCAGTACCTGGGATATGGGTGAAGTCAATTTGCAGGTGTGTAAAGGGTGTGGTGGGATATTCAAGATGCTGATGTTTTGCCTTGTCAGGGTTGTTGGGGTTGTTTCGCAGGCAAGTGATGCATCTACTGACATACTGATCTACTAATGACTTGGCATCCGTGACATAGAAATCATTACGTAAGAGTAAGGTAGTTGTTGCCTTACTGTGGTGTCCTATGCCATGGTAGTGAGCAATAAACAAGGGTGCACTGGACTGGGGTATACAAGGTTTCCCCTCTTTGCAGATTAATCCTGTTTTAGGATTCTTCTGCAAAACTGGGTAAGTCCAGTCAGCTAGGTCGGCAGTGGAGGCTGAGGCCTGTAACTGGGTGATCAGGTAATGGTTGTCGAGAGCTGGGGGGGTCATGATGGTCATGTGGGCCTGAGTGATGGGCTGTGAGGCTGCATGTTTGGCAGCAGAGTCAGCAAGGGCATTTCCAAGGGAGACTGCATCCTTCCCCCCGGTGTGTGCCCTGCAATGGAGGATTGCAATGTCAGAGGGTAAGGTTATGGCATGCAGAAGGTCAGAGATGAGTTGGGCATGTGATATGCCTTTTCCATCAGCTCCAAGGAAACCACGGCGTTGCCAAATGACCCCATGGTCATGCACGACGCCGTACCCGTATTTGGAGTCAGTGTAGATGGTGACTGGTTTATTCCGGTAAAGGTGACAAGCCCTTGTGAGAGCAATGAGCTCTGCAGCCTGTGCTGACTGGTAAGGAATGGGCTGTGCTTCCAGAATAATGTCAGGGAGAGTGACAATAGCATAACCCGCTTGGTACGTGGTGTCATTGGGTCTGCTACAGGAACCATCTACAAAAATGACATCCGCGTCGGGGACAGGGACAGGGGACATGTCCAGTCTGGGGGATGTTTCTGACTCAATGGAGGCTGAGCAGTCATGGGGTTCAGGAGGGTGGTCTTCAGGACCTTTGAGCCCCAGGAGAGCGTTGAGAATGGGTGCAGGACCTGAAGAGTTGGTGGCATACTTAATGGTGAGGGAGGGGTTGTTCAAAAGGAGAACCTCATATCCACTAAGGCGCTGAGCTGACATGTGTTGTGTGTGTAACCCTTTTAAAATGGTTAGAACATCATGAGTGGTGTGAAGTATTGTTGTGTGGCCTAGGGTGAGTGTGGTGGCCATTTCAGTTACCATTGCACAGGCTGCAAGTGCCCTGAGGCAAGCAGGCATACCTTGCACAGTGACAGGCATTACTTTGGAAAAAAATGCCACTGGGCGCAACTTTCCTCCATGAAACTGTGTGAGCACCCCCGCCATGGTTTTACAATTGTCCCTTGCAAACAAATGAAAAGGTAGTACATAGTTGGGGAGGCCAAGTGCCGGACTTTTCATTAACATACACTTTAAGCTTTCATATGCAGTTAACATTTCTTGTGACCATTGTACAATATTAGGTTTGTCTTTCAGTGTGGCTTGTCTCAAAATGTTATCATAATAGGAACAATCAGATATCCACTGTCTGCAGTAATTTACCATACCCAGAAAAGACAGCAGTTCTCTCTGGGTAGTTGGGGTGACCAGGCCCAATACAGACTGAATGCGCTGTGGACTGACTTTCCTTTCCCCCTGAGTGAGCACAAAACCTAAGTAATCCACATGCTTCTTACACCATTGCATTTTTGTTTTGGACACCTTGTGTCCACATTCACAGAGCCAGTTTAACAGTGATATACCATCCTCCCGGCAGGCCTCCTCAGTTTGACTACAGAGCAGCAGATCATCTGCATACTGTAGCAGGACTGAACCATGGTGAGGTTGCCAGGGCCCCAATGTGGCCTGGAGTACAATGCTATAGACAACGGGTGCGTCAATATAGCCCTGGGGTAAACGACACCAGGTGAGTTGCTTGCCCTCAAAAGAAAATGCAAAAAGTAACTGTGTCTGTGCATCCACTGGAATGCTAAAAAATGCATTTTTTAAATCAATCACAGAAAAAATTGCAGCATCTGCAGGGATAGCTGAAATGAGTGAGTTAATGTCAGGTACAATGGGTGCTATGGGCACAATGAGTTGGTTAATTGCCCTGAGGTCTTGTACAAACCTTACACTACCATCTGACTTAGCAACAGGGTTGACTGGTGTGCAGTAAGGTGAGATTATGTGTCTGAGAATGCCTTGTTGGAGAAACTGTTGTATCATTGGTCTAAGACCTTCAACCTTCTCTTGTGACAAGGGGTATTGCTTTTGATAGACAGGTTGTGTGTCAGGTTTCAGGGTTGCTCTATATGGTGTGCAAGGAATGAGGCCAGTGTCATAGGGACCCTCCGACCATAGAGCAGGGTTCACTTTGTCAAAATCAGGTGTAATGTCTGTTGCCTCCCACACCGGTAGGTGTGGGGACTCGACCTCCAGGCCACTGCTAGTGGGTGAAGGGAGAATGGAGATTTCGAGTTTGCTAAGAAGATCCCTTCCCAGAAGATTAATTGGACATTCAGGTATTACAGTGAAATTGTGTTTACCCATATACGTGCCTCCCGTGGTTCTGACACTAAGGGCATCTGTCAGGTAAGCATCTGTGGGTATCCCATTGATTCCCATTGAAGGAGCAGTCTTTTCCAAATGACCATCGTACAGGTCGACACACAAAACACTAGTAGTTGCCCCGCTATCTACCAGGAAAGGGATTGCTCTCTTTCCTATAATCAAGGTTAGTAGCGGTGGGTCCTTCCAGTGTCTGGTGAGTTGGGCAAAGGCTGGGATACCCTCCTCCGGGCCCCGTCAGTGGGAGGGATCCTGCCAGTCAACTCGGAATCGGACATGATCCTGAAAGGGGTTGTTGTGTGACTGTCGGGGATGATCCCGGGAGGGAGCCGGAGCTTGGGGCTGTCGGTGGTTTTGTGAGGGACAAGGGCAATCCCTTGCCCAGTGATCGTCCCTTCCACAGTTGAAGCAGGAGGTTTGTTTCCTGCTGGCAGAGTCAGGGGGGTGGGGTGGCCTGGCTTGTGGGTTTTGATATCGGGCTGGATTGCGGGGTGGGCCAGTAAAGTGCTGCTGGCGTCTATCTCCCCGGTTTCTGTGATTTTGGTAATTATGAGTTGGGGCATTCTGCAAGGGTTTTTTAACATCAAAGCATCCTGCAGCTTCCTTTTCATATAAGTGCTTTTCAAATTCCTTAATATTATCAGAGGTCCAGGAAGAAACACCTTGCTTAACAGGGACCATAACAGATGGCAACAAGTTATTTACAAAGGTAGAAATTAGTAAATGGTCTGTATCTACAAGAGTAAGACCTGCATCTTCAGACCAACACTTTTTAAACCTCTTCCAAAACTCAGTGACAGTTTCAGTGGGCTTTTGTTTACATGCTACGGCAATAGGAAGAGAAGCTCGGGTTTTAAAAATCTCTTTCATATGGGTCTCAATTTCCTTCCACATCTCCGTTACACCGTCCCCAGTATTGAGAGGGTAGCGAACGGCATCGTTAAGGGTGGTAGGAGTGTTTATGGTGGGAATCTTTTTCCAATCCCACCCGTTGTAATGGTCTATAACCCCATCTATGATCAGCTTCATATCTTCTTGAGTATAGCTGCGTCCTGTGCAAGCCTTTTTCAAGTAAGCTATGCAGCCGTCAGGTGCAACAGTGGGTTTGGGACAGTTCTTAACAATTCTGTCTAAATCCTCTATTTCAATGGGTTTCTTTAACAACTGATCCCCTACTGTCATAAAGGGCAGGTGCTGGGTGGCGACACTGCTGGCATCAGCACTGTTTTCAAGGAAACCAGTGCCGGATCGCGTTATGGAGGGGGTAAGAGGGTGGTGAATGATAACAGTTGAGTCAGCGTTACGGCGGGAGGTGATTTGTTTGTTAGGAGTAGGGGCACTAGGGGCGGGGGTGGTTACGTCTATGTGGAGGGTACTGTCAGGGGGGGCTATTCCTCCTGAGCCTCCTTCTCCTTCCCCTTCCCCTCCTCCCCCTCCCCTTTGCATCGGCATTCGTGACAAAGCAACTGAGCCTCCTTCTCCTTCCCCTTCCCCTCCTCCCCCTCCCCTTTGCATCGGAATTCGTGACAAAGCAACTGCAGCTAACAGATCTGTGTCTTTTAAGGAGGGGTATAGGGGACTGTAGGGCGGAGGAGAAGAGTTTTTTAGAAACTTGTTGCTTCTAAATTCCTCAGCTTTGTGTAGTCGGGAAGTTACAGATTTTATTCTACGCTGTTTCTGCTTGATATTCTTGTCATACCAATGAGGTGCTATCGTGAGCCATTGCTCTCCTCCAGCACGCATATATGTCATGTCCCATTGTGGGTCATGATCATACCATGGCCAGGCTTCCTTATCTTCCAGACAAAGACCTTTGACCATGTCCATATAAAAGGGATAATTAATACCGTCACGGGGGAATGGACTGGGGCTGCCAACTTTCTCTGTCCACCCCGCTAAGTTATCTACCCAAGGGTTAACTAAATAATAATCTGTGGTGGAGTTACGGGCAACATATTCCTTACATGTTTCTCCTGGTAAAGGTGGAGGATAAATGACTGTCTTACTCTGACCCCCTCCCATAGTAAAGAATACAATCTACACCAGCTTTCTACGCAATTTCTACAACAACTTATAACAACTGTCTATGCAATATCACAACAAAAATGCAGTTTAAAAAAAAACCTTCTATACAATTTCACAACAAAAAGACTTTCTATGCATGCATTAGCTAACACCAGTTAATTAGTCATTGACAATATCACAATATTATCTGTATAATGAGAACATGAAATCTTTTGACGGGTACGCTTACCTTCGTACAAGATGTCAGAAAAAATACAGCGTTTTAAACAGGAAGCAAGAAAAGAGTTTTGAGTAAAGATATCTGGCAGACGAAAACTTACCAGCCGTCTGAACCAAATATAAGAACTTATCACACTACAAACATACAAGAATATATAGGCGATCAAATCGGGGTATTTTCTACGTTACGTATAGACCCCAGGTCTATTTTTTAAGTATCCCAGATACTAACGTCTTTGGAGAATTGCGCTTTTCTCAGACGTATCTTTAAGTCCCAGACATTAAAGATTATATGGTATCCCTGATACCTGTTTTATGGCTTTACATAAAACTACGTAATATTAAGTCCCGGACTTAAATATTACCTTGTCACGTGTTCCCGGAACACGGAGCGAGTTCAAATTCAGTGTTTGAACGCAATCCCTTACGGAAAAGACAGACAATGAATTCTCTATCTTACCGATTCGGGGGCGATCAACTGAATCCAGGACTGAGCCCCCACTTGAAAGGATATCAGCCTCTTCTTGTACCCCTCGATTTGATGGCCACTGACGTCAGTGAGAGCAATCCTTAAAATTACAGATTATACACGACACCATGTAATTAAGAATCACTCTGCGTTTATTGTTCATAACAATGGTATATAAGGCATCATTGTCTAGGGAGGGATTGGAATGTCCAGGGAGGGGTAGGCAAAAGTAAATACTTTATTGGTTTAACTTTACTGCATAGGAGGGATAAAACAGGCTACATGGGGGGGGATGTAGGATACAGCCTAGTACTTCATCTAGGGGTGGTGATTTCACACAGTTCCCAACAAACTATGGGTGGAGCTATATTCATTTTATGCAATGCAAGCTAAATCCAAGGCAAAAGAAAAAGAAACAATATTTACACAATGCACAATGACAGAGGAGATTTAACCCTTCAATGGCATCAGTCTGAAGTTATCTAGAAATGGTTCGAGGAGCATTCCGGAGTGTTCTGACGAATGGTGCGGCCACCACGTTTGCCCAACATGAACCCAATTGTGCATTTATGGGACATGGTGGAGAGATCCATTCACACACAAGTTCCTGCACCTTCAAATAGCAGTGAACTGTGAGAAGCTATCCACATAGGATGGGTCAAAATCTCTCCAGAGGTCTTCTGTTCACTTGTGGAATTGATGTCATGTCGAGTTGCTACACTTTGCCGGGCTAGAGGAGGTCCTACACGGTACTATGCACCTAACCCATGACTTTTGGCACTAAAGTGTATATACTCCATAATTCATTGGGAAGTGTCAGCTAGAGCATTGTTGTTTTTATAATGGGTGCAATGGGTGCGGTGCACACGGGCCCCTGGGTCCAGGGGGGGCCCACACCGCACCCATTGCACCCATTTTAATACTTACCTTTCCGGAGTCCAGCGCCGGGAGCTGTGATCGCGCTGGAAATCGCAGCCAAAATGGCCACCGCGCATGCGCGGTAGACAAATTGGTCTCCGGATCATGGCGGGCGCCATGTTTCCGGAGACCTGCACATGCGTAGTAGACTCCGGCAGTGCCGGAGCGCCGTGCAGAGGAGGGGGCCCACCCGGAGGTGCACACGGGCCCCCTCCTCTGTAGAAACGCCCCTGAGCTAGAGACATGTGGACTGCATTGCAAGAGGCATATCAGAATGGAGGTCTCACGAGGATAAACCTGAAGGTTTACGTACTAACCCGATGGTGGGGGAACTATGCATATGCAGGACCCGTTATGTGCATGTGCAGAACAAGTCCTACGTGGTCCCTCACAGCCCCTCTTAGCAGCAGCATGACTGACATCATCATGTCGACGTTCAGAGTGCATAACCCAAAGCTAAAACCCTAACCCTCTGCTGGCCTGCCGACCTGTGTATGTCAACATTCTGCAGGTGCCAACATGGTCAGTGTCGACATTTCAATAATGTCAACATCATAACTGTTGACATTGTGGTGTTGACAATATGAATATTGACATTGTGACTGCATCTCACTTTTTCTATAGATTTTATTTCCATTTGTTTTTAACCAGCCAAGTAGACAAATTATTTTATATTTTCCACTTTGAATAGAAACAGCATGAGTTTGCATATTAGCTTAGATGTTAATGTCATATGATCATACACTAGAGCAGGATCCAGAGAGCTTCACTCGGTCTTACTCCAGGATCCAGTAGCTCTCACTTAAACAGTATTACAGAGGAACCAGCCCCATATTTGTCCAGATTGCATGATGCCCTGGTGCATCATGGGTTTAAGCATAATGTTGAATGTTTTTGTTTAATAAACTACCCAAAAACTATATATATTTTTGTATTCTAGAAAGCATTATATTTTTTCACAAATATATATAAACATAATTAAAGGATTGCAAATCAAGCTGGAAAAAATGGCATGTAAGTAAGGTAAAGATTAAAAAGAAAGCAAAGAAAAAGAACTGTTGGTTAAAGATTACACTAAATTGAGTAACACACAAGTATGACAGCTGAAGTATGAGTTGTTTACTGGTAATGTTCAGCCATGTTTGTATTTCCCAAGGCTACAGTTTTAAAACAACCCCTTTCAGTTGTAAAACTACATTCATTAACTCATCCAGCCTATGGAAAAAATAATGGGTCTGACTAAGAGGACAAAGTGTACGTGACTAAAACTTTAAACTTCCTCTTTCATAAGACATCACATGATAAAAAGCAATTACAATTCCTGCCTTGTGTGTTGCATCTGCAAATTTCAGACACATTGCCTCACCCAGGAGCCTTGCTCATAAAGGCAGAGCTGCGACCTCATTGGAAGGAGTCCAATTTCAGCTCACAGAGCTTGTTGTAACATAACAACAAAGGTCGTGTTTACCGCCTTTACATGATTAAATACTGCAAACTAGGCAGAGATATCAAATGCCAATAATTTCAACCGCACAGGGTCAGAGGTTCTGGGTCAAAGAAAAGAATAAATAAAAACTCTGAAAGCTGAACAATAAAAATTAACGCTTTCCCTTCATAGTGTTGGGTTAGCACCAACATGTAAAATACACACGTCTGAGGAAAAAAAGTGCTGAAGTGGTTGTAAGTGAAAGGAGAAATTACATCTCAGGAAAAGAAGCTATATTGAGAAAACATTATACAGTAATAAATTCTGCTATGGATTAAAATTGACAGGAACATATTTTGCTTTTTGCACTGGGACAAGAAAGTACATTGAAAAACTAGAAATGAAACTTAGAATGCTAGATAATGAATAATGACTGCGCTTTTCACTTCCTACTGTAGGTAAGACAGGTAAGTCTCCTGGGAGTGGTCCACTTGTAAGGTAAAATGTTTTCTGCACAATGGGGGTCATTCCGAGTTGTTCGCTCGCTAGCTGCTTTTAGCAGCATTGCACACGCTAGGCCGCCGCCCTCTGGGAGTGTATCTTAGCTTAGCAGAATTGCGAACGAAACATTAGCAGAATTGCGAATAGAAAATTCTTAGCAGTTTCTGAGTGACTCGAGACTTACTCCTACACTGCGATCAGTTCAGCCCGTTTCGTTCTGTTTGACGTCACAAACACGCCCTGCGTCCGGCCAGCCACACCCACTTCCTGTCAATCACACTCCGATCACTTAAACAATGAAAATTCTTCGTTCGGACATGAGTAAATCTACTAAGTTTTGTGCTAAAATACTTAGCGTATGCGCACTGCGTACCATGCGCATGCGCATTTTTGCCTTAATCGCTCTGTTGCGAAAATCGGCAATGAGCGAACAACTCGGAATGACCCCCAATGTTAGAGTAATACGTCATTGAGTTCTCATAAACTGATTCCAGGTTACATTCTGCTCTTTAATATGTACTGAAGGTGTCCACATTGTTGATATGGTGAACTTAGTTTGCCCAATAAAATCATATCGTTGTTCAAACTGTAATTTGTCTTATATCTTCTTAATTATTATGTACACTTTTATGCTTCAATATATATGTTTAAAATAATGGATACTAAAATGTATTATGTACCCGCCTTGAGTCCTGTTGGAGAAAGAGCGCTATATAAATAAAATTATTATTATAATTATTATTACTCATTTAGATTCTGATGGCCAGATTCATATTTAGGAGCAAATCAAAAACCCGTTCCCAACTTTAATCTCTGCACATTATAAATCCGATCCCACCTACAGCGCAACATGGTTTTGACAAGGTAGTTATTACTCCATTGTTTGATTTGCTTCTAGCTCTGAATAAGGGCCTATGTTTGTGTATCTGAAGCCCACTTATCATAATTGGCTTCTTCATTATTGTGGATAGATATTAATCTTCAGAACTGGTTCCATGTGCTTTAAGATGCCTATGCATGCAGCAATTTGAGTGATTCATTCGATAAGGATAGATCAGATGTTGACTGGTCCTTAAGGTGGTCATACCTATTGAGATATCCGTGCACAAATGATTGCATCTGTTAGGGAAGCTGGAAGATCTTTTCATGGACAACAGACCAATAATTGGTGCTTGGTTGCGGCCAGATACTGTGCAAATCTCAGCAATATAGGCTGATAATTGTCTGATCAGGCCGATAACTGCACATGTATGAACACCTTTAGGAACATGTAATTTTACAATGACAGTGTGTATAATCATCTGCCAATCGAGTCTTGTAGGACCCAAACATTTTGCGTTCGCAAAAACCTGATATTGCGCCAGTTGCAATAGAAAATCCAAAAGGACTATTTTTAGCTCTGTGTGTCACTAAGGTTAGGTAAATAAATGCAATTAATTGGATGTTAATGATGAATCTAAACTAATTTGATAGTGGAATAGTTCTCTTTAAGTAGTTTGTCACAGATCCTGGTTTTGTCTAATGTGATCAATCACACAAATACACAGCTGCCATGGCTGCAACCTAGGTGTAAGCAGCACACCTGACTCCATCTATATAAGTATATTTGCATGCTGACTGAAATATTTAACCATCACATTGCTTCTGACCCACCTGTGGTTTCTTTAGTCATGGACACACTGGGTGTAAATATGGTTTATTATACCCAATGCACTGAGCATTAACTGACCCTGTTGCAGGTAAGTGCCAGGCTGTCAGCGGCACACTAATGCCAGCATACCCACACTAACACGGATGTGACAGAACATTACTCCTGCCATGGCTAGAGATTAACACGTTGGCTTCTGTATTAGAGTTCTTGTTTGTTGCAGTGACTGATACAAAATAACAATGATGTATTTGTGTTTTGTTACATAAATCTAACAATATCAATATTTTACTTAGAGCACTGTAGAATAAGGATACATACACCATGCTTCATATAATAATGAATTTTATTAGAAAAATTTAATTACATGCAATCTCATGATAAATTATATCTAAATACCATTTTTAGTTACATGTAAATGTATTCCTTGCACCAGATCAATTATTGATTTTCTCCTTTCTTTCAGCACTCTCCATCCCTTCTATTGAATCTTGGCTACATCTGTATGGCATTCATTTGAATGATCCAGAACTCAACCAGAAATAGGGCCAAAAGTGAATTAATCTACTGAAGATTTATACGTGGATTCCGGTGCGTAAATTCATCCCAGTCACCCAGAGGCAATTTGGAGTATGGTGCCCCTCCCCCTTAAAAACGCAAAACAAATAGTGTGTGTATGGGTGTCTGTATTTAATACAAATATATAACACACACGACTTGCAGAATTACACAGATATTGCCCTTAGCCGGTCTACAGGGACCGGGTCCCGCAGTGAATTGGCAGGGCTCCAGTTACCCTGTGTGACAATGGCTGGTGGGTCAGGTCAGACTCAGGAAATTCAGCTGTCTACAGTGTGCAGAATCAGCATTCAGTGGTGGGTACCATCTCACAGTCCAGCAGTAGGGGTGAGTGCACCATTGCTTGCTGCAGCACAGGCTGAGCAGTACCAGGAGGGAGCCATAATGTTCCCTATTGCAGGTGTTAGGGCTCCTGTAACAAAGCCAATTAACTCTGCAGTAGCGGGTGTGCTGCAGAGCTCCACTAGAAAAGCATTGTTCACAGTTGAATCCACACAGGTGCTGCTGTACATGCAGGTGACCCTTCAGGGCTTGGAGCCCAGAGGCCACCGTCTCCATTGCTTCTGGGAGTTCCGACCCTGCATGTATTTCATGTATATGTGCTCTATCTGACCACATACACATGTAGTACTTCTCCCTACCTCAGATAAAGATTTTTTTCTTATATATGTTCACTTTTTAATCTCTTTAAAGCATAATTTGGAAAACTTGATTTAATTAAGTTTGATTTGAAAATATACATTTTGGTGATCACTAATACATTACTACCACTGGCCATTACTGTACAATACTAAATGCAACAATATGTTTTTGTTGTGGTGGTAAGTAGTGCAGGATTCTACTAATCCAGAGGTTTTACCAATGCTTATGACAGTCCTTTTCTGGTCCTCTCTGTGCTGCAAAGTAGGGAGGCCAATCCCGGGCCATTTTTTAAATCATGGAATTCCCAGGATACCCGGGATTGGCTTCTTTTCAATGTGTCCTACCCCCCTCCTGCCCTGCCCAGTCCAGATAACACCCTAATCTGGACAGGAGGGAGGGTGAGCCACTTGCTGTGAGGTGCAAGTCAGGGTGGTGGTGAGGTCCGGCTGGTGTGCAGCTGTCTGCGCAGCGTGACCTTTGACTTCCCATCACGCTGCGCAGTGCGCACAGCCGGGGCGAGTGGGAGCTGGGCAGCGTCTGAGCCTCCTGAGGAGGCTCAACGCTGCCCGGCATAGAAAAAAGTAGGTGGTGGCCAATACCGAAATCGCCGGGATTGGAAAATCCAATCCCGGGATTGAATCCCGGCCAATATTAGGCCAGGATCCCGCCGATTCCGATCCCGGGATTGGCCACCATACTGCAAAGTGTATTGTAGGTGCTCCTTCCTGTGAATTTTCTATTCACATGACAACACCACTACCTATCTGAATCAGACGCAGTAACAGAATAAAATAGAATGATTCCTAAGAGCATATCTACTAGCTAAGGCAGAAGATTTTTTTTTGCTGGGTATTGAAATGTATGTAATACACATTTTATTGGTGCACAAAAGTACATGTAAACCAATACCTTCTACCTTCTACATATAATAATTATTATTAACATGCCATGCCAGCATTTGTCTTTAATGTTGTACATTACTCATATAAAGGGTGCCATTCCTGTTACCATCTCAGGCAGAATGACTAAGCATACCACTTGCAGAGCCGGACAATTAGATCAGAGATTCACACCCTCTTCAATGTTGTGGCAGCTACTCACAAAGATGCCACACTATTGTTTTTAGAATACACATATTAAAATATTGTAATGAATGAAAAATGAATTAATAGGAATAATGTTTGAATATTAACTCTACTGGAGCTACAGTAATCTATTTAAGATACAGATTACAGTAGCTGACAAGTAATATAGCGACAAGTAATTCTAGTGATATTATTAAAAGCTTTCCCCTGCTGGCCATTTTTTTGTCATACATTTAGACGGGATCCGGATTGAAAGTCGACAGTAACTAGGTCGACAATGTCTAGGTCGACCACTATTGGTTGACAGTAACTAGGTCGACAGGGTCTTTAGGTCGACATGTTCTAGGTCGACAGGTCAAAAGGTCGACATGAGTTTTTCACAATTTTTTTCTTTTTTTAACCTTTTCATACTTAACGATCCACGTGGACTTCGATTGGAACGGTAATCTGTGCCGAGCAAAGCAAAGGCACCATGCCCGAAGCATGGCGAGCGAAGCGAGCCATGCGAGGGGACGCGGTGCACTAATTGGGGTTCCCGGTCACTCTACGAAGAAAACGACACCAAAATAACATTAAAAACTCATGTCGACCTTTTGACCTGTCGACCTAGAACATGTCTGTAGAGATGTGCCCTGTGGGCACATCAGTGGTGCTGTTGCTGGCTGGGGACAGCGCTGGGGCAGCTTGTCTGTCCCCAGCGCTGGGTGCGTGGCGGCGGCGGGTGTCCAGTGCAGGGATTACCCTTTTCCCTGCACCGGACCAGAGGCTGCGGAGGAGTTTAAATGTTGGCGCCCTCCGGAAGCCAATCGCGGCTCCCGGAGTAGCGGCCAATCAGAGAGGGGCGCGGCAAGCCAATCGGCGCTCGCCGCGTCATAGGCCCCGCCCCCGGCGTCTGACGTCAGATGCCGGGCGGGAGCCGAAGAGGTGCAGAAGCGCGCCGGGACTCGGAGGAAGAAGACCGCGCGGGTGAGCGGAGGAGACGCCGCGAGGAGAAGAAGAAGACGGCCGTGGAAAGAGGAGCTCCGGTGGCCGCTGAAGAGGCCGGAAAACGTCGGGCTCCTGCAAGAAGATGTCCAGCGGCGGCTGGACGCGGAGGAGCGGAGGCGACGCCGCTGGCCAGGACGGGTCAGCGGCAGAAGAGGGTGGGTGAAATCAGGCCTCCGGCCTGTGTGCAGCTAGGGGGCGCTAGGCCCAGTGAATAAGACCCCTGAGGTGAATAAAGGTGGCACTGGGCACTAGGCCCAGGCCACCCTGAGGTATTTAGGTAGGCAGGCCTGGGGCCCACATAAGGGAAGGTACAGGAGGTGGGTAGGCCGTGCGGCGCCCACCCCCTTTCCAGAGGTAGGGATTTAAAGGGACAGCACCGTGTGATCTGGTATTCCGATATTGTGATGTATGTTGTTACCGTGCAGGGCAAAGTGTCTGTTTGTTTAAGTTGTGCATAGTTGTGTTGCACCACTCACACGAGCTAGTTTGAGGGCTCTGTTTATGTAGCTAGTGTAGCGGACACACACTAGGGTAGTTCTTGGCCCTGCACGGCTGTTTCTCTTTGCCTCCTTACAGGGACCTGTAAGTGGAGAAGATCGGAGTGCAAGACTTGTGACGGTGAGTAGCATCCGTGTATGTTTGTCCCTTGTCTGTCCCCGAGCGCCGGAGTCGGGATTGCTCACGGACGTGAGAATCCTTTTCATCACACTACGTGCGAGAGCGCGAGTGTGTGAAAGCTGGGTGGCTGAGGCTTTGTGCCAGTGATGACCTTTCACCCAACCGGTGAAGGTCGTGGTCACCTCTGGGGTATCCCCTTTTCCAGTGGAAGAAGGGTCGATACCCCCTTTAAGGTAAACTATTCTCTCCTCAGCTCGGTCGTCGGTCAGCTCCGACAGGGAATCGCCGTGTCCGGATCCGATTGAAGATTGCCAGGTCCGTTGAAGGTTCCGGTACCTGAAGGTGAGAGAGAGCGGCGCCTGGTGAGTACCGAATTTACACCTGCACGGCAGCAGGCACCACCACACCGCAGCCGCACCTCTTACATGTCGACCTAAAGACCATGTCGACCTAGACACCCTGTCGACCTAGCTACTGTCGACCAATAGTGGTCGACCTAGTTACTGTCGACTTTCAATACCACACCCCATTTAGACTGGTGTTGTGAAACTACAGAGTATCCTGACACATTGCTTATAAATGATTATGGAAACTGCTGATTCAGAAGAACATCCCCAGTAAATATAACCCTGTATTTTAGACTAACACACTGGATGCACCATTTTTTAAGTAGAATTCTTAAAAACATAGTAACATTTGATAGCAGATAAAAATCCCTTGGCCTATCTAGTCTGCCCACTTTTTTTTTTTTACCTTAAGGTAACTTCAACACTATTTGTTCCTTGTATTCATATGTCTATCCCAAGCATGTTTAAATTGCTCTACTTGTCTTATGGGCCCTACACACATACCGATCCGCCGCCGAGCTGCCCGACGGCGGATACGGACGACGGGCGACCTAGCGGCGGTGGGAGGTGACGGGGGGAGTGAAGTTTCTTCACTCCCCCCATCACCCGGCACTATAGCACTGCACGCTAATATGGACAATCTCGTCCATATTGGCCTGCATGCTTAAGCGACGGGGCACCAATGATTAACGAGCGCGGGGCCGCGCATCATTAATCGTTGGTGCCTACACACAGAACGATATGAACGAGTTCATTTCTGAACGAGAACGTTCATATCGTTCTGTTTTATTTGCCCATGTGTAGGGCCCATTAGCCTATGCCACTTCTGACGAGAGGCTATTCCACTAATCCACTACACTTTCTGTGAAGCAACTTTTCCTTAAATGTCCCCTGAATCTACCTTCCTCCAGTTACAGTGCATATCCTCATGTTCTAACACTTCTCTTCCCTTGAAGAATGTTTCCCTCCTGTACCTTGTTAAATCCCTTGATAATAGAAACTTTCTTCTTTAACAAATTAGAAGGGTGATTGTAGGATTGTGACCAGACACCTGTTAGCCTTTTTGCTATGTGCAGATTAAATAACAATAATATTTTATTTATTAGGTTAATCAGACTGAGTTGTATCAAGTTTCTCCTCTTGACTGAAGCTTCTGCATAATTTTATCATTTGTTGCTATGTACTAATGCCCTTATTTATCAATGAGTGATAAATTTCACTGTGAGTGATAAACTGCACCAGCCAATCTGCTCCTAACTGTCATTTTGCAAACCCAGCCTGTAACATGGAAGATAGGAGCGGATTGGCTGGTGCAATTTATCACTCACAGTGAAATGTATCACTCATTGATAAATAAGGGCCACAGTCTGTAACATGGCAGTTAGGAGCTGATTGGCAGGTGCAACTTATCACTCACAGTGAAATGTATCACTCATTGATAAATAAGGGCATTGCTAATTAGCAGTGCAGATCGCAGTCCCCTTTATTATCAATTAGGACTGCGATCTGACCCCTATTTATCAGACTCTGAAAAGTGAAGCCAATGGAGGTATGGTAGCAGGAGAAAGATCTTCTGATCCTTTTCCTGCAGCCTCGGTCCAGCGCTGGCTAAGATTCCGGAAACTGACACTGTGTGCATACGCAATGACATTCCCCCAGAGGAATCTTTCACAAACTCCTCCAAAATGATGGGTATAAAACTCTCAGTTATCACTACTGCTGTATCTGAGAGTTTCGCTTAGTTCATAGCGGGGATATTTTATGCATTCCTGCTTTGTACTAACATCCTAAAGCACAGAAATCTCCTGGATGGCTAACTATCGGTGCAGATTGCAGTCTCCATTATCAATGGGAAATACTGTATTGCCTCTATGTACCAAACTCGGAAAAGCTTTGCTTTTCCAACTTTAACCTTATAGTTTGGCCTTGTAGGTTTACATCATCCTCAGCTGGAGGTACACTGCTTCAAGCCAATGCATGCAATATCAATGGAAAGGGAACTTACAATCCCTCTATTGCAGCCTCCGTCTGGATCCTGAATCTGACACTGTGCACATGCAAACGACTGTTATGATACCATTATTATTATTATCCTTTATTTATGTCTCCCAAAGAATTCTGCAGTATCTAACAAAGGGGGTCATTCCGAGTTGATCGCTAGATAAAAATGTTCGCTGCGCAGCGATTAAGTGAAAAAGCGGCACTTCTGCGCATTCGTATTCGGCACAGTGCACACGCGCAACGTACTTTCACAACGGACAAAGTATTTTTACACAAGGTCTAGCGAAGCTTTTCAGTCGCAATGGCAGCCGCAGAGTGATTGACAGGAAAGGGGCGTTTCTGGGTGTCAACTGACCGTTTTCAGGGAGTGTTCAGAAAAATGCAGGCGTGCCAGGAAAAACGCAGGCGTGGCTGGGAGAACGCAGGGCGTGTTTGTGACGTCAAATCCATAACTGAACAGTCTGAAGTGATCGCAAGCGCTGAGTAGGTCTGGAGCTACTCTGAAACTGCACAATTTTTTTTTGTAGTCGCTCTGTGATCCTTTCGTTCGCACGACTGCTAAAAAATAAGATTTTACTTACCGATAAATCTATTTCTCGTAGTCCGTAGTGGATGCTGGGACTCCGTAAGGACCATGGGGGATTAGCGGCTCCGCAGGAGACAGGGCACAAAATAAAAGCTTGAGATATCAGGTGGTGTGCACTGGCTCCTCCCCCTATGACCCTCCTCCAAGCCAGTTAGGATACTGTGCCCGGACGAGCGTACATAATAAGGAAGGATATTGAATCCCGGGTAAGACTCATACCAGCCACACCAATCACACCGTACAACTCGTGATCTGAACCCAGTTAACAGTATGATAAATTTTAAGGAGCCTCTGAAAGGATGGCTCAACAATAATAACCCGAATTTTTTGTAACAATAACTATATACAAGTATTGCAGACAATCCGCACTAGGGATGGGCGCCCAGCATCCACTACGGACTACGAGAAATAGATTTATCGGTAAGTAAAATCTTATTTTCTCTAACGTTCTAAGTGGATGCTGGGACTCCGTAAGGACCATGGGGATTATACCAAAGCTCCCAAACGGGCGGGAGAGTGCGGATGACTCTGCAGCACCGAATGAGAGAACTCCAGGTCCTCCTCAGCCAGGGTATCAAATTTGTAGAATTTAGCAAACGTGTTTGCCCCTGACCAAGTAGCTGCTCGGCAAAGTTGTAAAGCCGAGACCCCTCGGGCAGCCGCCCAAGATGAGCCCACTTTCCTTGTGGAATGGGCTTTTACTGATTTTGGCTGTGGCAATCCTGCCACGGAATGTGCAAGCTGAATTGTACTACAAATCCAACGAGCAATCGTCTGCTTTGAAGCAGGAGCACCCAGCTTGTTGGGTGCATACAGGATAAACAGCGAGTCAGTTTTCCTGACTCCAGCCGTCCTGGAAACATATATTTTCAAGGCCCTGACAACGTCCAGCAACTTAGAGTCCTCTAAGTCCCTAGTAGCCGCAGGTACCACAATAGGTTGGTTCATGTGAAATGCAGAAACCACCTTAGGTAGAAATTGAGGACGAGTCCTCAATTCCGCCCTGTCAGAATGAAAATTTAGGTAAGGGCTTTTACATGATAAAGCCGCCAATTCTGACACACGCCTAGCTGAAGCCAAGGCCAACAGCATCGACACCTTCCACGTGAGATATTTTAAATCTACCGTAGACAATGGTTCAAACCAGTGTGATTTTAGAAATCTCAACACAACATTGAGATCCCAAGGTGCCACTGGAGGCACAAAAGGAGGCTGTATGTGCAGCACCCCTTTCACAAATGTCTGAACTTCAGGTACTGAAGCCAGTTCTTTCTGGAAGAATATCGACAGGGCCGAAATTTGAACCTTAATGGACCCTAATTTTAGGCCCATAGACAGTCCTGTTTGCAGGAAATGCAAGAAACGACCCAGTTGAAATTCCTGTGTAGGGGCCTTCTTGGCCTCACACCACGCAACATATTTACGCCAAATGCGGTGATAATGTTTTGCGGTTACTTCCTTTCTGGCTTTTACCAGAGTAGGGATGACTTCTTCTGGAATGCCCTTGTCCTTCAGGATCCGGCGTTCAACCGCCATGCCGTCAAACGCAGCCGCGGTAAGTCTTGGAACAGACAAGGCCCCTGCAGTAGCAGGTCCTGTCTTAGAGGTAGAGGCCACGGTTCGTCCGTGAGCATCTCTTGAAGTTCCGGGTACCAAGACCTTCTTGGCCAATCCGGAACCACGAGTATAGTTCTTACTCCTCTCCTTCTTATGATTCTCAATACTTTCGGTATGAGGGGCAGAGGAGGGAATACATACACTGACTGGTACACCCACGGCGTTACCAGAGCGTCCACTGCTATTGCCTGAGGGTCCCTTGACCTGGCGCAATATCTGTCCAGTTTTTTGTTTAGACGTGACGCCATCATGTCCACCTTTGGTCTTTCCCAACGGTTTACAATTTGGTGGAAGACTTCTGGGTGAAGTCCCCACTCTCCCGGGTGAAGGTCGTGTCTGCTGAGGAAGTCTGCTTCCCAGTTGTCCACTCCCGGAATGAACACTGCTGACAGTGCTATCACATGATTTTCCGCCCAGCGAAGAATCCTTGCAGTTTCTGCCATTGCCCTCCTGCTTCTCGTGCCGCCCTGTCTGTTTATGTGGGCGACTGACGTGATGTTGTCCGACTGGATCAACACCGCCTGACCCTGAAGCAGAGGTTTTGCTTGAATTAAGGCATTGTAAATGGCCCTTAGTTCTAGAATGTTTATATGAAGAGATGTTTCCATGCTTGACCACAAGCCCTGGAAATTCCTTCCCTGTGTGAGTGCTCCCCAGCCTCTCAGGCTGGCATCCGTGGTTACCAGGATCCAATCCTGAATGCCAAATCTGCGGCCCTCTAGTAGATGAGCCCTCTGACGCCACCACAGGAGAGACACCCTTGTCCTTGGCGACAGGGTTATCCGTTGATGCATCTGAAGATGCGATCCGGACCATTTTCCCAGTAGATCCCACTGAAAAGTTCTTGCATGGAATCTTCCGAATGGAATCGCTTCGTAAGAAGCCACCATTTTTCCCAGGACCCTTGTGCACTGATGCACTGAGACCTGTCCTGGTTTTAGGAGGTTCCTGACTAGCTCGGATAACTCCCTGGCCTTCTCCTCCGGGAGAAACACCTTCTTCTGGACTGTGTCCAGAATCATTCCTAAGAACAGTAGACGTGTCGTTGGAATCAGCTGCGATTTTGGAATATTTAGAATCCATCCGTGCTGACTTAGCACTACCTGAGATAGTGCCACTCCGACTTCTAACTGTTCCTTGGTTCTTGCCCTTATCAGGAGATCGTCCAAGTAAGGGATAATTAAGATGCCTTTTCTTCGTAGAAGAATCATCATTTCGGCCATTACCTTGGTAAAGACCCGAGGCGCCGTGGACAATCCAAACGGCAGCGTCTGAAACTGATAATGACAGTTTTGTACTACAAACCTGAGGTACCCTTGGTGAGAAGGATATATTGGGACGTGGAGATAAGCATCCTTGATGTCCAGCGACACCATATAGTCCCCCTCTTCCAGGTTCGCTATCACCGCTCTGAGTGACTCCATCTTGAATTTGAACCTTTTTATGTAAGTGTTCAAAGATTTTAGATTTAATATTGGTCTCACCGAGCCGTCCGGCTTCGGTACCACAAATAGTGTGGAATAATACCCCTTCCCCTGTTGTAAGAGGGGTACCTTGATTATCACCTGCTGGGAGTACAGCTTGTGAATGGCTTCCAGAACTGCCTCCCTGTCGGAGGGAGACTTTGGTAAAGCAGACTTCAGGAACCGATGAGGAGGAAACGCCTCGAATTCCAGTTTGTACCCCTGTGATACTACCTGTAGAATCCAGGGATCCACTTGCGAGTGAGCCCACTGCGCGTTGAAATTCTTGAGACGGGCCCCCACCGTGTCTGAGTCTGCTTGTAAAGCCCCAGCGTCATGCTGAAGACTTGGCAGAAGCAGGGGAGGGCTTCTGCTCCTGGGAAGCGGCTGCATGGTGCTGCCTTTTTCCTCTTCCTCTGCCCTTGGGCAGAAAAGAGTGACCTTTTGCTCGCTTGTACTTATGGGAACGAAAGGACTGAGTTTGAAAAGACTGTGTCTTTTTCTGTTGATGTGAAGTAACCTGGGGTAAAAAGGTGGATTTTCCAGCCGTTGCCGTGGCCACCAGGTCTGTTAGACCAGCCCCAAATAACTCCTCCCCCTTATACGGCAATACTTCCATGTGCCGTTTGGAATCTGCGTCCCCTGACCACTGTCTGGTCCATAATGCTCTTCTGGCAGAGATGGACATTGCGCTTACTCTTGATGCCAGGGTACAAATATCCCTCTGCGCATCACGCATATATAGCAATGCATCCTTTAAATGTTCTATAGTTAACAGAATATTGTCCCTATCCAGGGTATCAATATTCTCAGTCAGGGAATCCGCCCATGCGACTCCAGCACTGCACATCCAGGCTGATGCGATTGCTGGTCGCAGTATAACACCAGTATGTGTGTATATACTTTTCAGGATATTTTCCAGCCTCCTATCAGCTGGTTCTTTGAGGGTGGCCGTATCATTTTTTATCGGGGGAAACCCACGCTTTATCACACACCTCATTTATTTCCTCAGACTCAGGAAAAACTATTGGCAGTTTTTTCACACCCCACATAATACCCGCCTTTGAGGTATTTGTAGTGTCAGAAAGGTTCAATGCCTCTTTCATTGCCGTGATCATGTAACGTGTGGCCCTACTGGACATTACGTTTGTCTCGTCACCGTCGACACTAGATTCAGTATCCGTGTCGACCCACTGAGGTAGCGGCCGTTTTAGGGCCCCTGAGGGTGTCTGAGACGCCTGAACAGGCACTAATTGATTTGCCGGCTTTCTCATGTCGTCAACAGTTTTTTGTAAATTGCTGACATTATCACTTAATTGCTTAAACACAATCATCCAGTCAGGTGTCGACTCCCTAGGGGGTGACATCACTAACACAGGCAACTGCTCCGCCTCCACCTCATTTTCCTCCTCATACATGTCGACACACGCGTACCGACACACAGCACACACACCGGGAATGCTCTGATAGAGGACAGGACCCTACTTAGCCCTTTGGAGAGACAGAGGGAGAGTCTGCCAGCACACACCCAGCGCTATATATATACAGGGATAACCTTATATAAGTGTTAATCCCTTATAGCTGCTGTTAATCTAGTTATTTGCTGCCAAAATGCCCCCCCTTCTCTTTTTTACCCTGAATCAGATGCAGTACTGCAGGGGAGAATCAGGGAGCCGTCCTTCCAGCGGAGCTGTGAGGGAATAATGGCGCCAGTGTGCTGAGGAGATAGGCCCCGCCCCTTCACGACGTCCTTAACTCCCGCTTTTTTGTGTAAAAATAAGAATTTACTTACCGATAATTCTATTTCTCGGAGTCCGTAGTGGATGCTGGGGTTCCTGAAAGGACCATGGGGAATAGCGGCTCCGCAGGAGACAGGGCACAAAAGTAAAGCTTTCCGATCAGGTGGTGTGCACTGGCTCCTCCCCCTATGACCCTCCTCCAAGCCAGTTAGGTACTGTGCCCGGACGAGCGTACACAATAAGGGAGGAATTTTGAATCCCGGGTAAGACTCATACCAGCCACACCGTACAACTTGTGATCTAAACCCAGTTAACAGTATGATAACAGCGGAGCCTCTGAAAAGATGGCTCACAACAATAATAACCCGATTTTTGTAACTATGTACAAGTATTGCAGATAATCCGCACTTGGGATGGGCGCCCAGCATCCACTACGGACTCCGAGAAATAGAATTATCGGTAAGTAAATTCTTATTTTCTCTATCGTCCTAGTGGATGCTGGGGTTCCTGAAAGGACCATGGGGATTATACCAAAGCTCCCAAACGGGCGGGAGAGTGCGGATGACTCTGCAGCACCGAATGAGAGAACTCCAGGTCCTCCTTAGTCAGGGTATCAAATTTGTAGAATTTAGCAAACGTGTTTGCCCCTGACCAAGTAGCTGCTCGGCAAAGTTGTAAAGCCGAGACCCCTCGGGCAGCCGCCCAAGATGAGCCCACCTTCCTTGTGGAATGGGCATTTACATATTTTTGGCTGTGGCAGGCCTGCCACAGAATGTGCAAGCTGAATTGTATTACACATCCAACTAGCAATAGTCTGCTTAGAAGCAAGAGCACCCAGTTTGTTGGGTGCATACAGGATAAGAGCAAGTCAGTTTTCCTGACTCCAGCCGTCCTGGAACATATTTTCAGGGCCCTGACAACATCTAGCAACTTGGAGTCCTCCAAGTCCCTAGTAGGTGCAAGGCACCACAATAAGCTGGTTCAGGTGAAACACTGACACCACCTTAGGGAGAGAACTGGGGACGAGTCCGCAGCTCTGCCCTGTCCGAATGGACAAACAGATATGGGCTTTTTTGAGAAAAAACCACCAATTTGACACTCGCCTGGTCCAGGCCAGGGCCAAGAGCATGGTCACTTTTCATGTGAGATGCTTCAAATCCACAGATTTGACTGGTTTTAAACCAATGTGATTTGAGGAATCCCAGAACTACGTTGAGATCCCACAGTGCCACTGGAGGCACAAAAGGGGGTTGTATATGCAATACTCCCTTGACAAACTTCTGGACTTCAGGAACTGAAGCCAATTCTTTCTGGAAGAAAATCGACAGGGCCGAAATTTGAACCTTAATGGACCCCAATTTGAGGCCCATAGACACTCCTGTTTGCAGGAAATGCAGGAAACGACCGAGTTGAAATTTCTTTGTGGGGCCTTCCTGGCCTCACACCACGCAACATATTTTCGCCACATGTGGTGATAATGTTGTGCGGTCACCTCCTTTCTGGCTTTGACCAGGGTAGGAATGACCTCTTCCGGAATGCCTTTTTCCCTTAGGATCCGGCTTTCCACCGCCATGCCGACAAACGCAGCTGCGGTAAGTCTTGGAACAGACATGGTACTTGCTGAAGCAAGTCGCTTCTTAGCGGCAGAGGCCATAAGACCTCTGTAAGCATCTCTTGAAGTTCCGGGTACCAAGTCCTTCTTGGCCAATCCGGAGCCATGAGTATAGTTCTTACTCCTCTACGTCTTATAATTCTCAGCACCTTAGGTATGAGAAGCAGAGGAGGGAACACATACACTGACTGGTACACCCACGGTGTTACCAGAACGTCCACAGCTATTGCCTGAGGGTCTCTTGACCTGGCGCAATACCTGTCCCGTTTTTTGTTCAGACGGGACGCCATCATGTCCACCTTTGGTATTTCCCAACGGTTTACAATCATGTGGAAAAAACTTCCCGATGAAGTTTCCACTCTCCCGGGTGGAGGTCGTGCCTGCTGAGGAAGTCTGCTTCCCAGTTTCCATTCCCGGGATGAAACACTGCTGACAGTGCTATCACATGATTTTCCGCCCAGCGAAAAGTCCTTGCAGTTTTTGCCATTGCCCTCCTGCTTCTTGTGTCGCCCTGTCTGTTTACGTGAGCGACTGCCGTGATGTTTTTCCCACTGGATCAATACCGGCTGACCTTGAAGCAGAGGACTTGCTAAGCTTAGAGCATTATAAATTTACCCTTAGCTCCAGTATATTTATGTGGAGAAAAGTCTCCAGACTTGATCACACTCCCTGGAAATTTTTTCCTTGTGTGACTGCTCCCCAGCCTCTCGGGCTGGGCTCCGTGGTCACCAGCATCCAATCCTGAATGCCGAATCTGCGGCCCTCTAGAAGATGAGCACTCTATAACCACCACAGGAGAGACACCCTTGTCCTTGGATATAGGGTTATCCGCTGATGCATCTGAAGATGCGATCCGGACCATTTGTCCAGCAGATCCCACTGAAAAGTTCTTGCGTGAAATCTGCCGAATGGAATTGCTTCGTAGGAAGCCACCATTTTTACCAGGATCCTTGTGCAATGATGCACTGTTTTTAGGAGGTTCCTGACTAGCTCGGATAACTCCCTGGCTTTCTCTTCCGGGAGAAACACCTTTTTCTGGACTGTGTCCAGAATCATCCCTAGGCACAGCAGACGTGTCGTCGGGATCAGCTGCGATTTTGGAATATTTAGAATCCACCCGTGCTGTTGTAGCAGTATCCGAGATAGTGCTACTCCGACCTCCAACTGTTCCCTGGACTATGCCCTTATCAGGAGATCGTCCAAGTAAGGGATAATTAAGACGCCTTTTCTTCGAAGAAGAATCATCATTTCGGCCATTACCTTGGTAAAGACCCGGGGTGCCGTGGACAATCCAAACGGCAGCGTCTGAAACTGATAGTGACAGTTCTGCACCACGAACCTGAGGTACCCTTAGTGAGAAGGGCAAATTTGGGACATAGAGGTAAGCATCCCTGATGTCCCGGGACACTATATAGTCCCCTTCTTCCTGGTTCGTTATCACTGCTCTGAGTGACTCCATCTTGATTTGAACCTTTGTAAGTGTTCAAAAAATTTTTTAGAATAAGTCTCACCTAGCCTTCTGGCTTCAGTACCACAATATAGTGTGGAATAATACCCCTTTTCTTGTAGTAGGAGGGGTAATTTAATTATCACCTGCTGGGAATACAGCTTGTGAATTTTTTCCCCATACTGCCTCCTTGTCGGAGGGAGACCTTGGTAAAGCAGACTTCAGGAGCCTGCGAAGGGGAAACGTCTCGACATTCCAATCTGTACCCCTGGGATACTACTTGTAGGATCCAGGGGTCCTGTACGGTCTCAGCGCCATGCTGAGAACTTGTCAGAAGCGGTGGAACGCTTCTGTTCCTGGGAATGGGCTGCCTGCTGCAGTCTTCTTCCCTTTCCTCTATCCCTGGGCAGATATGATCTTATAGGGACGAAAGGACTGAGGCTGAAAAGACGGTGTCTTTTTCTGCAGAGATGTGACTTAGGGTAAAAACGGTGGATTTTCCAGCAGTTGCCGTGGCCACCAGGTCCGATGGACCGACCCCAAATAACTCCTCTTCCTTTATACGGCAATACACCTTTGTGCCGTTTGGAATCTGCATCACCTGACCACTGTCGTGTCCATAACATCTTCTGGCAGTTATGGACATCGCATTTACTCTTGATGCCAGAGTGCAAATATCCCTCTGTGCATCTCGCATATATAGAAATGCATCCTTTAAATGCTCTATAGTCAATAAAATACTGTCCCTGTCAAGGGTATCAATATTTTTAGTCAGGGAATCCGACCAAGCCACCCCAGCTCTGCACATCCAGGCTGAGGCGATCGCTGGTCGCAGTATAACACCAGTATGTGTGTATATACTTTTTATGATATTTTCCAGCCTCCTGTCAGCTGGTCCTTGAGGACGGCCCTATCTATAGACGGTACCGCCACTTGTTTTGATAAGCGTGTGAGCGCCTTATCCACCCTAAGGGGTGTTTCCCAACGCGCCCTAACTTCTGGCGGGAAAGGGTATACCGCCCATAATTTTCTATCGGGGGGAACCCACGCATCATCACACACTTTATTTAATTTATCTGATTCAGGAAAAACTATGGTAGTTTTTTCACATCCCACATAATACCCTCTTTTGTGGTACTTGTAGTATCAGAAATATGTAACACCTCCTTCATTGCCTTTAACGTGTGGCCCTAATAAGGAATACGTTTGTTTATTCACCGTCGACACTGGATTCAGTGTCCCTGTCTGTGTCTGTGTCGACCGACTAAAGTAAACGGGCGTTTCAAAAACCCCTGACGGTGTTTTTGAGACGTCTGGACCGGTACTAATTGTTTGTCGGCCGTCTCATGTCGTCAACCGACCTTGCAGCGTGTTGACATTATCACGTAATTCCCTAAATAAGCCATCCATTCCGGTGTCGACTCCCTAGAGAGTGACATCACCATTACAGGCAATTGCTCCGCCTCCTCACCAACATCGTCCTCCTACATGTCGACACACACGTACCGACACACAGCACACACACAGGGAATGCTCTGATAGAGGACAGGACCCACTAGCCCTTTGGAGAGACAGAGGGAGAGTTTGCCAGCACACACCAAAAACGCTATAATTATATAGGGACAACCTTATATAAGTGTTTTCCCTTATAGCATCTTTTTTATATATATTTCTTACGCCAAATTAGTGCCCCCCCTCTCTGTTTTAACCCTGTTTCTGTAGTGCAGTGCAGGGGAGAGCCTGGGAGCCTTCCCTCCAGCCTTTCTGTGAGGGAAAATGGCGCTGTGTGCTGAGGAGATAGGCCCCGCCCCTTTTTCGGCGGCCTCGTCTCCCGCTCTTAACGGATTCTGGCAGGGGTTAAATATCTCCATATAGCCTCCGGAGGCTATATGTGAGGTATTTTTAGCCAAAATAGGTATTCATTTGCCTCCCAGGGCGCCCCCCTCCCAGCGCCCTGCACCCTCAGTGACTGCCGTGTGAAGTGTGCTGAGAGGAAAATGGCGCACAGCTGCAGTGCTGTGCGCTACCTTTAGAAGACTGAGGAGTCTTCTGCCGCCGATTCTGGACCTCTTCTTACTTCAGCATCTGCAAGGGGGCCGGCGGCAAGGCTCCGGTGACCATCCAGGCTGTACCTGTGATCGTCCCTCTGGAGCTGATGTCCAGTAGCCAAGAAGCCAATCCATCCTGCACGCAGGTGAGTTCACTTCTTCTCCCCTAAGTCCCTCGTTGCAGTGATCCTGTTGCCAGCAGGACTCACTGTAAAATAAAAAACCTAAGCTAAACTTTTCTAAGCAGCTCTTTAGGAGAGCCACCTAGATTGCACCCTTCTCGGCCGGGCACAAAAATCTAACTGGCTTGGAGGAGGGTCATAGGGGGAGGAGCCAGTGCACACCACCTGATCGGAAAGCTTTACTTTTGTGCCCTGTATCCTGCGGAGCCGCTATTCCCCATGGTCCTTTCAGGAACCCCAGCATCCACTAGGACGATAGAGAAATGGCAGGGGGAAAAATACATCCATATAGCCCTGGAGCTATATGTGATGTATTCCTTTTGCCAGCTAAGGTATATGTGTGTTATATTGCGTCTCAGGGCGCTCCCCCCCAGCGCCCTGCACCCTCAGTGACCGGAGTGTGAAGTGTGCTGAGAGCAATGGCGCACAGCTGCGGTGCTGTGCGCTACCTTAGTCTTGAAGACAGGATGTCTTCTGCCGCCGCTTTCACCGGACCTTCGTCTCTTCTGGCTCTGTAAGGGGGACGGCGGCGCGGCTCCGGTGACCCATCCAGGCTGAACCTGTGATCGTCCCTCTGGAGCTAACGTCCAGTAGCCTAAGAAGCCCAATCCACTCTGCACTCAGGTGAGTTCGCTTCTTCTCCCCTTAGTCCCACGATGCAGTGAGCCTGTTGCCAGCAGGACTCACTGAAAATAAAAAAAACCTAACTAAACTTTTATTCTAAGCAGCTCTGGAGAGCTACCTAGTTTGCACCCTTCTCGGCCGGGCACAAAAATCTAACTGGCTTGGAGGAGGGTCATAGGGGGAGGAGCCAGTGCACACCACCTGATATCTCAAGCTTTTATTTTGTGCCCTGTCTCCTGCGGAGCCGCTAATCCCCCATGGTCCTTACGGAGTCCCAGCATCCACTTAGGACGTTAGAGAAAACTGCTAGCGAGCGATCAACACAGAATGACCACCAAAGTACATAAACAAATGAACAGAACCAGAAGACGACAATGCAGGGCAAGTACATAGTTTAGAAACATTGCTAAATAAGCAGTAATAACACTCAAAAAAGCAACAGGGTGGCAGAAACTAAGAGTTACGTGCTGCTGTAGGGAGTGTAGAGTAGATGATAGTATAAGTAAGGGAACTAAGGGGCCCTACACATTTCCCGATGCGCCGCCGAGGTGCCCGACGGCCGATACGGCCGACGAGCGACCCGGCGGCGGGGGGGCAGTGACGGGGGAGTGAAGTTTCTTCACTCCCCCCGTCACGCGGCTGCATTGAAGTGCAGGCAAATATGGACGAGATCGTCCATATTGGCCTGCATGCGCAGCCGACGGGAGACCAGCGATGAACGAGCGCAGGGACGCGCATCGTTCATCGCTGGAGTCTCCACACTGAAAGATATGAACGAGTTCTCGTTCATTTATGAACGAGATCGTTCATATCTTTCAGAAAATCGGCCAGTGTGTAGGGCCTATAAAGCACAAGAGGAAAGAGGGCTCTGCTCGTAAGAGCAAACATTTGTTAAGTTTGTTTAAATTACAAGGAAAAGCAATACATTATTACACTTTGGTTTTGAGCCGCTGCACATAAATATAACCGCTAAAATGTGTATATACGTTGCGTATACACGCCGACACGTTATGCGCACGATATAGCGACACGAGTGGCTTTGTACACTTTACCCCAAACAAGAATGTAATGCGACACCAGTAGTTAAATGTTATGTTGTGGTCCAACGCATCAACAGAATTTACTTAAGAATATACAGATAAAAAGGTACAGCAATATACAGAGAAGTGCTACAACCAATAATACATACGTTTGATTGCGGGCACTCCTGGCTCCAGGACTCAGTCAGTCTCAGGAAGATGACCTCAGAGAATGAATAGAGACTGAGCCTGGTCAGGAGGCGTCTCTTTTATACAATGTGTCCAAATACAGTACAATGGGAACTGTAAGCTCTTCTTTCATAGGTCAGAGGGCAGGTCATTTACAGTACGTGAGGGGTCATAGGTTGGTTTAAATGAATGGGCGATGCTTGTTCCAGGTGTACTTGCAGGTGTTCGCCACTGGGTTCCCGCCGAATATCCTGAGTACAGTATCATAACAGTCTGCGAATATTATATTTCTGCATATATCTACACGCAGAAACATGCGATCAACTGCAAATAGCAACCGGAATGTAGATCACAAAATACTGCACATCTGGATACCAAACACTAAGTTCTAACCTTGCTCCATCCCTCACATCCTGTAAACCTGAATAGCTCTGTTGTTTTACCTTTTAAGTGCATGTAAGTTGCTGACAAAGTGTGTGGAGACTATGGCCCTCATTCCGAGTTGTTCGCTCGTTGACGATTTTCACTATACTGCGATTAGTCACTTACTGCGCATGCGCAAGGATCGCAGAGCGCATGCGCTTAGTTATTTTACACAAAAGTTAGGTATTTTACTCACGGCATAACGAAGCTTTTTCATCGCTGTGCTGATCGTAGTGTGATTGACAGGAAGTGGGTGTTTCTGGGCGGAAACTGGACGTTTTATGGGAGTGTGCGGAAAAACGCAGGCGTTCGAGTTGCAAAACGCAGGAGTAGCTGGAGAAATGGGGGAGTGGTTGGGCAAACGCTGGGTGTGTTTGTGACGTCAAACCAGGAAAGAAAAGGACTGAGCTGGTCGCAATGGCTGAGTAAGTCCCGTGCTACTCAGAAACTGCAAAGAAATTTCTATTCGCAATTCTGCTAATCTTTCGTTCGCAATTCTACTGAGCTAAGATACACTCCCAGAGGGCGGCGGCTTAGCATGTGCAATGCTGCTAAAAGCAGCTAGCGAGCGAACAACTCGGAATCACCCCCCATGTGTAAATTATGCACTATGTGAATAAAGTATTGAATATGGGGGTAATTCCAAGTTAATCGCAGCAGGAAATTTTTTAGCAGTTGGGCAAAACCATGGGGGTAATTCTGAGTTGATCGCAGCAGGAACTTTTTTAGCAGTTGGGCAAAACCATGGGGGTAATTCCAAGTTGATCGCAGCAGGATTTTTGATAGCAACTGGGCAAAACCATGTGCACTGCAGGGGAGGCAGATATAACATGTGCAGAAAAAGTTAGATTTGGATGGGGTATTTTGTTTCTGTGCAGGGTAAATACTGGCTGCTTTAGTTTTACACTGCAATTTAGATTGCAGATTGAACACACCACACCTAAATCTAACTCTCTCTACACATGTTAAATCTGCCTCCCCTGCAGTGCACATGGTTTTGCCCAACTGCTAAAAAAATCCTGCTGCGATCAACTTGGAATTACCCCCCATGTGCACTGCAGGGGAGGCAGATATAACACGTGCAGAAAGAGTTAGATTTGGGTGGGTTATTTTATTTCTGTGCAGGGTAAATACTGGCTGCTTTATTTTTACACTGCAAATTAGATTGCAGATTGAACACACCCCACCCAAATCTAACTCTTTCTGCACATGTTATATCTGCCTCCCCTGCAGTGCACATGGTTTTGCCCAACTGCTAACAAAATTCCTGCTGCGATCAACTTGGAATTACCCCCTATGTCTTTGTGGTGTTTCTGTGCGAATGTGTTTGCTACCGTATATACTCTTGCCATACCTTAATACGCATGGCCTGGGTACGTAGCAGGTGTGTATGCGCACGCACAGCGGCAATGCGCACGAACAGAGGCCACTCTGTTTGGAGTTTGCACGTGTAGGCGTGTGTGTATGTGTGTAATATTTTTGACTATGACACATTCTAAAGGGGAGGGACAGACAGACAGGGGTGACACAGATGGGGTAAACTGTGAGCATGGGAAAGAGGGTTAGGATGAGAGGTGGATGACTTTGATGAGAGCCCATCTGAGGTTTTGTAGAGAGGTGGAGAGTCTGTTAGGGAGAGATAAATAATTCCAAAGGGTAGGAAGCAGCACGTGCAAAATCTTGAAGGCGGGAGTGGGAGGAAATAATCAGTTTGCAGGAGAGGCAGTATTCATTTATGAAGCAAAAACGGTAGGTAGGAGTGTGAAGGGAAATAAGGTCATAGATGTAGATGGGAGAGGAATGGGTGAGGGCCTTGTAAGAAGCTTAAACTGGGTTCTGAAGGGGATGGGAAGCCAGTGTAGGGCTTGTAGGAGAAGGAAGGCAGATGTAGTACGTTTCAGGTGGAAGATGAACTGGGAAGCAGCATTAAGGACAGAAACGATTGGAGAGAGGCTATAGTTAGGGGGGCCAAATAAAGAGAGGTTACAGTAGTGAGTGGATGAGGGTCTTTGTAGTAACCAAGGTGAGAAAAGGTCTGATCTAGAAATATTCTTAAGATGGAAACAGCAGGACTGCAAAAGGTACTGAATGTGTGGTTTGAAGGAGAGGGAGGAGTCAAGGATAAACTCTAAAACTGTATACTTGGAGGCTAGAGAAGATGGTTGTGCTGTGAATAAATGAAACTGTAGGAAGTGAGGTAATGTCAGAGGATGGGAAGATGATCAACTCTGTCTTAGACATTAGAGATTTGGTAAGGTTTTGCAGTTTTTTTGAAAGTGGCAATCATTTACACATCAAGATCAACCTGGTTTATGATTGCCACTTTTTAAAAAAAACTGAAAAACCTCACCAAATCTCTCACTTTCTGAAACTCTCACTCTATTACATTTGGCCCGTTAAGTTTAAGAAAGTACTGGGAAGATATAGCTGAAAGACATTTGGAGATAGGAGTGAGGAGAGAGGGGGAGAGGTCAGGGGTGGAAAAGTAGATCTGAGTATCACCAGCATAGATATGATATTGGAGGTTAAAAGAGCTGATGAGCTCACCTAAAGAGGACGTATAGAGGAAGCATAGGAGACGTCCAAGAATAGAACCTTGAGGGACACCAACTGTTAGTGGAAGTGGGGGGTGGTGGAATCATGAGAGGAGACAAAGAAGGAATGGTTAGCGAGGTAGAACAGCCAGGAGTGGGGCAGTATAACATAGAACAAGAAAGTGAAGGATTTGCAGGAGAGGGTGATACACGGCAGTGTCAAAAGTAGCAGAGAAATTAATGAAAATGAGCAAAGAGCAGTGGCCCTTTGATTTGGTAGCAAGGAGATCATTGCTGACTTTCATGAGGGCAGTTTCAGTGGAGTGCAGAAGCTTGACTGGAATGGATCCAGAAGCGAGTCAGAGGAAAGAAACCACAGTAAGGCGGTTTGTGTATAATACGTTAAAGGAGTTTGGAGGTAAAAGAAAAGAAAGAGATGAGTGGGTAGTTGGAGAGTGTTAGGATCAAGGGTAGTTTTTTTTAGGAATGTGGGACTGCGGCTGCTATCTGAAATGGAGTTATCTGCTGCAGCTCCCCTTGTTACATCCTGGGGCAGAGCCAGATTAAATTGGGGGGGTGGGGGGGGCATGGGGTCAGTACCCCGGGCCCCCCTGACTTAAGCAGCCCCCCGGCCGGATTGCTGCCTGGATCAGTCCCCGACCCGTGCTGCCCGAGAAGAGGGGGGAGGGCGCCGCACGACAGCCGCAGCGGGACAGGACACACCCGCTGGTAGAGTGGAAACCTCTTTCCCCGGCAGCTGGGAGTCTTTTCTCCTCCCCGCTGCAGCAACCCCCCCCGACAGCTCCTGTTTCTGGTGGCTTGTCTTCTTCCGGTGGAGGGGGGTTAGCGAGCAGCGGGTGTAGCCGGGGGGGGGGGGGGGGGGTTTGCTGGTAGGGGGCCCCCTCCTCTCTTGGGTGCTCTGGGTCCCCCGAGGGCTTAATCCGGCCCTGTCCTGGGGATACTTAATATTTGTGGGTATCCTCCTGAAAACAGTCCTGGATAATCTGTGTTGCAGCAGGTATTGACCAATGGCTCTATAGAGGTAACAATGTATTGATTGAGCTCTTTACATAACAAAACAAGGGGAGCTGTTTGCTAATGATAACTTGTGCATTTCTTCCAAAATAAAATAATCAAGAACAACCTATGAAGCATTTTGTCTGATTTATACAAGACTGACCAAAGCTAATTTCTGCTTGCTTGATGTGGATTAATGTAAATTTTAATGTTAGTAAATAATGAGGTACTTTTCCATTAGGACGTGTACTACACCCACCTGTCATTAAAGTGATTTTCAGCAAATGGATAGATTACTTAAGATAAATATATTCTTGAAATGATATGTAGGTACCCCTCTACCATACATATCAGTTCTACTCTCTCAGGGGGAAATTTACTACAGGTCTATTTGGGTCAATTTTGATTGATTTAAAATCGATCAAAATAGATCTCAATCGATGCTGGGTTTCAGAAGCACATTTGCTAAAAGGTGTTTTATACATATATATATATATATATATATATATTCATTTGTAAATATTATTAAATATGTGTTTATTAATGTTGTAAGAACAACAATCGACCTTTAGTAAATTTCCCCCACAGAGTCTGATCTGTTGGACTTCAGTTCTGGCCTGGGTTACTGATGGTCTGCTTAGGTTCAAAACCACAGCGAAGCCACCTCATTGTGCCTCATGATGAGGTTAATAATTACCACACGACACATGGTTTTTTTTTCAAGTTGCATCCATGTAATTAAGATCTACCAGTATGTGGGTGTGTATAAATGTGTGTGTGTGTGTATGTATGTATATATATATATATATATATATATATATATATATTTTGTTTTTTGTGGGTTTTTTTACATTAAAAATATTATTCAACTATGGTATAAAGCGGTGTGAAACGTCATCACTGCAAAGGCTTAAGTGCCTGGAAATATAGCCGCATTACTTACCACCCACAGATGTGTCCATTACATTTAATATATACACTTTAATGTAAATTCTAGATACACATGCACTACTGTCTTTGGACTGCTTTACAACGTGTGCTCAAGAGTCTGTAACATGACCCGAAGTGAGAGCAGGATATTTAGTTTGCTTCTCTGGAAATTCCCAAGGACACAAGCAAATGCTGAACAAGTCAGTGATGTGTCTGCAGCACAAGTAAAAAAATCCATCATGTAACGCGAGATCTTTTTTTTTTTTTTTTCCTTCCACAAACTTCACCATTATGAAACAGGCATTTCAAGTAGCAACAGTACAGACGTCAGCAGAACATCCTGCCTCCAGCCAAACCTACCAATCCTGTTGTTGCACATATAATACAATTAGGTCTTTGTTACTTTGTAAAATGACGCCTGTATTATTTCTCATACAGCCTAATAGTACACTTACTTCAGAGACAAAGGCTGTCAGTGTCTAGTATGTTACCTATGACTTTACTACTAAATCATTCCTGCTACACTACAGAACAACTATGCCCTCATTGAAAAAAAAAATAAGTATTAGAAGCATCCTGATGAGAGGCTGTACTACATGACTTACATTTTTTAGGAACATAATACAAAACAAGAGGAGTTATAGAGTTGTTAGAGAGAGCTATATTTGGCCGACTGCACCCAGACGATGTGCGGTATTAGCTGTGTGTATGTGAGAGAGAGGGAGGGAGGGAGCGGTGACGCAGCACTGACATTCTCTGTCTCCTTGGAATGTCATGCTACTAGGGATACAGACACGCAGTCATATCAGGACTGCGCATGCGCATGTTACAGCCCTCCAGCGCCGCTGGCACCGTGCCATCCCTCCTCCCTACTCTGTCCTCCAGCTCACGTAAACAGGCTCTGCCTTATCAGGCACTGCTGAATATGGAAGAAGGCCTTTGAAGGGGAAAAGCTCATGCGCACTATGTGAATGGGAATTTTAACCCTTCAACTAGTCATTTAGGATCAATGACGATGACACACAAATATGCAAACCGATGATGAATAATGCCCACATGCCAGCATTATTAGCTAGGCTGCCCTTGAGTTCTCTCTTGAGATTATATAATTATCATTGTCTAGTTGTAGATATTGTGCAATTCAGATGCTTATGTCATTTTAATTAGTGCAGATATACTTTGTCAATGCCACTCTCTCTTGCTCACTTATGGCAAAAATTACCCTGTACATTTATTAAAAAAATACAAAAATAGAAAAGACAACTTAATTCACATTTACAATGGGATGTGACAGCTCATAAAATTACATTGTCTATTATGAAAAAGAACAAAAAAACAAACAAATATAACCAAGAAAATGAATGGTTGTACATTAATTTATATTATTTGGACAAAGCACAAAGGACGTCATTCCGACCCATTCGCACGCTGCGGTTCATCGCCGCGGTGTGAACGGGTCGGAAATGCGCGGTGCCCGCAATGCACATGCGCGTCGTTGCCCAGTGACAGCTGTCGCCGGCCAACGACCAGGAGAAAGAAGAAAGTGATCGCTAGCAAGATCACAAGAAGATTGACAGCAGGGAGGCGTTCCGGGGCAGATACTCACCATTTTCCGGGCATGGAGATCTGAACGCAGGTGTCTCCGGGCGTTTTGGAGGGCGGTTGTCTGACGTTAATTCCGGTACCTTCATCGCTGGATCCATCGCACAGGGTAAGTAACTGCAAGGCTAGTCTTGTTCTGCACAAATTTTTTTTAGCATAGCAGGGCTGCACAAGCGATCACAGCCCTGCTATGCTAAAATACACTCCCCCATAGGCGGCGTCTAGTTGATCGCACGAGCAGCAAAAAGTTGTTACGTGTGATCAACTCGGAATGACCCCCAAAGTCTGGGTCATGTTTTTTGTTTGCAAGAACTGTGAGCATGTCTTTGGGCAGAAGTACCAGCAGTAAAGGTACATACATTTACAAATGTAAATACAGTATGCAATCTAGTGACACACAAAAGCATGACTAGAGGGTAGTGGCGGATCAGTGCTTTCTACACTAAGCACATATTTGCCATAGGAGCCCAGCAACCAGTGATGATAAAATGCATTTACTGCCTGGTGTTTGCACTATCTAATATGCAGGCATAAACAACCAGGTGAATGCCATGTTCCTGTGGCAGATATCTGTTGAGTGCAGCATGCACAGGTGTTTCACTTCTCATACAGATAGATTTTGTTGGCATATACTTATTTGTTGGGGTATACCGGTTTGTGCAGGTTTTACAAACATAACATATAATAAATCTTAATTGTGATTTAGGTTTTAACACATTGTTTTATATGTAATCTGAATCAAAAGTGAGCATGTTCCTCTCTATCATGTATTTTGCTTGATGTAAAGTGTAAATTAGCAGTTAGCAGAGGTTGCCATGTGGTAATCTTATATTCACTCAGAGCTGAGAGTCTTGTCAATGTATTCATTTGTTAATGTCCTCTTGATGCCTACCCACATCCTAGGGGCCAATTCAATTCACTGCGATGTGCAATAGTTGCACACATCACAGATAATTAGAGTAGGGTGACATTGGGGGTCATTCAGACCCGATCGCACGCTAGCTCTTTTTTGCAGCGGTGCGATCGGGTCTGAACTGCGCATGCACCGCAATGTGCAGGCGTGTCTGCCGCTGGCGACGGGCATCACCGGACAGTGACGGATTTTTACAAAGAAAGCGATCGCACTGGCGATTGCTAGAAGATTGACGGGAAGAGGCCGTTTGTGGGTGGCAACTGACCGTTTTTAAGGAGTGTCCGGGAGAATGCAGGCGTGCCCCAGCCGTTCGGAAGGAGGGTTTCTGACGTCAGCATCGGGCCGGATCATCGCAGCGGCTGAGTAAGTCCTGGGCTGTGCAGACACTACACAAACTTTTGTTTGTGCAGCTCTCTGCACATCCATTTGCACCCCTTCACAGCGTTTACCCCCTCCCCCTGTAGGCGGTGATTACCTGGTCGCAGCAGTGCAAAAAACGCTTGCATGCGATCAGGTCTTAATTAGGCCCATTGTTCACTTTAATGTGAATCACTATGGGGGTATATGGTAAGATGAACATTGTTATCCAGCAATGTGCCGCTGTTACGAGCTTTCCCATGCCGTTCCGATGGCATGTCAGAATTGCTTCTAATTGATTTTACTATTGTGTCCTCTACGTACTTACGCAACTTGCAGGTTATATTTATGTATATATGTAGTTTTCTAACTTGTAACTGTCCAGTGTACTTATGTAAATTTGTTGTTTTATCCCCTTAATACAGCACTACAGAACCCTTGTGGCATGATATAAAATATGATAATAACTGATAGTCTATACCAGTGGTTCTCAAACTTTTCGGAGTCACTGCACCCTAGAGTAGCAGAATTTTTTTCACCGTACCCGTAGGCCAAAAGTTTCTTATTGACATATTTAGAAGCAAATATTAAATTAAGTAAATTGTGTTTATATGTCCCTCACCACACAAACCTGTTTGTCCATGTACGTTATGACTGATTGACAGCCACCAGCACTGGTTATGCCTATTACATTGGCTATAAATAATTTGCATTGGTGCTGGACCATCAACCTGAGGCACCCCTGCAAGTGTCCCAAGGCACCCCATGGTGCTGCAGCACACAGTCAGAGAACCACTGGTCTATACTTATCATTTTCTTAAATGTGAGACATCAGTAAAAGCTTCTCAGGACCACAATGGGTTTAATCTAGCCAGTACTTAGGTGATTCCCACTCTTATTGTCCACCATGCAGAATTGTACTAGGAATAATTAACATTAATTACTGTACATAAGCATATGTTACTGTAACATACAATATAACTTATACGTACAAGTGGTCAATGCCATTGGAAAAGTAAAAGTCAATAGTATATACCCAATATTATCACACATTGTGTTATATTCTTATGGGCATATTCAATTAGCTGCGAGGTTTACTCCACGACTAATTGTCAGCTAATTATCATGCTGCTCGGGTGAAATGCTCTTCAATTAAATAGCCTTTTCCCCATGCTGAAAATTGAGGATTACCGCACGAAAATTCACTGATTCAAAGTAAACTGCAGAATCAATGGGTTTTGTGCCTTTTTCTCGCTGACTTTTTCTAGCAGATCCTGAAGGTATGAGGAGTACACCCTTGGGGATTCACATGCGGGTGAATCCCTGCTAATTGGATTGGGCCCACACGATAATTAAATGGAAATACCCCAGAGTGTTGCTCACGCAATGTTACCGCCCACTCTCACCACCCCTCCAGAGATCAGAGTTTCAGTGGTTGCCACTTTCACCTCACTTATTTATGAAAAGGAAACAAAGTTAAAAAACAAACAAACAAACTATACATTCATGCAACTGTGCAATAAAGTAGAACTGTTAAGGTGTGTACACACGTGAGATCCTTGCTGTGGCCGATTTTTGACTATGCTATTTCCCTTGAACTCCCCGGAGCCCAGCACCACCAATTTTGACTAACTTTTCTGGAGATATGGACTATGTGTGCTTATGATTTTGGCTTATGTGAGATTTTGGCTTATGTGAGATGTCATTGACATGTGAGATGAACTAGATAGTACACCGATCTAGCAAGGATTGACTTGCCTGCACAGTCTATCTTTTCTTGCGATGCCAACCTGGCGGGACCGCGCATCGGGAATCGAATCGGGATCACAAGGTGACTTTCACCTTACGATCTGCACTAACTTTTCTTGAGATTTTGACTATATAGTCAAAATTGAAAGAAAATATCTCACTGTGTGTACACACCTTTAGGAATATGCGAGAAAAATAAGAATTTACTCACCGGTAATTCTATTTCTCGTAGTCCGTAGTGGATGCTGGGAACTCCGTAAGGACCATGGGGGGATAGCGGGCTCCGAAGGAGGCTGGGCACTCTAGAAAGATCTTAGACTACCTGGTGTGCACTGGCTCCTCCCACTATGACCCTCCTCCAAGCCTCAGTTAGGATACTGTGCCCGGACGAGCGTACACAATAAGGAAGGATTTTGAATCCCGGGTAAGACTCATACCAGCCACACCAATCACACCGTACAACTCGTGATATGAAACCCAGTTAACAGTATGAAACAACAGAGCCTCTCAACAGATGGCTCAACAATAACCCAATTTAGTTAACAGTAACTATGTACAAGTATTGCAGATAAACCGCACTTGGGATGGGCGCCCAGCATCCACTACGGACTACGAGAAATAGAATTACCGGTGAGTAAATTCTTATTTTCTCTGACGTCCTAGTGGATGCTGGGAACTCCGTAAGGACCATGGGGATTATACCAAAGCTCCCAAACGGGCGGGAGAGTGCGGATGACTCTGCAACACCGAATGAGAGAACTCCAGGTCCTCCTCAGCCAGGGTATCAAATTTGTAGAATTTTGCAAACGTGTTTGCCCCTGACCAAGTAGCAGCTCGGCAAAGTTGTAAAGCCGAGACCCCTCGGGCAGCCGCCCAAGATGAGCCCACCTTCCTTGTGGAATGGGCATTGACAGATTTTGGCTGTGGCAGGCCTGCCACAGAATGTGCAAGCTGAATTGTATTACAAATCCAACGAGCAATAGTCTGCTTAGAAGCAGTAGCACCCAGCTTGTTGGGTGCATATAGGATAAACAGCGAGTCAGATTTTCTGACTCTAGCCGTTCTGGAAACATATATTTTCAGTGCCCTGACAACGTCTAGCAACTTGGAGTCCTCCAAGTCCCTAGTAGCCGCAGGCACCACAATAGGCTGGTTCAGGTGAAACGCTGACACCACCTTTGGGAGAAACTGGGGACGAGTCCTCAATTCTGCCCTATCCATATGGAAAATCAGATAAGGGCTTTTACAGGACAAAGCCGCCAGAAGCCAAGGCCAATAACATAACCACCTTCCACGTGAGATATTTCAGATCCACGGTTTTTAGTGGTTCAAACCAATGTGATTTTAAGAAACTCAACACCACGTTGAGATCCCAAGGTGCCACAGGGGGCACAAACGGGGGCTGAATATGCAGCACTCCTTTAACAAATGTCTGAACTTCAGGTACTGAAGCTAGTTCTTTTTGAAAGAAAATCGACAGAGCCGAGATCTGTACCTTAATGGAGCCCAGTTTTAGGCCCATATTTACTCCTGCTTGCAGGAAATGCAGAAATCGACCTAGTTGAAATTCCTCCGTTGGGGCCTTTTCGGCCTCACACCATGCAACATACTTCCGCCATATGCGGTGATAATGAGTTGCTGTGACCTCTTTCCTGGCTTTAATAAGCGTAGGAATGACTTCCTCCGGAATGCCCTTTTCCTTCAGGATCCGGCGTTCAACCGCCATGCCGTCAAACGCAGCCGCGGTAAGTCTTGGAACAGACAGGGCCCCTGCTGTAGCAGGTCTTGTCTGAGCGGCAGAGACCACGGGTCCTCTGAGATCATCTCTTGAAGATCCGGGTACCACGCTCTTCTTGGCCAATCCGGAACCACGAGAATTGTGTTTACTCCTCGCTTTCTTATTATTCTCAATACCTTTGGTATGAGAGGTAGAGGAGGGAACACATAAACTGACCGGTACACCCACGGTGTCACTAGAGCGTCCACAGCTATCGCCTGAGGGTCTCTTGACCTGGCGCAATACCTCTCTAGTTTTTTGTTTAGGCGGGACGCCATCATGTCCACCTGTGGACGACCCCATTGATTTACAATCATTTGAAAGACTTCTGGATGAAGTCCCCACTCTCCCAGGTGGAGGTCGTGCCTGCTGAGAAAGTCTGCTTCCCAGTTGTCCACTCCCGGGATGAACACTGCTGACAGTGCTAGTACATGATTCTCCGCCCATCGGAGAATTCTTGTGGCTTCTGCCATTGCCATCCTGCTTCTTGTGCCGCCCTGTCGATTCACATGGGCGACTGCCGTGATGTTGTCTGACTGGATCAGCACCGGCTGGTGTAGGAGCAGGGATTTTGCTTGACTTAGGGCATTGTAAATGGCCCTTAGTTCCAGAATATTTATGTGAAGGGCAGTCTCCTGACTTGACCATAGTCCTTGGAAGTTTCTTCCCTTTGTGACTGCCCCCCAGTCTCGTAGGCTGGCATCCGTGGTCACCAGGACCCAGTCCTGTATGCCGAATCTGCGGCCCTCCAGAAGATGAGCACTCTGCAGCCACCACAGAAGAGACACCCTGGTTCTTGGGGACAGGGTTATCAAGCGATGCATCTGAAGATGCGATCCGGACCACTTGTCCAACAGGTCCCACTGAAAAATTCTGGCATGGAACCTGCCGAATGGAATTGCTTCGTAAGAAGCTACCATCTTTCCCAGGACCCGCGTGCAGTGATGCACCGATACCTGTTTTGGTTTTAGGAGGTCTCTGACTAGAGAAGACAACTCCCTGGCTTTCTCCTCCGGGAGAAACACTTTTTTCTGGACTGTGTCCAGAATCATTCCCAGGAACATTAGACGTGTCGTGGGGACCAGCTGTGACTTTGGGATATTCAGAATCCAGCCGTGCTGGCGCAGCACTTCCTGAGATAGTGCTACTCCCACTAACAACTGTTCCTTGGATCGTGCCTTTATTAGGAGATCGTCCAAGTATGGGATAATTAAAACTCCCTTTTTTCGAAGGAGTATCATCATTTCCGCCATAACCTTGGTAAATACCCTCGGTGCCGTGGAGAGTCCAAACGGCAGCGTCTGGAATTGGTAATGGCAATCCTGTACCACAAATCTGAGGTACTCCTGGTGAGGATGGTAAATGGGGACATGCAGGTAAGCATCCTTGATGTCCAGGGATACCATGTAATCCCCCTCGTCCAGGCTTGCAATAACCGCCCTGAGCGATTCCATCTTGAACTTGAATTTTTTTATGTATGTGTTCAAGGATTTCAAATTTAAAATGGGTCTCACCGAACCGTCCGGTTTCGGCACCACAAATAGTGTGGAATAGTAACCCCGGCCTTGTTGAAGTAGGGGTACCCTGATTATCACCTGCTGGGAATACAGCTTGTGAATCGCTGCTAGCACCGCCTCCCTGTCTGAGGGAGCAATCGGCAAGGCAGATTTTAGGAACCGGTGGGGTGGAGCCGCCTCGAATTCCAGCTTGTATCCCTGAGATACTATTTGAAGGATCCAGGGATCCACCTGTGAGCGAGCCCACTGATCGCTGAAATTCATGAGGCGGGCCCCCACCGTACCTGGCTCCGCCTGTGGAGCCCCACCGTCATGCGGCGGACTTGGAAGAGGAAGCGGGGGAGGACTTTTGTTCCTGGGAACCTGCTGTTTGCTGCAGCCTTTTTCCCCTACCTCTGCCTCTAGACAGAAAAGACCCTCCTTTTCCCCGCTTGTTTTTCTGGGTCCGAAAGGACTGAACCTGATAAAATGGCGCCTTCTTAGGCTGTGAGGGGACATGGGGTAAAAATGCTGACTTCCCAGACGTTGCTGTGGAAACTAGGTCGGAGAGACCATCCCCAAATAATTCCTCCCCTTTATAAGGCAAAACTTCCATGTGCCTTTTGGAATCTGCATCTCCAGTCCACTGGCGAGTCCATAAGCATCTCCTAGCAGAGATGGATAATGCACTTACTTTAGATGCCAGCCGGCAGATTTCCCTCTGTGCATCTCTCATGTATAAGACTGAGTCTTTGATATGGTCAATTGTTAGCAGAATCGTGTCTCTGTCTAATGTGTCAATATTTTCTGACAGTTTATCTGACCACGCAACGGCAGCACTGCACATCCATGCTGACGCAATAGCTGGTCTAAGTATAATGCCTGAGTGTGTATATACAGACTTCAGGATCGCCTCCTGCTTTCTATCAGCAGGTTCCTTAAGGGCGGCCGTATCCTGGGACAGTAGTGCCACCTTTTTAGACAAACGTGTGAGCGCTTTATCCACCCTAGGGGGTGTTTCCCAACGTAACCTATCCTCTGGCGGGAAAGGGAACGCCATTAGTATCTTCTTAGGAATTACCAATTTCTTATCAGGGGAAGCCCACGCTTCTTCACACACTTCATTTAATTCATCTGACGGGGGAAAAACTACAGGTAGTTTTTTCTCCCCAAACATAATACCCTTTTTTGTGGTACCTGGATGTAAATCAGAAATATTTAACACCTCTTTCATTGCCTCAATCATGCAGTGAATGGCCTTAACGGGCATTAAATTTGACTCATCGTCGTCGACACTGGTGTCAGTATCCGTGTCGACATCTACTTGTGCCATCTGAGATAGCGGGCGTTTCAGAGCCCCTGATGACTTTTGAGACACCTGGACAGGCACGAGCTGAAGACTCGGCTGTCCCACAGTCGGCATGTCGTCAAATTTTTTATGTAAGGAGTCTATACGTGCACTCATTTCCTGCCATAAACTCATCCACTCAGGTGTCTGCCCCCCAGGGGGTGACATCCCTGCTAAAGGCATCTGCTCCCCCTCCACATCATTATCCTCCTCAAACATGTCGACACAGCCGTACCGACACACTCCACACACACAGGGAATGCTCAAACAGAGGACAGGACCCACAAAAAGCCCTTTGGGGGGACAGAGTAAGAGTATGCCAGCACACACCAGAGCGCTATATATATACAGGGACTAACTGAGTTATGTCCCTAATAGCTGCTTTTCAATAAAATATATATACTGCCAAATTTAATGCCCCCCCTCTCTTTTCCCTCTTACTGGTACTGTAGATTGCAGGGAAGAGCCAGGGAGCTTCCTTCCAGCGGAGCTGTGAGGGAAAAATGGCGCCAGTGTGCTGAGGAGATAGGCTCCGCCCCTTTTTCGCGGCCTATTCTCCTGCTTTTTATGGAATTCTGGCAGGGGTATTTACCTCATATATAGCCCCTGGGGCTATATATTGAGGTATTTTAGCCAGCCAAGGTGTTTTTATTGCTGCCTCAGGGCGCCCCCCCCCAGCGCCCTGCACCCTCAGTGACCGGAGTGTGAAGTGTGTGTGAGAGGAGCAATGGCGCACAGCTGCAGTGCTGTGCGCTACCTTGGTGAAGACAGAGTCTTCATGCCGCCGATTTTCCGGACCATCTTCTTGCTTCTGGCTCTGTAAGGGGGACGGCGGCGCGGCTCCGGGACCGAACATCAAGGCTGGGCCTGCGGTCGATCCCTCTGGAGCTAATGGTGTCCAGTAGCCTAAGAAGCCCAATCCGGCTGTAAGCAGGCGAGTTCGCTTCTTCTCCCCTTAGTCCCTCGCTGCAGTGAGCCTGTTGCCAGCAGGTCTCACTGAAAATAAAAAAATCTAAGACTATTACTTTCTAAGAGCTCAGGAGAGCCCCTAGTGTGCATCCAACCTCGGCCGGGCACGAAATCTAACTGAGGCTTGGAGGAGGGTCATAGTGGGAGGAGCCAGTGCACACCAGGTAGTCTAAGATCTTTCTAGAGTGCCCAGCCTCCTTCGGAGCCCGCTATCCCCCCATGGTCCTTACGGAGTTCCCAGCATCCACTAGGACGTCAGAGAAATTATATTATTATTTCAACCATACAGAAATGAATCACAGTGATAGTGTCTGGCAGTATAGTTTTCAGTGGCCTCAGGGCACCAGCTACTCAAGGACACAGGGTTACTGAACTGCTCACTGGCTATTACATGTCTTTCCCTTTCGTTATGGGCTATTTTAAGCCACACAGATTCTCACACGTTTAGTCATGGTAAGGACCATTATTGCAGAATAGCGAAGTAAGCAGAAGAAACTGACCTAGGAAGGATCACACAATGTGCCAGGTTAAAGCAAAACCACCTTACTGACATTTCCAATGTTTTTCACATTGCGACACACCCTCAAAAGTATTATTAGTAGCACATGAAAAAGAAAACATTTTTATAGAATTGAAATCAGTAATAATATACAAGTAGATTTAATATGTAAAGTTAATTTGTTCTTAATAATGTACAAATAGTTGACATAACTATCTGTTGCATAAAAAACATAAGACACCCTGGGCCTGAATCAGAGGTGTATGAATTGCCGATGTCGGATGTAGTGAATCCATCTTTTGCTACTACTAAGTCGCATTGTGCATGCGTCATGCATGTGTCTGTACAGAGTAGCATTTCTAATTTCAGGTACATGAAGGGAGAAGTGTATTGAAAATGTAGTGGGTGTTTCTGGGTGGTTACAGGAGTAAAGCGTACGCACAGAGATAGTCATCCCTATAAGCGTGTTATGGGGTGTTGCAGGTATGTTGGTGGAAGTAGTTGCGTAGTGAGATGCTCGACCTCTCACATAGGAGGCTGTACATGAAGAGAGAGATTGCACCTGCCATTTGTAGCACGTAAGGATGCTCCAATCTGTATTTCTGTGAGTACAGGTGCTGAAAGTGGCCGTCTCAGTCCTTGCACATTTGGACACACGGATGTACACAAGGGAAGGACTTTTGTATCAGCAACTGCATAAAGTCGCAGACAGGCTGCAAACAATAGATGCAGCTGCATACGCTACTGTGTCCACCTCTGAATCACACCTTCTGTCTGTCAGCCCTAATTTCTACCAGCACATCTTGCCACCTATTTTTGTAGTGCCTCTTATAATTACTCAGCGCCTATTTATCAAGTAATAGTTGCAGGGAGAGATATTGGAGATATCTGCTGTAGTCACCATTTTGATTACATAAGCAGCCCAGTAGATTTCCATGGGGGTATCTTAGTTGTGGAATTTACCAAGATGACATTAGCTGTTGTAGCCTATAGGCTACAGTCTGCAAAGTTTACCAGGAGAGCGTTCCATAAAATCCCTCTCCCACACTCCCAGCTCACACATGCGCAGAACCATGCTGGGGCCTAGATCGAGAACTTATGTGATCGTATTAGCTAACACTTCCATTCTGACACAATGCAGGGATATTCCTGCGTGTTCTTTTTAATACTTTGGGGTGATCCATCCTTAAAGTCTTATTGCCACAATAAGACATAATTATTGGGTGTAGAACTAGATAACTGATAAATATGCCTCTATGACTTTCCTCTCATGACATTAGGCCCTCCAATTGCAGGATGTGGAGGACCGAGAGAACTTCAATTTGGCACGAGGTAACTGTTGAGCCAATGTGGCCTTCCTAGATTTACATACCATCCATTTAAATCAATCCCTGTGCTGCATAGCTAGCAGGATCACTTCATTAGGAGTTTGTGAAGTAAAGAGGGGGGTCTCAAGGTAATGACCCTCACCTGACTGCCCCAGAGTGCTTAAGAATGCTTCCAAGCAAGAATGGAATAAAGAAAGTAAGCTTTGGTGTGTGGTGGCACGTGGGTTAATGTGTAACTTCCCTGTGCCTGTGGAGCATACGTTAACATTTGCAATGTGTTTTGAAAGCTAGTTGCAGCACTCTGAGCTTTTGACCTCTCTCTCTTTCCTGCTAACGCAAGCGCCTTTGGCAAAGTGATTCAGCAGCATTATACAACAGAACAGAAGGGGTGGGGGGAACAACAGTGGTGTATTTTTCCAGCCTTGTATAAGTCATAACCGGGAGAGTGAGAAATAATGGCTGGTAGCGGTTAAAAAAAAGAGAGAAGTAACAGTAAGAAGAATGTCCTGTGGGAGAGGGTGTGGGATCTGCCTGTGGCAGAGATATTTCTGGAAGGACTTGGCACTTACTCCTCGCGTTTGACTAATTATTAACCAGTTCCATTTTTCCATTCACATGAAGAGAACGGTGACCCACCCTAACCTTCACACACGGCTCTGTATTAGTACACAAGTGTGCTAGCTCTACGTGTCCATGCCTGCCTGTGCAGGAATACAGGGATGAGGCGTAAAAGCCGCAGATGAGAAAGGTATACAAGCTCTAATGCTTGTTTTACCGACATGAAACACGCCGCCATTACAGTAATACCTTCCCTTCTAGAAGATATACAAAGTGACTGCAGAAAGTTTCACCCTATAGATAATGTAACACACTGCCAGCAAGCACCCAGCAGTAAAATGTAGGAAACTGAACAGAAAGAATGTACAAAAATAAATACAACAAATGTAATTGTGCTTGCATCACACGCATATGATGATTCCCAGTCCCCTCCCCCCGCCCTTGCACACAGGGCATAGTAACTGAGTCAGTGCTAGCTCTCCCGCAGCAGCCGCCGCTCTCCTCCTCTCCTCTTGTTTGTTGTCTTGGCAGCAGTTCAAAGAATGAGGGGGATGGAGAGGAGGCGAGGAAGCGTGGGCGTGCATGGCCAGTGACAGTTACTGCGCCTGCGCACAGGAGGCGGCGGCGGCTGCTGCTGCTCGGGGACTGTCGAAGAATCAAGTAAATAGAGAACTTGGAATCACAACGGTTCGTGACGTCACCTGCTATGCCAGCGCGAGCCTGAGAGAGGCGGGAACCCGCCGGCGCCCGGATAGGGAGAGAGCACGGCTGTGTATGTGTGTCCGCCGCCATATGGGCTTGTATACACTCCAAACCGGGGTACATCTCTGTCCCGTCAGAGTCGCCTGCTCTCGGCGCACGAAGGGGTTAAGGCCGGAGTTGTTGTGAGCTTTTGGCAGTGTGAAGAGGGGGGCTCCTCTGGTGACTGAGGCCGCAACCAATCGGCGAGCCGCTCCCCCTCCCCCTCCTCCCCTCCCAGGAGCGGTGCAGCTGAGGAAGGCGAGAGAAGGATCGCTGCACCGAGAGTGATTCCTCCTCCTCCTCCCGGGATCCAGGGCGTAGTGTGCATGTCTCACGCCGGACTTCGCATCAGCCAAGGCGGAGGGCGCCGCCGCCGCCCAGCTCCCCGAGGCTGAGTCCCCGCTCTGCGCAGTCACCCCCGGAGTCTCCCGCACGGCCAGCGCCCGCCAGTCTCCCTCGGATCTGTGTGGATTGCTCGTTACTGCTATGTCATCCGCCACGGTGGCCGCCTCCCGGAGACAGTCCTGCTACCTGTGCGACCTGCCCCGCATGCCCTGGGCCATGATCTGGGACTTCACGGAGCCCGTGTGCCGGGGCTGCGTCAACTACGAAGGCGCCGACCGCATCGAGTTTGTTATCGAGACCGCCCGACACCTAAAGAGGGCGCACGGCTTCCAGGAGGGCCGGTCCCCGGGGCCCCCGTCCTCGTCGTCCGCCGCCTCCTCCTCCGTCAAGCCGCAGCTCACCGTGAAGGAGATGGCGCAGATAGGGCACACTGTGGGGGCCCCCGAGGGTGTCTCCCGGGCCTCGCAGCCGCCACCGCCGCAGTGCCTGGACCGCTACCCGCTGGTGTCTGAGCGGCCGCCGCCCCGCCTGGGCTCGGATTACAGCGTTGGGCGCCAGGTGAACGGCCTCCTGCTCCCCAATGGTTTCCCCAAGCCGGACGACCCCCCGGAGCTGAACCGCCAGAGCCCCAATTCCCGCAGGACTAGCGCCGTCCCCCCCTCCCTGGGCGCCCTGATGAATGGCTCCCCGATGGGCGGCCGCGCTCCTCCTCTGGGGATCTCCGCCGCCTCGCTGGTGGCCGCAGCTGCCGCCACGACCTCTGCGGATATGGGGAACAAGCGGCCGGGCTCGGTGTCCAGCAGCGAGCACGACGGCAAGGAGAAGCACCGGGCGGACAGTTACTCCGAGCTGGCGGAGAGCCACAAGGGCCGGCCGGAGGAATGGATCAACAAGCCCAAGACGGTGCGGGACACCCTGATGGCCATGCAGCACAACCACTCGCCCTACGACGCCAAGTTCAAGAAGGATCCCGGCGCTGGCAGGGCCCTTGGCTTTGATGCCGGCAACCCTGCACCGAAATCAGGTATATGGCTCTCTCTCCTCCCTGCCTAGCGCAGTGTGGGACCGGGGCATGGCGTGGTTCCTGCTGCACATGCTGCTCTGCTCACACCGCTTTCTGCTTTGAAGTCGGGGAGATGACAGAGAGAGGTGAGAGCATGTGCAGAGCATGGCTACCGTGTGCGCTGCCTCACAGTGAGACGTAACGACTACATAGCAGCGTGTTCTTGTGCTGATGCAGCAGTTTCTAGGGGTCACACACACACAGGCTCCCATTATTAAGGCTATTTATGGCAGCACGCTTACAGTAGTCTGGGCTTATTGGGATTCTGTCCGCATGCTTAGTGGAGGCATTTTACACGGTTGCTGTTCCAGTCATGGCAGCTGGATCACAAACGCTGGGAATACAGATCCTGCTCATTGCTGGCTGTCTGCAGGAAGACACATTTCCATTTCAGACTTATGTCGCTACACGTTGCACACCCTTTGAGGTTCAACATTATTCGACATATATGTACAAAATACATTTCTAAGAAGTTCCCATGCAGTATACATCAGTCATTTAGTATCACATTTACGTAACTGCATGTAAGATTTTCAGCTGTTTACATTGTAATTCAAAAACTTGATATTTTGTGGCTAATGGCAAAACTGCTGCTTGGAGGATATTCTCCAAATCCATGTGTTAGTCAAGAAGATATTTTATTTTTTTCACTCGTAAAACAATGTAGCTGCATGGTTTTTCTAGCTGATGTTGGTATTGCTCAGTATTCTGTTTTAGTTTTGGTTTGCATAGATGTTGCATTTTGAAAATTTGTAAGGACCTGAAAGCTAGTTTGGTTGTGAAAAGTTCCAATATTACAGTGTCCTCATAGAAAACAATAGTAAGTATGATTGCGAGCATGCAGACCTGTTACTATGCCATTATTTTACTGATGACTCATGTTGCATTAGCTCTATTGCTCAGGGGAAAAGCAGATCTGCTTTCGTTTTTGCACAACATGTTAAAATACAGTATGCCATTGCAAACTTGGTCGCATCCCAAATATCCAGTAAAGTTTCCTGAGAACCATGGTTGTGGTAAATATTTAGCTGGATTTCGTGTAACTTAGTATTGTGACCTCACATTTACAGTATGTCTACACAAATAGCATTGGGCTTTACTGCTGAACTTGCTGATATTGCAATGGCCTGCAGTCTGTGGTAGTTGCTCATTTAGCTGGTTCCTTGGTTTACAGACATCCACATCTTGTGTAGATTACTATAAATCTTTGGTTGATGGTAATTGTGTAGCCTGACTCAATATACACATTGGATTATGTTGGTTTTAATTAGAAGTTTTTTTTTTTTCCTGGATTTACATGTTGGAGGGATATATATCATCCCCCCCCCCCCCCCCCTAATGACTTTTTAGTATGCCAAATGTTTCCTATTGTATCTGTGTTTTAGAGTGTTGAATGTATCAGAATGGGCCTTTCTAGTAAGCCTAGGACAGGAAGCTGTTTTGTCTCATGCAATAATGTGCTTTCCCTAAAGGTTTGTAAACTACAGATTTATTTTCCTAATGTCTTGCCTGATTCCCAATTTCTGTATCATACTTTATTTTAATGTAATCCCACCCCATTCATTTCCCTTACTTTTGGACCTTGAAGCGAAAGGTGATATTTATGTGTAGTGTAGTTTTATGAATGTTTGTTGGGTTCAAGTAACTTTCTTGGCATATGACCTGTTGGTATCTGCAGGCCACCTCATTGGAAGCACAATTAAAGTACACTGTATAAACAAGGCCTCTTTTTCTGGCTTAAGTCTGTCCCATCCCCCATAAAAATTGTTGCTTATTAATGTAGACTGGGGAAGTAAAACATCCTCCTGCCATGTACAATTCCTTTCCTACACAGCAGCAGTATGTGTTGTGTTTTAGGCCAGCAGCTGCAGACTTGGGGAATTTCCACAAGTGTGTTTTTGGTGCTTTTGCTCTAATTAGAAACAACAGCTGTAGTAGGTGGCTGAAGTGCAAATAGTGGTGTGGAAGGGCTTGTACCAAGCCATTTTTGTGGTTTATTTTTAAAAATATAAATTTTGTTGGTAAGTTCACTGAAACTGGTATGGGCGATGCCTGCTACCGGGAGCAACAACAGATTTTGGACACTGCCTGCTCTTTTATTTCTGTTCATTGTAAGTAGTTGCATGGGGTTTACGGAGTATCCTCCTTCACACCCCCCCCCCCCCCCCCCCCCATGCTTCCTAACTGAAATTGTATTCTGTTGTAATGTTTGAAATAGCTTCACTTTTATTGGTCGACTAATATATAAGTGCTCCCAAGAGGTGTCCCCCCCCCCCCCCCCCCCACATGGACATAATCCCATCAGTGTGTATTGCATTAGAATAAAGTTTGCGAAGTATAGTAATAACAATGCTTTAGGGCGAGAAGAGCAAGACTAATAAAAATGATGCAAGTGTTGAAAGTGCAGCACAGTGGTTTCTATGAGGTCAGAAAGTGGTGATTTTAAGTCTAATAAATTATGATATTCGAAATAATTAGATTTGAGATGTTTGTTTGAAATGTGCATGGTCAGGAAATTTTTGTATCTTATGCAGCCAGGAATTTAGGGGGAAATGTATTATGGCGTCACGATAGGTCTTCCTGCTTCCCCTCTTATCGAGGCGTAGCAGGAAGCAATAATGCTGAGACTTATTAACATCTTGTCCACAGATGTGGGTGACAGAAAATGCCTCCCTCTGGTGATCCCTGCAAGTCCCACAGTGTATCAGCCTAATGTCTCTAGCCTTCTGCCTGGCCCCATTGCACATACATGAGATCTCGCACATGTCATTAGGTCTCAAGCACAGGCCGCCATGCATGCCATTGCTGCACAGTACACGTTCGCAGGTAATCCTGCTGATATGTAAATAAACAAGAAGATACAAAAATGTACTTACTGTTTTTAGTAGCGTGCGCGATTTCCATCGCCATACAATATAGTGACAGTGAAATCTTTAGATGTTTGTAGATACTGTTGAGCACGTGTATTCGGTATATGGCTGACCAGGTGCTGTGGCACTACACATTCCAGCATGCCTTGCTACAGTTCTGTTAAAAGGACGTGCTAAAACTGTCAGGGCATGCTGGTTTATGTAGTTTCACAGCAGCTGAAGGACAACCTATTGATTCTCTTCATAGACATTATTTTCATTATCTGCTTTCATAAATGTGGATGTTGATGCACAAATAGTGCTAGTTATAGTGCATTTGACACTTTGGGGGAGATTCAGTTGTGCCTGGGTGTCTATCGGAGCGATTCAGTTGTTGCTCCGATCAGGCACCCATTCGCTGCGGCAGTCACTTTTTTTTTTCTCGCAGCGAGTTGCAGGAAAAATAGTGTAAAAGTCTGTAGTTTGGTTGCCCAAACCTGGTCTTCAGACGCCATTCAAGTTCTTTAGATGGGTTTAGCTGCTTTGCTAAATCCAGAGCTACCTGGTGTGTTAATTACTGGGCTTCTGATCGGAGTAATAATAAAAATAGCTGCAGTAGACATCCAGCAGGGGGGGTGCACAACAATTTAAATGCCACCCTGTATGTAATGGGTGCCAATCAGAGCTATTCAGTTGTTTCTGCCAGCAGGTGCAAATGAATAATTTCTGCTCGCAGTCACCAGGATGAAAAGTCCATCTTTTGGGTTGCCAAACTGCCATTTAGGCGCAATAAATAATGCATTTGCCCCTGTCGGCAGAAATAATTGAATAGCTCCGACAAGCGCCCATTACTTATCGCCGCTTAACAATAATACAATAATAATAATCCTCTTAAGAAGAGAAGTGCACATGTGTGTTCTCCAGAAACATTAAATGTAATGTAATGCATATGGAGCAGTACCAATGGTGTAATGGTTAGTTAGCATTACACAGCACTGAAGTCATGGGTTCGATCCTCACCATAGCCTTAACTGTGTGGCGTTTGTATATTCTCCCGAACTTGCGTGGGTTTCCTCCGAATACACTGGTGTCCTGACACAACCCAAGAATATACTGGTAGGTTAATCTGTTCCCAACAAAATGAATCCTAGCGTGAATGTGTGTGCATGTGGTAGGGAATATAGATTGTAAGCTCCACTGGGGCAGGGACTGATGTGAATGGCCAGATATTCTCTGAAAGCGCTGCAGAATGTGTGCGCTATATAAATAACTGGTAATAATATGTCAGGGGTGTGGCATGAAACAAAATGACTTCTCTTAGAATGTCTGAAATGTGTAACATTTAGGGTCTGACTGGCCCACAGGGGTACAGGGGAAACCCCCCCGGTGGGTGGGCCCTTCATGCCCCAGTCCGACACTGATAACATTGCAAGGATCAGTGGTAGATGTACAGAGAAACATACAAAAGCCACACTATCCATCCTGTGTTGTCACCATGACATGTTTTGGACACACCACCTCCACAATTTTGTAGATACAAACCCCTTAAGAGTTGCCTCATTTCACAACCCATTTGCTCTGCTGCAGTTTATAACAGTTGAAGGGACAGGGTGCATTTTGCCCATAAAATTTCAGGCAGGTCTGCTAAAACAGCCTAGCGTGAATACTAATTCAGCATATGCCATACCTCTGTGGCTGCACTGCCTGATGACATCCACTTGTGAGAGCAACCATCTTAACTGTAACTATCAGCACAGATTAGCACCTGCCCTAAACCGAGTGCAAGAGATCCTTCTGAAATGGCTGATCTTTGCGTATGCTTACTTCTAAATAAGCTGTGATTCATCCTACATGCCCATGGCAAATGTTTACTAGGAGCAACTGGTTACACCCTTTTAGCAGCACTTGGAGAGTCAGCTGACTTTCATGCTACTCTGGATATCCTCCACAGATTGCAGAGATGAGTAAATTCACCTCTTTGCACCAATCACAGATGCAGCCTCTCTGTGCAACTCTGGATCAGGCCTTTTTATATTAACCATCAAATAAGCCAATATAAAGCAGAGATGTTTGAAGAAATGGATACAGACCATCATTCAGTAGATGGCAGAACAAACTTTTTGGCGATTTCTATGTCTGTCTTGCACCAAATGAAAAATGTAAGGCTAGACAACAGTGCTGTAGTTCATTGACTGGAAGGCATTCAGTATGAACTGCTGTCAAGGGCCAGTCACAGTACACAAATGGGATGGAGTCAAGGGGTTTGGCCTGGCCATTCCAAACAATTGACACCTTTATTTGGCAAGCCATTCAGTTGTAGAAGTGCTGTCTTCAGATCCTAAGTCTGTCTTGGTGCATGATCCAAGTCGGGTCATAACGTTTAGTTATTGAATAGAGAAGTCCATGATAAACGTACTGATTGCAAGGCATCCAGGTTTTATGGCTGCAAAACATCCCTTAAGCATTAGCCCTTCACAGCTATGCTTGATAGTATGACGTTTTTGTGATAATGGCAAACAGGGTGTTGCGCAGTACCACTAAACTCCAGAGTACAATGTTCCACAAGTGGTTTGTGTTTAGATTCAGCTTTGTTAAACCTAAACTGCACTGTGACTCATGTATTTTGTTAACCTTGTTAATGATATACAAAGGTGGTTCAGTAAATTATGGTAACAACCTCTCATTACGTAAATGTATTTAACTCCTTCATATAAGTATAATAAATAGTATGGCCTAGGTACAGATTCTTTTCTCTAACGTCCTAGTGGATGCTGGGGACTCCGTAAGGACCATGGGGAATAGACGGGCTCCGCAGGAGACTGGGCACTCTGAAAGATTTAGTACTACTGGTGTGCACTGGCTCCTTCCTCTATGCCCCTCCTCCAGACCTCAGTTAGAATCTGTGCCCGGCCAGAGCTGGGTGCTTTTAGTGGGCTCTCCTGAGCTTGCTAATAAGAAAGTATTTTAGTTAGGTTTTTTATTTTCAGAGAGCTTCTGCTGGCAACAGATTCTCTGCTACGAGGGGGAGAGAAGCAAACCTACTAACTGCGGCTAGGTTGCGCTTCTTAGGCTACTGGACACCATTAGCTCCAGAGGGTTCGAACACAGGATCTTAACCTTGGTCGTCCGTTCCCGGAGCCGCGCCGCCGTCCCCCTCGCAGAGCCAGAAGACAGAAGCCGGCAGAAGCAAGAAGACATCGAAATCGGCGGCCGAAGACTCCTGTCTTCACATGAGGTAGCGCACAGCACTGCAGCTGTGCGCCATTGCTCCCACACTAACCCACACACTCCGGTCACTGTAGGGTGCAGGGCGCAGGGGGGGGCGCCCTGGGCAGCAATTAAGTACCTCCTGGCAAAAGCAGCATATATACAGTTGGACACTGTTATATGCATGAGCCCCCGCCATTAATTTTACACAATCGTGGGAGAAGCCTGCCGCTGAGGGGGCGGGGCCTTCTTCCTCAGCACTCACCAGTAGGGGCACATACATTTGGCGTAAAAACAATATATACAGCACCTACTGGGTTAACACTAAGTTACTGTGTGATTCCTGGGTCATATAGCGCTGGGGTGTGTGCTGGCATACTCTCTCTCTGTCTCTCCAAAGGGCCTTGTGGGGGAACTGTCTTAAAATAGAGCATCCCCTGTGTGTGTGGTGTGTCGGTACGTGTGTGTCGACATGTCTGAGGTAAAAGGCTCCCCTAAGGAGGAGGAGAGAGCAAATGTGTGTGAGAGGGTGTCTCCGTCGACAACGCCGACACCTGTTTGGATATGTGTAAGTGCTGAGGTGAATTTATTGCACAAAAGATTAGAGAACAGACAGGAAATCTACCCATGTCTGTCCCTGTGTCACAGAGACCTTCAGAGTCTCACAATGCTCACTATCCAAAATAATAAACTGATATCGACACGGAGTTTGACTCCAGTGTTGACTACGATAATGCAAAGTTACAGCCAAGATGGCTGAAAGGTATTTAATATATGATTATTGTAATAAAAGATGATTTGCATATCACTGATGACTCATTTGTCCCTGACACAAGGGTACACATGTTAAGGGGAAGAGAGCTGAGGTAAATTTCCCTCCTCCTCATGAGGAAAAAGAGCGGGAATCTCCAGACAAGAGACTGCAGCTTCCCACTAAAACTTCTCAGGCAGTATCCTTTCCCCACTAGGGCCAGGATGTGTTGGGAATCTTCCCCTAGGGTGTCCTGTTTGCACAGAAGGTAGCACCAGCTATTCTCTGGGATCCTGCAGATAGCGTGCACATTCTAGTATACTACTCAGACCGGCGATTGTGTCGGCATGGGTTTATAGCGCTGTGGCAGCGTGGACAGGTACCTTATCAGCAGAGATTGAGACCCTAGTATGCATATAGATATATAGAGATAAGATGCTGTCTTAAGTGATATATATATATATATATATATAACATGCCCAAAGAGACATGAGTATACTGGGTCCTAGAGTCAACGCTATGTCGATTTCTGCTTGACGTGTCCTGTAGAATATGCAATGGACAGATGATGCCGACTTAAGAGGCATGTGGAAGGCTGAGGATTGCGTGGAGAAGGGTTCTCGGACCTGGTCTACACAGCTATAGCTGGTAATTCTGATATTTTGCCTTATATTCCTGCACAGCCTAGGAAAGCACGACATTATCAAATGCAGCCTTTCGAATAAAGAAACAAAGTCCGAGGTGCGTCCTTTCTTGCCAGAGGCGGGGGCACAGGAAAGAAGCTGTGCAACACAGCTAGTTCCCAGGAACAGAAGTCCTCCCCGGCCTCTACAAAAATCCACCGCAAGGCGGAGCTAGGCCCGGTGGGGCACGCCTTCGTCAGTTCAGCCACAAGTGGGTTCACTCCCTGTTAGATCCCTGGGCAATAGATATTGTGTCTCAGGGATACAAGCTGGACTTTGAGAAGATGCCCCCTCACCGACGGCCCTGCCGGCTTCCCCCCACGAGAGGGAAGCAGTGTTAACTGCAATTCACAAATTGTATCTTCAACAGGTGGTGGTCAAGGTTCCCCTCCTTCAACAAGGAGGGGGTTATTATTCGACCATGTTGTAGTCCCGAAACCAGACGGTTCGGTCGGACCCATATTGAATTTAAAATCCCTGAACATATACCTGAAAGGGTTCAAGTTCAAGATGGAATCGCTAAGAGCGGTTATTGCAAGCCTGAAAGGGGGAGATTTTATGGTGAATCGGGACATAAATGATGCATACCTACATGTCCCCATTTATCCACCTCATCAGGCGTACCTCAGAATTGCGGTACGGGATGGTCATTACCAATTTCAGACGTTGCCGTTTGGTCTCTCCACGGCCTTGAGAATATTCACCAAGGTAATGGCGGAAATGATGGTGCTCCTGCGGAAGCAAGGTGTCACTATTATCACGTACTTGGACGATCTCCTCATAAAAGCGAGATCAAGAGAGCAGTTGCTGAACAGCGTATCACTTTTCTCTGGAAGTGAAACGGCAACACGGCTGGATTCTATATATTCCAAAGTCGCAGTTGGTTCTTACAGCTCATCTGCCTCTCCTAGGCATGATCCTAGACACAGACTGGAAAAGGGTTTATCTCCCGATAGAGAGAGCTCAGAAGCTCGTGACACTGGTCAGGAATCTATTAAAACCAAAACGGGTGTCAGTGCATCACTGCACTCGAGTCCAGGGAAGGAGGGTGGCATCATTCGAGGCCATTCTCTTCGGCAGGTTCCATAGGAGGACCTTCCAATGGCACTTACTGGACAAGTGGTCCGGATCACATCTTCGGATGCATCGGTTAATCACCCTATCCCCCAGAGCCAGGGTGTCTCTCCTGTGGTGACTGCAGAGTGCTCACCTTCTCGAAGGTCGCAGATTCGGCATTCAGGACTGGGTCCTGGTGACCACGGATGCAAGCCTCCGAGGGTGGGGGGCAGTCACACAGGGAAGAAATTTCCAAGGGCTGTGGTCAAGGCAGGAGACTTGCCTTCACATCAATATCCTGGAACTAAGGGCCATATACAACGCCCTAAGTCAAGCGGAGACCCTGCTTCGCGACCTACCGGTTCTGATCCAGTCAGACCGCAGTGGCTCATGTAAACCGCCAAGGCGGCACAAGGAGCAGGGTGGCGATGGTAGAAGCCACCAGAATTCTTCGCTGGGCGGAAAATCACGTAAGTGCACTGTCAGCAGTGTTCATTCCGGGAGTGGACAACTGGGAAGCAGACTTCCTCAGCAGGCACGACCTCCACCCGGGAGAGTGGGGACTTCATCAGGAAGTCTTCACGCAGATTGCAAATCGATGGGAATTGCCACAGGTGGACATGATGGCGTCCCGCCTCAACAAAAAGCTAAAAAGGTATTGCGCCATGTCAAGGGACCCTCAGGCGATAGCTGTGGGTGTTCCAGTCGGTCTATGTGTTTCCTCCTCTACCTCTCATACCAAAGGTGCTGAGAATTGTAAGAAAAAGAGGAGTGAGAACAATACTCATTGTTCCGGATTGGCCAAGAAGGACTTGGTACCCGGAACTGCAAGAAATGCTCACAGAGGACCCATGGCCTCTGACTCTCAGACAGGACCTGTTGCAACAAGGGCCCTGTCTGTTTCAAGACTTACCGCGGCTGCGTTTGACGGCATGGCGGTTGAACGCCGGATCCTAGCGGAAAAAGGCATTCCGGATGAAGTTATTCCTACGCTGATAAAGGCTAGGAAGGACGTGACAGCAAAGCATTATCACCGTATATGGCGAAAATATGTTGCTTGGTGTGAGGCCAGGAAGGCCCCTACAGAGGAATTCCAGCTGGGTCGATTCCTGCACTTCCTACAGTCAGGAGTGACTATGGGCCTAAAATTAGGGTCCATAAAGGTCCAGATTTCGGCCCTATCCATTTTCTTTCAAAAAGAACTGGCTTCACTGCCTGAGGTTCAGATGTTTGTTAAGGGAGTGCTGCATATTCAGCCCCCTTTTGTGCCACCGGTGGCACCTTGGGATCTTAACGTGGTGTTGAGTTTCCTGATATCCCACTGGTTTGAGCCACTTAAGACTGGAGCTAAAGTATCTCACGTGGAAAGTGGTCATGCTGTTGGCCTTAGCTTCGGCTAGGCGTGTGTCAGAATTGGCGGCTTTGTCATGTAAAAGCCCCTATCTGGTTTTCCATATGGACAGGGCAGAATTGCGGACTCGTCCGCAATTTCTGCCAAAGGTGGTGTCGTCTTTTCATTTGAACCAACCTATTGTGGTGCCTGCGGCTACTTGTGACTTGGAGGATTCCAAGCTGTTTGACGTAGTCCGGGCTTTGAAGATTTAGGTAACCAGAACGGCTGGAGTCGGGAATGCATCCAACAAGCTGGGTATCCTGTATGCATCCAACAAGCTGGGTGCTCCTGCTTCAAAGCAAACTATTGCTCGCTGGATCTGTAACACGATTCAGCAGGCTCATTCTGCGGCTGGATTGCCGCATCCAAAATCAGTGAAAGCCCGTTCCACAAGGAAGGTGGGCTCTTCTTGGGCGGCTGCCCAAGGGGTCTCTGCATTACAGCTTTGCCGAGCTGCTACTTGGTCGGGTTCAAATACCTTTGCAAAATTCTACAAGTTTGATACCCTGGCTGAGGAGGACCTTGTGTTGCCCATTCGGTGCTGCAGAGTCATCCGCACTCTCCCGCCCGTTTGGGAGCTTTGGTTATAATCCCCATGGTCCTTACGGAGTCCCCAGCATCCACTAGGACGTTAGAGAAAATAAGATTTTACTCACCGGTAAATCTATTTCTCGTAGTCCGTAGTGGATGCTGGGCGCCCGTCCCAAGTGCGGACTTTCTGCAATACGTGTATATAGTTATTGCTTAATAAAGGGTTATGTTATGTTGGCATCCATTGGTTGATGCTCTGTTTGTTCATACTGTTAACTGGGTATGGTTATCACGAGTTGTACGGTGTGATTGGTGTGGCTGGTATGAGTCTTACCCTGGGTTCCAAAATCCTTTCCTTGTAATGTCAGCTTTTCCGGGCACAGTTTCCTTAACTGAGGTCTGGAGGAGGGGCATAGAGGGAGGAGCCAATGCACACCAGTAGTACTAAATCTTTCTTAGAGTGCCCAGTCTCCTGCGGAGCCCGTCTATTCCCCATGGTCCTTACGGAGTCCCCAGCATCCACTACGGACTACGAGAAATAGATTTACCGGTGAGTAAAATCTTATTTTTTCACACAGTCCCCATACTTGTATAAGCATTTGTTCCAATGGTACACCAAAGCATCTGTCCCAACATAGAAGAATTCAGTGTCCAGCACCTGAAACCAGGACGTGACTGCTTTCTGAACTTCAGTCTGTTGGGATTTACCTTCCACCCAGGTGCTTTTCAGTGGTCCAGATAGATGGAAATCACTCTGTGCCAGGTCAGGGCTGCAGGGAAGATGGTCCAGTGCCTCCCAGTGGTAACAACTTGCGCGTGTGGTTGGCTGATTGTGGCCTGACGTTATTGTGCAGCAATACGACGCCTATTTGCAGCAACCCAGGTTGTTTCCGATTAATTTCCCTCTGCACCCGGCTCAATTTGTTGCAATAGCGTCAGCATTCACAGGGCGGTATTCAAATGTTTGCGCTCGCTGGCATCTATTCAGTTGTTTGTGCCCATGGGCAAGATATCATTTCAGCTTGCTAGCCCCTGGGGGTGGCGAGCTGAAATGCACGAAAAGTGACCTGTTGGGGCGCCCAAACGGGACTTGTATCGATCGCAGCCCTTACTTTAGTCTGGTTTAGCCACTTTACGCAGCTAATCCCGTCTATTATGGGTACAATATGCGCGATAATGAGGGAATATTGCCCTGTGATCTCTCGTCACTTTAGATCGGGCGCAGTATATATCAATTGAATAACGTCCACCGTATCTCCCTTGGTGAGGAAATCAACAAGAAGCACACCTTTTGTGTTCCCAAAACACTGTTGCCATAATCTTCTTTGCTGAAGGAGTTGGTTTGAATTTCTTTGAAGGTGTGTGTTTCCATGTCATGAATGCTTCTCCAGTGTCACATGATACACCCGTTTTATTCCCTGTAACAATATGCTGCCCGCACTGCACTCCCTCCTCATGGTAACGTGCACTATAGACAATCCCATCCTATTGGTTTTGTCAACTTTTGTGACTTGTTTTGGTACCCAGTGTGGACACTTTCCTGTACCCCAGTTGCTCATGAACGATGTTGTGCACAGTATCCCCTGGGATGTTCAGTGCATCAGCAATATCACTAACCCAAATGCATCTGTCCTCCTGAATCAGACCTTCAATGCGGAACAAATTATCTGTGGTGGACGTGCTTGGCCGGCCGGATTGCTTCTCATCTTGAACATCTGTGCTGCTGTTACCAAAGGCAGTGTACCAAATGCAAACTTTTCTGTGTCATGTTACCACCGTACACTTCAACAAGTTGGCAATGAATTTCCACTGCTGATTTGCACTTTAGCCGCAGAAATCTGATCACACTACGCATCTCAATGTGTGGCCATTTTTCCAGCAGCCCCGCCGTTGCAACTGATGTTGGGATAGTATGAGTGAGATGAGGAGCAGTCTTATGGCCGTGACGAGAAGCAGTGGTCTGCCTTCTCTCACCTGGCGTGACATCGAATAGAAACCGAGAACATTACACACGTTGGAGGTCTTGTTGCCTTACTTATTGAACCAACCTTGTATATACCTGGCTGTAAGTTTTGGGTTGTTATAATATAACGCAGTCTAAACTTGAGGTGAACACAGTCAAGGGAGGATTGGCAGCTGTCTTTGGGATTTACCTTTCTAGCTATATAATTACAGCAAAAGGTTGGGCATGGCTTTCAAACCATCTTCAGACAGGTGAGAAGGGCAAATTGTTTCTCTGACATCACTGCAGGTGTCTGTTAGGCTTAGCAGTAAGACAAATCTGTATGCAGCTGGGCATCACAGCAATGATCACCATGAATTGAACTTTGTTTAATGTGTTGATTAAATGCTGTAGGTTGTTTGACGCATACATTGTATAAAGGGTCGATTCAATTGTTTTGGTGTCTAATTTTCCTGTCTTAATGGAACTGTTTAGGCGCCCAAACAGTTTTCACAATTCAATTATGTAGGTGCACATGCATGTCATGCACAAACGGACAGGGTTTAGCCACGTAAAACGGCATCCCCACGGCTACTTGGCATCTAAATGTAGCAACAATTGAATTGCTCCATTTATGCTAAGTGCTAAGAGCCTTCAGGATGCTCGAACTGTGAACTTCTGTTCGCACCCACCTGAGGTGTCAGCAGTAATCCTCAATAAGTAGGGCTACGGTGGTTGGTTGTGAAATGACTGTTGCATTGCACCCGGTACTTAGCCGGGGAGCTGCTGCTTAATGTGGCTAACCCAGGTTTTATCGCAGGGAGTAATTGAATAGCTGCCAGGAAGTTAGCTCTGGCTAAGTTTTGACATAGGAATTAAATCCCCCCTGTATAGTTAAGTCCACCAAGTACTCTTACAGAACAAACTTGTCTGTTAAGATCCTACAAACGGAATTTAATCAATGGAAAAAATATGTAATATGTTTTATTAAAGGGCCATCTGTATCATTGGGGTCGATTCTATTCGGCAACTAATGAATAGCGCCGGGAATTAGCTCCCGACGCTATTCAATTCAGCAACTAGTTACGTCGGCGATGGCCCGTTCTCGCCGACAAAACAGGTAGTTTTGTCGGGAGAACGGGCATTCTCCGACTTAACTCCCCGGCGCGAGGCCAGAATACCACTGCTTAATCTGCAAAACATTCAGAAGTTGCTTTTGGCAGTCTTCAATTTTTGTGACAGCCTATCCTACACACCCAATAACTATTAAAAGTAATAGTTTTTCAGTCATTTGTTTCCAAATTCTAAAAAAAAACAAAACTTGCAAATGGACATGTAGCGAAGTACTAGTAAATGTTACATTTTTGTGGACCAGCTACTGAATGGTAAGCACACCCAGAACAGCAGCACTGTATTTTTTTTTTGTGTGTGTAATTTGCCACAGCTAAATAGACAGATACTGCAGGTAAAACTTCTTATAAGGGTCACAGACACTATAGAGAGCACTTGACCTGCAGCCAATTTTCATCTGGCACCTGAAAAAACGGCTGTACCCAATAATAAGCTGATCAAACTTATTCAGATAGTTATCAGGCATATCTGGCAAATCTGCTCAGAAGATGGCTACTTTAGGTATTTGTTTAAAGTCCTCTTCTGCATCAAAAGCGATTAAGGTAATGTCTGTCATAGGGGTTAATTCAATTCAGCACGATACCGTCCCCTACTAGAGGGTTTCTTCTCAACAAAACTAGGTCTGCAATGCTGTTTTGAGACCAAACGCGATCACAACGAGGCAGTTTAGTCAGAGAATGCCCATTCTTGCCACTGTACACCCTATTTAGTTTGAGAGTACAGAGATTCTCCAACTTGGCATCGTGCTTAATTGTATGGCTCTGGAAACTTCCACCCGCTGCTATTCAATCCGCTATGAATTGAATTGACCCAAAAGTTTGCTCAACAAGTGTGTAGCTGTCTTGAACAACATTTGTTTATGCAATTTTTTATGACCGCACTTGTTATTTATTAGCTGCAGGAAAGCGTGTCACAATTTCTAAATAGTATTTCTTCACACTCATGACTTTTTACACAATGTGTAGCAGCAAAGTGTTAAAGGCTAAGGTTACTTATGTGACTACTACTGCCAGCTTAAATGCTATTTATGTTCTTTGTTTGATATCTCCTGTGATTTGAATTGCGTATACTCCAACGAGGGGGCAGGAGCTGTTGGAAATGTTCTAAGAAAAAATCTAGTATAACAAGCCTTCTACTTGCAAGACTAGATTTAAAAAAAAATGTAGACTTGACTGGCCCTATTGCATATTGTCCTTTCATATCACATTCCAAGTATATTTGTTTTATTATACTATTAGGACTGTGTTCCCAAGTATAATTTTCTGGTGTAGAAATAATTAATGTTCTCCTATGTGACGCCTAGCCTGTTAGCAGTTTTCCAGATTGTAGGTATCTTGTAAGGGAACCAAGTAAAATAGCAATTAAGGTGCAGATTTAACGGTTTATATTCTTGTTACATGTATCGAATGTTAAAATGGTGTTCAGCCAATCGGCTCCTAACTGTCATGTGTTGGTAAAATGAAAGGAGCTGATTGGTTGGAGCACCATTTAACATTCATAACGAGTAATAACAAGAATATCACTTGTTAAATCTGCCACAAAGGGGAATATTCAATTACCCGCACATACTGTTGGGTGCAGAATATCGTCAGGGTGGCCATTTAATTAGCCCAGATAAGCTGGCGCTTGCCGTGGCTTATCGGAGATTTTGTTTCACCTGCCTGCGGCAGGCAAAGCAAACCCCGATAGCGCCGTTTGCTGTTATTTCATACGAAAACACACAGGTTACATTGTGTTTTCGTGTGAAAATGCACTTTTTAACGGACGAGCTAATCGAATAGCCCGACAGTAAAACCCGAAGAAACATCATGGGTTAATTGAAGAAACATCGGGGGCTAATTGAATCTCCCCATAAGTACTAACTTGTCAGGATCTTATCCTGTGTATCTATGCTATTGATATGTATAGTGATTACCAGTCAATAAAAGGAAAATCAGTTTTGTTTATAGTTAACAAATGGCAGATGTACTAATATATCTGCATGATATTTGGGCATCTGCAGGGCCGACCTGATGGCCTGTGAACCACATCATTCTGACATACTGGCAGTACGAATGATACATCACTTATGGCAATGGTTCCCAAACTTTCTTGAATCAGCGCCCTAAAGTATCAGCATTTTTTTTCTCTCACTGCAGAATTGTGTACGAAAGATTAGCAGAACTGCTACTTAATAATTCTATGCAGTTTCTGAGTAGCTCCGGACCTACTCGCGAATTGCGATCAGCTCAGTCCGTTTAGTTCCTGGTTTGACGTCACAAACACGCCCTGCATTCGGCCAGCCACTCCCCCGTTTCTCCAGACACTCCCACGTTTTTCCCTGACACGCCTGTGTTTCTTTGCAAATGCCGGGAAAACGCTGAGTTGCCGCCCAGAAACGCCCCTTTCCTGTCAATCATTTACCGAACACCAGTGCGACTGAAAAGCGGCGCAGAAGCCACAGCAAAACAGCTAAGTTTTGTGTTAAATAACTAAGCGCATGTGCCCTGCGTGCCTTGCGCAATTTGCAACTGATCGCAGCATTGCGAAAATCGGCAACGAGCGGACAACTCTGAATGACCCCCTTAGTGTAGTATTTCTGTGTATCGAATAGCTGAGAGCCAGTTGTTGTATGGCTAACTTGGTACAGAATTACTTCGCAAGGGCTGCCTGTGTGAGGGAATATAATAATAAAAAAAAATCTCCCCATCACACCTTTCATGTGAAATCTATCCAATTTTAACAAACTTTATCTATTGAATGTTAGTAGCTCCTTTATTATTATTATTATTTATTATTATTATTATTCTCTCGCCAGTTCTAGTGCTAGCGTGCTTGGTTGTAAATCATTTAAACATTAGCGTGCCACCAAATGATTTATCCGTACAAGATAGTGCTGTAATGTTGCAATTGCTATTATGGACCTAACATTCATGTAAGTAGAGAGAAATACCGTACTTTTCAATAAGCAGAGACCGTTCTTTTAAGACACTAGCAGAAAGTGTGATGGCTGCAACTTTAATATTTATAAAAAAAAAGCTTTATTAGAATGTTTCAGTAAACTTCTGGCTGGTTTGTTTTTGCTTTGGCTACGGTTTTCTTGTGTGCTGTATGGGTTTTACATTTGAAACCTGACACTGAGCTACAGTAAGGGGCAGAAGTAACAGAGGGATATTCTTGTTATCACTCATTACCAATGTTAAATGGTGTTCCAGCCAATCAACTCCTGTCTGTTACAATCACATGGCAGTTAGGAGCACCATTTAACATTTGTAACGAGTGATTGTTAAATATGCCCATAAATATTTCTGCTTTTTGTTTGCACTCATAATGCATAATGTCATGCCAGTGTGCAGTATTTTCATGTTATCATCCTCTTCTTCAGGTGCCCGTGCAGCAAGGAAGCGAAAAACTTCTCCAGAACCAGAGCAGGAAGGAAGTTCAGTTAAGATGAATGGAGAAGGGCAGTCATGGTTGCCAGCAGCAGACTGTCTTAAAATTTCAACAATGACTAATTCATCATTTATGTCTCCACCTTCTACTGTATCCCCTCATTCCAACCGTACCACACCACCGGAAGCTGCACAAAATGGGCAGTCGCCAATGGCTGCTTTAATATTGGTGGCTGATAACGCTGGTGGTAATCATGCTTCAAAAGATGCTAACCAGGTTCATTCTACAACTAGGAGAAATAGTAACAGTCCACCATCACCTTCCTCTATGAACCAAAGAAGAATGGCAGCGAGGGATGTGCCAAGTCAACTTCCTAGTGGTGGAACCTCATCCCATGGAGGATTGGAACAGGCACACCCCCAAAGCATTCCTGATTCTTCCATACCAAACAGTATACCATTGTGCTGCACTCTTTGCCATGAGCGTCTTGAGGACACACACTTTGTACAGTGCCCTTCAGTACCTTCTCACAAATTTTGTTTTCCGTGTTCAAGGCAAAGTATTAAACAGCAAGGATCATCTGGAGAGGTATATTGCCCAAGTGGGGAAAAATGTCCCCTGGTGGGATCAAATGTACCATGGGCCTTCATGCAGGGAGAAATTGCCACAATTCTTGCTGGGGATGTAAAAGTGAAAAAGGAGAGAGACTCTTGACTTTTTTTTTTTTTTTTTGTGCTTCGTAGCCATCATAATCTCTTACTAAACCTCTTACAGTGTGTGTGATTATTGAGATATATATATATATATATATATATATATATATATATATATATATATATATATATATATATATATATATATATATATATATTAGTATATCACACACACAATGTAGACTGCATAAACATGGCTGTATAATTTTTAATTTTTGAATACATTGTGTTTCTATTTTTGAAAACAAAGGTATGTACTGATCAGAAAGGTATTCTTTGCTAATGTTATTTGCAAGTATTTGTTCTTATCCAGTGACAGTTACTGTTCAGTGTAGGCTGTGACTTGAGATGCTTTTTAGAGCACTTGGAAAAACAGAAATGCTTTTAGCTGTATTTGTATGCACTTGTTAAAAATGCCAAATACATTTTATGACATTGTAAATTGTCTCTGGTTACTCATTTTCTTTGAGATTAAGCTTTTTTAATTGTAAAATTTATTGATGTAACTTGAACCACTGGGTGATGTTTATTAAAAAAAAATACTGTTCACCAAAGCACTATTTTGAGTATAGTAATTATTTTACTGTTTTTTTTTTTTTTTATATATATAAATATATATGTTTAATATTTGATTACGTATTGGAAACGAGCATTACATATTTGAAAACTATTGTAGGATAAGTGGTATTTACCTAATTACAGAAAATAATTTGTACTGGTCAGTAAAACTAAAAATGGCATCCTTCGGACTCCATTATATACTACACACAGATGTGCCTTAGCATTGGTTTGTATACTCTCTTGGAAGAATTCATGATTCACATGCCGTAATAATTTTACTTTTTGTAACATTAAAAATCTTCAGCTGTTGGCAATGAAGGTGCTTACACGTTACAATTTATATCTTTAACGCTGTCGATGTACAAAGGTTGTCCTACTTTCGTATTTTGAACTTTACTCTTATGCGGGCCTACTGATTGAAGTTTGCCTCTCTGTTTTTTTATTACTGTGACCGGTACAGGATGACACATAACGTACTGTTTGTCTACACGTTTTTTTTTTTTTCTTCTCTTTTCATGTATGTTAATTCTTTCAAAAGCAAGCATGTCTGAGGGAATGTAGGAAAGTTTCTCTTTAACCCCGTGTTCATGGAGCATAAGGCCTTAGTGTATGAAAACTCACCCTGCCCACCCATGGTCTCCATCTGTGATAAGTTTGATTTATTTTGGGCAATTCTGTTAGTGGAGATGTCCACAAAGTACCTGAGAAACGAGTGGAACACTAAAGCTTTGTGTCCAACCACACGGCACATCTTCCCATGTACCCCATAGAGGTGCACAGAAAAATGATTATTTGCTAAGAAATCAATTGCCCCCTTTGGTTTGAGCACACTGTACTAGCAAAAGTGCAAGTATGTTTTAGATTTTTATTTTGTGTACTATATAACATTTGTCTATTGTTACATAGCTTGAAAAACATTTATCAATTGATAGCAAACTTTTAAAGCATTCTATGGATGGGCGATTCAATTGTTTATATCTCCCTAAGGTTCCATCTAATCTAGGCAGGAGCTAATCAATTGTTATGGGTAACCAGCCCCGAGGCTGCACTTATAACGCATTTCTGTTTATATCATCCTAGGTAGAAACAGAAATCTGAGGGAAGTAGGGCTTTGGGTCATGTTGCAGATGCCGGACACCTAACCAGGCTAATCCTGTGCATTCTCGCTCAAACAGTTGAATAGCTCCCATGCAGTTAAACTGGGAGATTATGGAGATATAAATAATTGAATTTCTCACTAATTGTATTAGGATTCTTGTTCTTCTCGATAAACATGTATTTTGACTTTTGGGGAGATTTCAATTGGCTTTAGCGCAGTAATAATCAATGGGTGCCCAACAGAGCAATTCAGTTGTTTTGGGCACCTTTTAATTATCGTGCTTGTCACGCCCAAAAGCACTCACTTTTCACACACAGTGCTGATCACCACCACAGGAGGTTGCAAGCAGAAATATAGGTGCCCGCAGCTCTTGCGCCCAATCACAATTTCAATTACTGTGTTGGACACTCATTACTGATGGGCGTGCAAAAGAGAATTGAATTACCCCTTAGGTTTCCACATTAGTACCATGGGGTATAGATGGGTTCACCAGGAGCCATTGGCACTTTAGGAGTTTAATAGTGTGGGCTGGCTCCTCCCTCTATGCCCCTCCTACCAGACTCCATTTAGAAAATGTGCCCGGAGTAGCCGGTCACAGCTAGGGGAGCTCCATAGAAGTTTGTGTGTGTGGAGGGCTTGGGTGGTAGCCCCAGGCGACTGCTCACTCGCGCAGCATGCCGCCACCCCCTAACATTTCCAGAAGATAGAAGGTGGTGAGATATGGCGGCACAAGGGTAGGAGCGCAGCTCTGAATGGCTGTGCTCCGGGGAAGGCTCAGCGGCACACGATGTTGGCGCTATGAGGGGTGTCCTGAGCCAGCATCTAAATACCCTAAACTGGTCACAGACGCTAACCGGAGACTGAATTCCCCAGCTAGCGATGGAATCCTCAGGCCAGTACAAAGAATTTGTGAGGGAAGACGTGCCATCTTCAGGGGGCGGAGCTTCTCCTCAGAGCGGACCTAACAGCGTTCAGTGCCATTTTCCTGCCTGCAGTTCCTGTACACAGACCCTGACAGAGGAAACCGTCCCTCCACGCAACTCCAGCTATCATGTGTGGGACCAGGGGGTTGTAGAAGGGGGGTGGGGGGGGGTGGAGGCTGTGTAGTCTGTTAAGGTACACAGTAAGCGCTGTTATATCCTACCTCAAGAAGCGCTGTGTGTGTGTGTGTGTGTGTGTTGGTTCCAATCTCTCTTTCTCTGTGGCATACTTGGGGGGGGGGGGGGGGGGGCGGGGACTGTGTCTACAATTCCCTGGGTGTTGTTATCTCCCATAGCCACGTCTAGGGACTCTGTGTCATATGCTGCAGAGGATGTTTTTTTTATCAGGAAGAATCAATTCCATGTACACAGGAATGTACTGTCTTGTCTCAGATCCCTATGATTGAACCTGAGTGGTTGACCTCCATTAAAGGAATGATCCCTCTTCTACTAGGATAGCACATACTGAGACAAACTCAGGTGTTTAAAGAATTCTATGGCAGTTTGGTCAGGTTCTGTTCCTATTCTGACAAGACCCCCTAACATGTTCCCACGGAAACGTGCACTTGCCCAAATTATGCAAGATGACACGGATACCACCTCTGATACAGCAGACCGTGATGGGGATGTGCTAAGGGGGGCGGCATCCCTTGCAAAGGGGGTGCAGCTCATGATTGAGGCCATTAGAGATGTATTAAATATTACTGACACGCCACCTGAACAGGTTGAGGAGGCTTGCTTTACTGACAATAACCTTCCCTGCGTCTAAAGAATGAAACGCTATATTTGAAAAATCCTGGGAAAACCCGGAGAAAAAATTTCAGATCCCCAAAAGAGTTCTGGTTGCCTTTCCCTACCCTGAGGAGGATCGAAAAAAGTGGGAAAACCCACCCATAATTGACGCATCTGTCTCCAGACTGTCAAAAAAGGTGGTTTTGCCTGTCCATGGATCTACCGCGTTAAAAGAACCGGCTGACCGTAAGATTGACACTACACTCAAATCCATATACACTGCTTCGGGAGTGGCGTTAAGGCTCACCATTTGCCTGTGCATGGATTTCTAAAGCCATAGTAAAGTGGTCAGGCACATTACTAGGGGATTTGGATACAATGGATAGAAGTGACATTGAATTTTTTACATAACACAGGATTCTGCGGGGTTCATGGTGGTATCCATGAAGGACCTGGGTACGCTGACTGGGCTACGCTGATGGTCTGCAGACGTGGAATCCAGGAGAAGTGTGGAGAACGTACCCTACACAGGTCAGGCTCTATTTGGGGAAGCATTGGATGCATGGATTTCCATGGCAACCGCGGGAAAGTCACCTTTCCTTACCTCTGCTACACCTTCTACGAGGAAACCTTTTTCCCCAACTGCATCGCAGTCCTTTCGGACCGCTAGAACAAAAAGATCCAAGACTCGTACCACCTTCTTTAGCGGTGGTCGTGCAAAATCCAAAAAGCCTACACCCGCAGGCTCCCAGGACCAGAAACCTGCTTCTGGTTCCTCAAAATCCTCAGCATGACGGTGGACCGCACAGCCTGGAGGACGGGCTGGTGCGTGCGACACTCGGACATTCCAGTAACGTCTGGGTGTCGTCCGGCCTTGATACCTGGGTACAGGATATTGTGTACAGATGGGAGTTTCAAGAACTCCCGCCTCACGATTCTTCAAATCAGGCTTGCCAGCGTTGTTGACAGACAGGGCGATCCTACAGGACGCCATCCGAAAATTGGAAATGTCGCAGGTCATTGTCCCAGTTTCACCACGTTTGCAATGCAAGAGTTACTATTCGAACCTTTTCATGGTACCGAAACCAGATGGTTCGGTCAGACCAATTTTAAACTTGAAGTCGCTAAACCCTTACCTGAGGGAATTCAAATTCAAAATGGAGTCTCTTGAGAGCGGTGATCTCTGGTCTGGAGGAGGGAGAGTTTCTGGTATCCCTGGATATCAAGGATGCGTACCTCCACATTCCGCTTATCTCAGATTTGCACTGTTAGACAGTCACTATCAGTTCCAGGCACTGCCGTTTGGCCTCTCCACCGCACCGAGGGTGTTCACCAAGAGATAATTCTCCGCAGACGGGGGTGAACATAATCCCATATCTGGACAATCTACTTATAAAGGTGTAATCCAGGGAGACATTGTTGCAGTCCATTGCGCTCACGATTCATCTGCTCAGGAAACACTGTTTGATCCTGAACCTTCCAAAGTCACATTTAGAACCGACAAGGAGGTTGTCTTTTCTGGAGATGAACCATCGACACGGAAGTGCAGAGGGTGTTTCTGCCGGAGGAGAAAGCGTTGGTGATTCAAACAATGGTCCAGGATGTCTTGAAGCCAGCCCCGGGTATTGGTTCATCAGTGCATTCATCTTCTGGGGAAGATGGTTGCCTCCTTTGAGGCTCTACAGTACGAAAGGTTTCATGCACGGTCCTTCCAGCTGGATCTCCTGTACAAGCGGTCGTGATCTCCCCTAATGCACCAGAGGATACGTCTGTTGCCGAAAGACAGAATTTCACTCCTCTGGTGCCTGCAAATGTCTCCCCTTCTGGAGGGCCGCAGGTTCGGGATTCAGGACTGGATCCTTCTAACTACGAATACAAGCCTCCGGGGCTGGGGTGCAGTCACTCAGGGAGAAGACTTCCAAGGAAGATGGTCAAACCTGGAATCCAGTCTTCAGATAAACATTCTGGAACTAAGAGCTATCTACAATGGTCTTCTCAAAGCGGCTCATATTCTGCGAGATCGAGCCATTCAAGTGCAGTCAGACAATGTAACGACGGTAGCCTAAATAACCCTCCAGGGCGGAACAAAGAGCAGAGCTGCAATGTCAGAGGTAACAAGAATTATCCTCTGGGCAGAAAAACCATGCGTTGGCGCTGTCGGCAATCTTCATTCCGGTAGTAGACAACTGGGAAGCGGACTTCCTCAGCAGACACTATCTCCATCGAGGAGAGTGGGGTTTCCATCCGGGGCTGTTCACAGAGGTGACATCTTCGGGGTGTACCTCAAATAGACATGATGGCCTCCCGTCTCAACAAGAAGCTTCAGAGGTACTGTTCCATGTCGAGAGACCCACAAGCAGTGGCAGTGGACGGCCTGGTGACTCCGTGGGTGTTCCAGTCAGTGTACGTGTTTCCTCCTCTTCCACTCATTCCAAGGATTCTAAAACTCATAAGAAGAACAAGATTTCAGGCGATCCTCATTGCTCCGGACTGGCCAAGAAGGACTTTGTACGCAGATCGTCTGGATCTACTGCTGGAAGATCCAAGGCCTCTTCCTCTTCGGGAGGACCTGTTACAACAGGGGCCGTTCGCTTATCAAGACTTACCGTGGCTATGTTTGACAGCATGGAAGTTGAACGCCAGATATTAGCTCAGAAGGGCATTCCAAACAAGGTTATTCCTACCCTGATACAGGCTAGAAAAGGAGTAACGTCTAAGCATTACCATCGTAGTTGTAAAAAGTATGTATCTTGGTGTGAATCCAAGAAGTTTCCTACGGTGGAGTTTCAACTGGGAAGGTTTCTCCTCTTCCTACAATCAGGTGTGGATACGGGCCTGAGGTTGGGGTAAAGTTCCAGAATCGGCCCTATCCATTTTCTTCCAGAAACAGCTGGCCTCCCTCCCTGAGGTTCAGACTTTTTTGAAAGGGGTTCTGCACATCCAGCTTCCCTTCGTGCCACCTACGGCACCCTGGGATCTTAACGTGGTGTTACAGCTCCTCCAATCGGATTGGTTTGAGCCTCTACCGGAGGTTGAGGTCGGGTTTCTCACGTGGTCACTTTGTTGGCCTTAGCTTCTGCTAGACGTGTGTCCGGAGTTGGAGGCTTTGTCTTGTAAGAGCACCTACTTGATCTTCCATGAAGATAGGGCTGAGCTCCGTACACGTCAGCAGTTCCTACCTAAGGTTGAGTCGGCTTTTCATATTAATCAACCTATTGTGGTGCCAGTTGCTACTGACTCCTCAATTACTTCAAAGTCCTTGGATGTGGTAAGGGCTCTGAAAATCTATGTGAAGAGGACTGCTCGTCACAGAAAATCGGAGACTCTTGTCCTGTATGATCCAAAGAAAATTGGGTGTCCTGCTTCTAAGCAGACGAACTCTCGCTGGATCAGGTTCACTGTCCAGCATGCGTATTCTACGGCAGGATTGCTGTGTCCAAAATCTGTTAAGGCCCACTCTACATTTAGGTGGGCTCTTCCTGGGCGGCTGCCCGGGGTGTCTCTGCTTTACAGCTTTGCCGAGCGGCTACTTGGTCTGGGTCGAACACGTTTGCTAAGTTCTACAAGTTTGATACTTTGACCTCTGAGGACCTGAAGTTTGGTCAATCAGTTCTACAGGAGCTTCCGCGCTCTCACTCCCATTCTGGGAGCTTTGGTACATCCCCATGGTACTAATGTGGACCCCAACATCCTCTAGGATGTAAGAGAAAATAGGATTTTAATTACCTACTGGTAAATCCTTTTCTCGTAGTCCGAAGAGGATGCTGGGCGCCCGCCCAGCGCTTCGTTATCCTGCAGTAGTTACTTGATTGAGTACGGCTCAATCAAGTTAAGTACTGCGTTATTAGTTGGTTAAGTAATGTTTTCAGCTATTGCTGAGTTTCAAGCTAGTTAGCTTGGTTTGCCTTGTGTGTGTGTGTGAGTTGGTATGAATCTCGCCACTATCTGTGTATTTCCGTCTTCTCGGGCGCAGTTTCTAGACCGAGTCTGGTAGGAGGGGCATAGAGGGAGGAGCCAGCCCACACTATTAAACTCTTAAAGTGCCAATGGCTTCTGGTAGACCCGCCTATTATACCCCATGGTACTAATGTGGACCCTAGCATCCTCTACGGCAGGCATTCCCAACCACGGTCCTCAAGGCACACCAACAGTGCAGGTTTTAGTGATATCCAGGCTGCAGCACAGATCGTTAAATCAAAATAACTGAGGTGCTAATTAAGTCACCTGTGCTGAAGCCTGGATATCACTAAAACCTGCACTGTTGATGTGCCTTGAGGACCATCGTTGGGAATGCCTGCTCTACGGACTACGAGAAAAGGATTTACCAGTAGGTAATTAAAATCCTGTTTTAATTTGCAGCAACAAATCCATAGTCTTTGATGATTAATATGGTATTTAGGATGTTGCCTTAGTTCTGTAAATGGAGCATTCATTTTGTTCAGTCCGATTCCACCACTTACAAAACATTGTACAGGTAGAATATTTTGACTCTGTAAAAGTTAATCTGGATTATATGAGGTCATTGTGAGTTTGATGCAAATAGATCATTTCTACTAAACTATTGTTAGCTAATTTTTTTTTTTTTTAAACTAACAAAAACGTCACAAGATATTTTTTTGTCCAATAAAGTCACACCAGAGGATAAACACATCTTTAAAATGCAGGGTTTATTTTTGGGATACAGTACAATAAAAGCCTAGATGTAGAATGTTACAGCTAAAGCTATATTTCTTTAGATACATAGGGCACAATTCAATTCTAGGAGAGTTGAATAGTGTCGGGAATTAGATCCCGGGTCTAATACAGCACACTGGTAAGTTGGAGATTGCCAATTCTCCTGGACTAAGCAAGTTGGCGAATGCCAGTTCTCCTGACAAAACACCCCAAGTGCACAGCGTGATGCTGTTTCAGAAATGCTAAGGGCAGAAATCAGCATCGCGCTGGCACATTTGTCGAATTTCTGCTCTCATCCCCCCAGTGTTTGAGGAAAAATCCTGTCTTTGGCTGTCACAGGGTGCTTTATTGAATAGCCCCAGTAGCTAATTCCCAGCGCTGTTCAACTCTCCTAGAATTGAATCATGCCCATAGTTTACAACACTGCATTGTGGTAGTTACTGTGGCATTTTTAGAAATTGGTGGTATGTGCTGAATATTTATGAACACTGTTGTCCTGCCTTCCATTCTTCTGCTTTTGTGAAGTCACAGACCTCTTTCCCGCAACGTCAGAGTCCTTGATTCTCTGTTATATAGCGCCACTTGGGAAGTACAGGGTGGCATGTGAAAGATTATATATGGGATTTGCCGCAATTTTCACGGCTAAACTCAGTCTGTTTGGGTGTGTATAAAACAATGGGCTCCTGATCAGAGCAATAATTGAATTATGATGGGCGGCCATTATTTTGGAAGCCCAAAAAAAACATTTGGTCCGCCACATATGTTCCCTACCACATATAGACACTAGACTTAGTTTTTGTCAGGAGACAATCTACCAGTATATTTTTGGATTGTAGAAGGAAACTGGGTACCCAGAGGATGCGCACACAATCATAAGGAGAATATACAAATTGTACACACTTAGGGTCGTGGTGTGACTTGAACCCAAGACACACACACACACACACACACACACACACACACATATATATATTACTATTGCACTGTGCATGAATGTACCACCTCATCGCTCTCATTGACAATGTTTGCCATAGCCTCACTCCTCCCCAACTCAGCCCTGAAGCCTGAGCATCATTTTACCCTCTCCCCACTCTGCAAATGCCACCCAATGGGGGTGGAAACACAGATGAGAAACGGGGGGATGGAGATGAATGAGAGACTGACATGGAGGGAGACGGGTGTAAAGGAAAGCCTGGACAGACATGTGGCTGGTGCACTCATGCTCCTTGTAATCAGATAATATAGTTACCAAGAATGTATGGCACAATAAGCCACGCTATATCAAAGAGGTATATAAATGTTTTAATGCATTTACATTTTCTTCAGGACATACAATAAATTAAAAACAATGCTAGATATAATTTCATATTGCACAGAAGGGCACTCTCCAATATTTATCTCCTAATCACAGAATATTTTTGTCCAAGTCACAGAATTTTTTCTTTTTTTATTCCCACAACCCGGTGAATATACACTTTTGCATCTTCAATGTGATAACATCTAAGAGTTACAGGACTTTTACCTATCATTGCCACAATGTGATATCTGGCTTTGGTTACCATCCAATAATCACACAGATGCCATACCTTACATGCTGGTTGACTTTAGTCTATATCCAGACCGTTCAAAGGCTACCTCCATCACTTTAAGCCACTCATTGTGTCCTGGACACTGTGTGCAGCTGAAGACCAGGCCATCTTCTACCACTGCTCCATGGTCCAATTTTGAGGCTCCTATGTCCATTGTAGGTGCTTTGGTGATAGATGACTTGAATTTTCTATCAAAGCCATCATTTACTTTTTTTCAGCAATTTACAGTAAAGTTCTTTTTCTGTGATATAGGACCAGATGAGCTAGCCTTCGCTCCCCATGCATCAATGAGGCTTGGTTTCCTATGATCCTGTTGCCGTTTCACAGGTTGTCCTTCTTTGGATCACTTTTGGTAGGTACTACTGCATACTGGGAACACCCCATATGACCTGCTGTTTTGGTGATGCTCTGACTCAGTTTATTAAGCCATCATAATTTGGATTTTGTCAGTCGTTTTAATTTTATGACTGATTTTTTATATAAACAGATGTAGCTAAGATCATTCAGCCAGCTGCATGGGCACTCGGGCTGCGACTTTGCACCCACGACTAGGCAATGTAATGGCTATAGATCACGGGTGTGAACATACACATCACGTGAAATGAGTTGCACCTGCGGCTAGTCACAGCCACAACTGTCGTGACGCACACATATATATATATATATATATATATATATATATATGTATATACACATACATACATCTATTTCTGCTGCGGGGTACACTGGGCTCCACAAGGATTGGACAATGGGGTGTAGAGTAGGATCTTGATCGGAGGCACCAACAGGCTCAAAGCTTTGACTGTTCCCAGAATGCACAGCGCCGCCTCCTATATCACCCCGCCTCCCAGCACAGGAGCTCAGTTTTGTAAGTTGGTGCTGCAGTAAGCAGGCACTTAACAGAGGGGCTGCTCCAAGCAGCCCTAAGAAAAGCTTTTTATGAGGTAAAAAGTGAAGACTACAAGGGCAGCAGCTGTGGTAAATGTCTTGTGACATTCACTGCTGCAGCTCCAGCTCTCCCCAGCGGCGCTGTACACTCCCGAGCCCTGGTTGCCGGGTACCTACAGCGGAGGCTCCGGTTTTCTTCACGTTAGACACACACGGCTGGGGCTCTCCAGGATTGCGTGGCCGTGCAGTCTTTATCGCGATCCGGCGCGGTCAGTGGGAGGCGGGCCGCGCGTGCTGGCGGTGGACACTGGCAGTACAGGCGATCCCACTAGATCACTTGGGCATGGGCGCAGGTCAAGTTTTCTCTCTAAACCAATTCTTATATCGCCCACAGTACCTGGTGGTTTTGCCAGCAGAGGGGATAAGGCGTAGACCTGAAGCCCCTCCCCCAGCCCCAGGGTGCCATTTCTAGCAAGTGTTCCCGCCCTGGAGCTGCATATCTGTCTTTTCCTCACTCCCTGCCAGTGTCTGCGGCGCCATTATCCCTCAGCTCACTGTTCCTGGGAATGCTTGGGCAAATCCTCCTATGTAAAGCCGCCTGGTTGTCAGCGCTGTGCCTTTACATGACACTTAAGTATTCTACCTGCCTTTTTAGACCGTGATAGTTAAGAAAGAGTGCACTTCGTCAGGGTTTTATAGTACAATTACCCTGTGATATACATCCAGTTCTTACTGTGTACTGTTATATCTATTGTTATATAGCTGTGTAAGCTAGTCCAGTGTGGTATTATTGTCAGTAATAACCTCTGCATTGTACAAACTGTGACTTTGTGTGCGCGCATTTGATAGCTGAGTGGTGTCCATTTCGTGTCTTTCACTCAACCTGCTATCCCTATATTCCATAACCTGAGGGGGCTTGGTGCGTCAGGTGTTATCTACTATAGGATTTTCACAAAGATATACTGAATCACCATATCTCTCCTTTATCTCTGCTAGTGCTGACTACACTGCGCAGGGGTTTGGGTTCAGAGGTATAGTGCTGCTAATAATTGTACTGTGTTAACCTCATACTGCAAGTTATATCATGTCTGCTTCTGAGGGTAATGGTTCTGGGGCTGAACACACTGCCGGTGTTGCTGACGCCACGGGGCCATATGAGGAGAATATAGCAGCTGTGGGCTCTGGTTCTAGGGGCTCCTTGCCCTCCCAGTGGGACTGTGGCACATACTGACCCACCGTGGGCCGCTTTTTCCACGCTTCTGCATACGCTAGTTCATAAACTAACTCCCCCCTATGGGAACCCCAATGCCGGTACAACCGTATGTGGTCCCTGCAGCTAACCCGCCGTGGGCGGATGATTTATCTGCTCAATTAAAGAAGTTGAACCAGTCCTTGACTACTAAAAGTCTGACCAACGCTCGCCTAAGTCCAAGAGGTCCTCTAAGCGAGCACTTATCTCCTCACAATCCACTGCTGTCACTGACACCTCGTCTGATGAAGACGGCACATATACTGACCCCTCAGGTTCTGACTCAGATACGGCTGATGGGGAGGGTAGTTCACATGTGGATGTTCCTGATCTTTTGGAGGCTAAATTAATTCTGCAGATTACGGATGATCCCGAGCCATCCGTCCCTCCTAAGAAACCAGATAGGTTTAAGCGTCAGAAGGTGGTTAAGTAAGTTTTACCTCACTCTGACCACCTAGTGGATATGCGTCAGGAACCCTGGGAAAACCCGGTTACGAAGTTTGTGCCTCAAAAGAAGATGCTGGCTCGCTATCCCCTCGCGCCAGAGCTGTCTAAAAATTGGGAAACGCCTCTTCCGGTAGACTCACATGTGGCTAGGATGGTGGTTTCCTCAGCTCTACCTGTCACTACCGTCACGTCTCTAAAAGAGCCTACGGAAAAACGTGTGGAGGGTTGTCTGAAAGCGAGTTACACCCTCACGGGTGTTGCACAAAGGCCCACTATTGCAGGTACATGGGCTGCAGAGGCTATTGAAGCATGGGCCTTGGTGTTAGAAGCTGAAATCTCCTCTGACCATGCTAGACAATGCTTGTCATATATTGTCACAGCTTCTCGATATATTAAAGAGGCGGCTTCTGATGCCGGTATCCTAGCAGCCAAGGCCTCTACTACGTCAGTCCTGGCTCGCCGGATATTGTGGCTGAGATCCTGGTCTGTGGATCTGGACTCTAGAAAAACCCTGGAGGTACTCCCTTTCAAGGGAGATATTCTGTTTGGGGAGGACTTAAATAAGATTGTGGCTGACTTGGCTACTGCCAAAACTGCCTGTCTGCCTAATACCGCTCCATCTGTGTCGAAGGCTAAAGGTACGTCCTTTCGCCCCTTTCGTCCTTCAGGTAAAGCAAAAGGTCAGGCGTACCATAAGCAGGCCTGCACTTCCAAACCTGGTAAGCCGAAGCCCAAAAGAGCCTCGGCTGCCCGTCAGCCAGCTGCCAAGACCGATAAGCCTGCCGCATGACGGGGCAGGCCTCCTCCTGGGGGATCCCAGGGTGGGGGGCCGGCTTCTAGGGTATACCCAGGAATGGTTGAAGACCACTTCAGATGCATGGGTACGGGAAGTCGTCACTCGAGGTTACGTCATAGCCTTCAAATACCGACCCCTTCATCGATTTTGCCTGACAGACGTCCCTTTAGACCAGACAAAGGCAAAAACTCTACACTGTGGTACAGACCCTCATGGATACAGGAGTCGTAGTACAGGTGCCTCTTGCTCAGAGGGGCCGGGGGTACTATTCTCCGCTGTTTCTAGTCCCGAAACCGAATGGGTCCTCCCAGCCCATTCTCAACCTCAAGGCATTGAACAGGTTTGTGTAGGTTTGCAAGTTCCGTATGGAAACCCTTCGCTCTGTAGTTCTGGCCTTGGAACCTGGGGACTACATGGTCCTCCTGGACATACAGGATGCTTACCTGCATATTCCTATAGCAGTGTCACATCAACAATACCTGAGGTTCGCTATTGGCAACCTACATTACCAGTTTCGGGCATTACCTTTTGGTTTAACGACTTTGCGAGTCTTCACCAAAGTTATGGCGGTGGTGACTGTGGTACTCCGCCATCAAGGGGTCAGGATACTGCCGTATCTGGACGACTTGTTAATCCTGGAAAATTCCCCAGATCTTCTCCTGCATCATCTAGATATGACGGTCCGTTCTCTACAAGCCCACGGGTGGCTCGTCAACTGGAAGAAATCCTCCCTGATCCCTGCTCAGAGCATGGTGCATCTGGGAGCGTTGTTGGACACTCACAACCAGAGGTTGTTCTTGTCTCAGGAGAAAGTCCTGAAGATTCGGGACAGAATTCGTTGCTTCCTTTCTCGTCCGCAAGTGTCGATACATTCGGCAATGCAGGTGCTGGGCCTAATGGTATCAGCATTCGACATGGTGGAGTATGCTCAATTCCATTCTCGCCCCCTCCAGAGGCTGATTCTAGCCAAGTGGGACTGCCTGCCTCACCGGATCAGATCTCAAATGATCTTCTTGACTCCGGAGGTCCGTCTGTCGCTACACTGGTGGCTCCGGGACCAACAATTGTGCAGAGGTCATCCCTTCTGGATATCCAACTGGGTCCTGTTGACGACAGATGCCAGTCTAAGAGGTTGGGGCGCGGTGCTGAAGCAACACTCCCTTCAGGGTCGGTGGACCAAGGAGGAATCTCTCCCCTCGATCAACATTCTGGAATTGCGGGCGGTCTTCAATACGTTGAACCTGGCCCAGCATTTAATTCAGAACCGTCCTGTTCAAGTACAGTCGGACAACGCCACCACAGTGGCTTACATAAATCATCAAGGCGGCACTCGAAGCCGCTTGGCAATGAAGAAAGTCTCACGATTTCTACGTTGGGCGAAACGCCATCTACCGGCCATATCGGCAATATTCATTCCGGGAGTCCTGAATTGGGAAGCGGACTTTCTCAGTCATCAGGACGTGCATGCCGGTGAGTGGGGCCTCCATCCAGAAGTGTTTCAACTCGTGGAAAAGTGGGGTCGTCCAGACGTGGATCTGATGGCGTCTCGACACAATCACAAGGTTCCGGTCTTCGGAGCAAGGACAAGGGATCCTCAAGCAGCATTCGTGGATGCGCTGGCGGTGCCGTGGAGGTTTCGGCTGCCGAATGTGTTCCCTACGGTGTCACTCCTGCCCAGGGTAATTCGGAAGTTCAAGCAAGAAAAAGGAAATCTGCTTCTCATAGCTCCAGCGTGGCCCAGACGGCACTGGTTCTCAGACCTGCAGGGCCTATCGTCAGAGCGTCCAATTCTACTTCCACAATGCCCAGACCTCCTCGTTCAGGGCCCCTGTGTCTTCCAGGACCTAGCCCGGCTATCTTTGACGGCGTGGCTCTTGAAGCTCCCATCTTGAGGGCTAAAGGGTTTTCTGAAGGGGTCATTAAAACTATGTTGCGGGCCCGGAAACCGGCTTCTGCTCGGATTTATCATAGAGTCTGGCATTCCTACTTTGTTTGGTGCGCATCTAACAATTATGACGCTTCCAAGTTTAGTACAGCCAAACTTTTGGCTTTTCTGCAGCAAGGCCTAGATTTAGGCCTGCGTCTGGCCTTCGTCAAGGTTCATATTTCTGCCTTGTCGGTGTGGTTTCAGAGAAAAATTGCGACTTTACCTGATGTTCATACTTTCACTCAGGGTGTGTTGCATATCCAACCTCCCTATGTCCCGCCTGTGGCTCCTTGGGACTTGTCGGTGGTTTTGAAGGCGTTGCAGGTGCCTCCATTTGAACCTCTTGGTTCAGCTGACCTTAAGTGGCTTTCCCTTAAGGTGGTGTTCTTGCTGGCTATTGCCTCTGCTAGAAGAGTGTCGGATCTGGGTGCCTTGTCTTGTAGTTCCCCATATCTGATTTTTCACCGTGATCAGGCGGTTCTTAGGACTCGTCCTGGATATTTACCTAAGGTGGTTTCTTCTTTCCACCTTAATCAGGAGATTGTGGTTCCGGCCTTTGTCTCTCCTGATTTGTCTCCCAGAGCTATCTTTGGATGTGGTACGGGCTCTCCGTATCTATGTGAAGAGAACTGCTTCTATTCGAAAACCTGATTCTCTCTTTGTTTTGTTTGGATTTCACAAACGTGGCTGGCCTGCTCACAAGCAAACTCTGGCCAGATGGATTAGAATGGTGATTGCACATGCTTATGTGAAGGCTGGTCTCTCTGCTCCTGATCACATTAAGGCCCATTCTACTCGGTCTGTTGGACCTTCTTGGGCGGCCCAACGTGGTGCGACTCTTGATCAGTTGTGCAAGGCGACTACGTGGTCCTCAGGGAACACGTTCATAAGGTTCTATGCCTTCGATACTGCCGCTTCCCAGGATGCTTCCTTTGGACGCCGGGTTCTTGTGCCCGCTACAGTGTGTCCCCTCCCATAAGGAACTGCTTTAGCACATCCCCATTGTCCAATCCTTGTGGAGCCCAGTGTACCCCGCAGCAGAAAACGAGTTTTATGGTAAGACCTTACCTTTGTTAAAACTCTTTCTGCGAGGTACACTGGGCTCCACAAGGCGCCCACCCTGACGCACTTAGCTTCTTTGGGTTGGTATGGCATTAGCCGCTGACACTTCTCGTGTCGTGAGAGTGTGGTGTATGTGGCTACTAACCGTTGTCGTCTCTTTTCCTGCTACTGCATTGGGCTGGTTAACTAAAAACTGAGCTCCTGTGCTGGGAGGCTGGGTGATATAGGAGGTGGCGCTGTGCATTCTGGGAACAGTCAAAGCTTTGAGCCTGTTGGTGCCTCGGATCAAGATCCTACTCTACACCCCATTGTCCAATCCTTGTGGAGCCCAGTGTACCTCGCAGAAAGAGTTTTAACAAAGGTAAGTTCTTAGCACAAAACTCGTTATATGTCATTATCTCAGTAAGGTTGTGTACACACGATGAGATATTTTCTTTAGATTTTGACTATATAGTCAAAATCGCAAGAAAAGTTAGTGCAGATTGCAAGGTGAAAGTCACCTTGCGATCCCGATTCGATCCCGATGCGCGATCCCGCCAGGTCGGCATCGCAAGAAAAGATAGACTGTGCAGGCAAGTCAATCCTTGCTAGATCGGTGTACTATTTAGTTCATCTCACATGTCAATGACATCTCACATAAGCCAAAATTGTAAGCACACATAGTCCATATCTCAAGAAAAGTTAGTCAAAATCTGTGCTACTGTATCTGGGCTGCGGGGAGTTCAAGGGAAATCGCAAGTGAAAATCGGGCAAAGGAAGGATCTCACCGTGTGTACACACTGTAAGGGACTCACAAATTTGGGATTTTGGATAAGGGATACTCAACTTGTGTGTATATATATATATATATATATATATATATATATATATATATATTTCTCTAACGTCCTAAGTGGATGCTGGGGACTCCGTCAGGACCATGGGGAATAGCGGCTCCGCAGGAGACAGGGCACAAAAATAAAGCTTTAGGATTAGGTGGTGTGTACTGGCTCCTCCCCCTATGACCCTCCTCCAAGCCTCAGTTAGGTTTTTGTGCCCGTCCGAGCAGGGTGCAATCTAGGTGGCTCTCCTAAAGAGCTGCTTAGAAAAAGTTTTTAGGTTTTTTATTTTCAGTGAGTCCTGCTGGCAACAGGCTCACTGCATTGAGGGACTTAGGGGAGAGAATTTCAACTCACCTGCGTGCAGGATGGATTGGATTCTTAGGCTACTGGACACCATTAGCTCCAGAGGGAGTCGGAACACAGGTCTCACCCTGGGGTTCGTCCCGGAGCCGCGCCGCCGACCCCCGTTACAGATGCTGAAGATTGAAGGTCCGGAAACAGGCGGCAGAAGGCTCTTCAGTCTTCATGAAGGTAGCGCACAGCACTGCAGCTGTGCGCCATTGTTGTCACACACTTCACACCAAGCGGTCACGGAGGGTGCAGGGCGCTGCTGGGGGCGCCCTGGGCAGCAATATTTAATACCTTTATGGCAAAAGAATACATCACATATAGCCATTGAGGCTATATGTATGTATTTAACCCATGCCAGTTATCTAAAACTACGGGAGAAAAGCCCGCCGAAATAGGGGGCGGAGCTTATTCTCCTCAGCACACAGCGCCATTTTCCTGCTCAGCTCCGCTGTGAGGAAGGCTCCCAGGACTCTCCCCTGCACTGCACTACAGAAACAGGGTAAAACAGAGAGGGGGGGCATTTTTTTGGCGATATTTTGATATATTTAAGCTGCTATAAAGAACAACACTTATATAAGGTTGTTCCCATATATATTATAGCGCTTTGGTGTGTGCTGGCAAACTCTCCCTCTGTCTCCCCAAAGGGCTAGTGGGGTCCTGTCTTCGATAAGAGCATTCCCTGTGTGTCTGCTGTGTGTCGGTACGTGTGTGTCGACATGTATGAGGACGATGTTGGTGTGGAGTCAGAGCAATTGCCGATAATGGTGATGTCACCCCCCAGGGAGTCGACACCGGAATGGATGGCTTTGTTTATGGAATTACGTGATAATGTCAGCACATTACAAAAATCAGTTGACGACATGAGACGGCGGGCAAACCAGTTAGTACCTGCCCAGGCGTCTCAGACACCGTCAGGGGCTGTAAAGCGCCCTTTACCTCAGTCGGTCGACACAGACCCAGACACAGACACTGAATCTAGTGTCGACGGTGATGAAACAAACGTATTTTCAAGTAGGGCCACACGTTATATGATCACGGCAATGAAGGAGGCTTTGCATATCTCTGATACTGCAAGTACCACAAAAAGGGGTATTATGTGGGGGGTGAAAAAAACTACCTGTAGTTTTTCCTGAATCAGAGGAATTAAATGATGTATGTGATGAAGCGTGGGTTAACCCAGATAGAAAAATGCTAATTTCAAAAAAGTTATTAGCATTATACCCTTTCCCGCCAGAGGTTAGGGCGCGCTGGGAAACACCCCCTAGGGTGGATAAGGCGCTCACACGCTTATCAAAACAAGTGGCGTTACCGTCTCCTGATACGGCCGCCCTCAGGGATCCAGCTGATAGGAGAATGGAAACTACCCTAAAAAGTATATACACACATACTGGTGTTATACTGCGACCAGCCATCGCCTCAGCCTGGATGTGCAGTGCTGGGGTCGTCTGGTTGGATTCCCTGACTGAAAATATTGATACCCTGGATAGGGACAGTATTTTATTGACTATAGAGCAATTAAAGGATGCTTTCCTTTATATGCGAGATGCTCAGAGAGATATTTGCACTCTGGCATCGAGAGTAAATGCGATGTCCATATCTGCCAGAAGGAGTTTATGGACGCGACAGTGGTCAGGTGATGCGGATTCCAAACGACATATGGAAGTATTGCCGTATAAAGGGGAGGAATTATTTGGCGTCGGTCTATCGGATCTGGTGGCCACGGCAACTGCCGGAAAATCCACCTTTTTACCTCAGACCCCCTCCCAACAGAAAAAGACACTGTCTTTTCAGCCGCAGTCCTTTCGGTCCTATAAGAACAAGCGGACAAAAGGACAGTCATATCTGCCTCGGGGCAGAGGAAGGGGTAAGAGAGGGCAGCAAGCAGCCCCTGCCCAGGAACAGAAGCCCTCCCAGGGTTCTGCAAAGCCCTCAGCATGACGCTGGGGCCTTACAAGCGGACTCAGGAGCGGTGGGGGGTCGACTCAAGAATTTCAGCGCACAGTGGGCTTGCTCACAGGTGGACCCCTGGATTCTGCAGGTAGTATCTCAGGGTTACAGGTTGGAATTCGAGAAGTCTCCCCCTCGCCGGTTCCTAAAGTCTGCTTTGCCAACGTCTCCCTCAGACAGGGCGACGGTATTGGAAGCCATTCACAAGCTGTTTTCTCAGCAGGTGATAGTCAAGGTACCCCTCCTACAACAGGGAAAGGGGTATTACTCCACGCTATTTGTGGTACCGAAGCCGGACGGCTCGGTAAGACCTATTCTAAATCTGAAATCTTTGAACCTGTACATACAAAAATTCAAGTTCAAGATGGAGTCACTCAGAGCAGTGATAGCGAATCTGGAAGAAGGGGACTTTATGGTGTCCCTGGACATAAAGGATGCTTACCTACATGTCCCAATTTGCCCTTCACATCAAGGGTACCTCAGGTTCGTGGTGCAAAACTGTCATTATCAGTTTCAGACGCTGCCGTTTGGATTGTCCACGGCACCTCGGGTCTTTACCAAGGTAATGGCCGAAATGATGATTCTTCTGCGAAGAAGAGGCGTATTAATTATCCCTTACTTGGACGATCTCCTGATAAGGGCAAGGTCCAGAGAACAGCTGGAGGACGGAGTAGCACTAACCCAACTAGTGCTGCAACAACACGGGTGGATTCTGAATTTTCCAAAATCTCAGTTGACCCCGACGACACGTCTGCTGTTCCTGGGAATGATTCTGGACACGGTTCAGAAAAAGGTGTTTCTTCCGGAGGAGAAAGCCAGGGAGTTATCCGAACTTGTCAGGAACCTCCTAAAACCAGGGAAAGTGTCTGTGCATCAATGCACAAGAGTCCTGGGAAAGATGGTGGCTTCTTACGAAGCGATTCCATTCGGCAGATTCCACGCACGAACTTTTCAGTGGGATCTGCTGGACAAATGGTCCGGATCGCATCTGCAGATGCATCAGCGGATAACCTTATCGCCACGGACAAGGGTGTCTCTTCTGTGGTGGTTGCAGAGTGCTCATCTGTTAGAGGGCCGCAGATTCGGCATACAGGACTGGGTCCTGGTGACCACGGATGCCAGTCTGAGAGGCTGGGGAGCGGTCACACAGGGAAGAAACTTCCAGGGAGTATGGTCAAGCCTGGAGATGTCTCTTCACATAAATATACTGGAGCTAAGAGCGATTTACAATGCTCTAAGTCTGGCAAAACCCCTGCTTCAGGGTCAGCCGGTGTTGATCCAGTCGGACAACATCACGGCAGTCGCCCACGTAAACAGACAGGGCGGCACAAGAAGCAGGACAGCAATGGCAGAAGCTGCAAGGATTCTTCGCTGGGCGGAAGATCATGTGATAGCACTGTCAGCAATATTCATTCCGGGAGTGGACAACTGGGAAGCAGACTTCCTCAGCAGACACGATCTACACCCGGGAGAGTGGGGACTTCATCCAGAAGTCTTCCACATGATTGTGAACCGTTGGGAAAAACCAATGGTGGATATGATGGCGTCCCGCCTCAACAAAAAACTGGACAGGTATTGCGCCAGGTCAAGAGACCCTCAGGCAATAGCTGTGGACGCTCTGGTAACACCGTGGGTGTTCCAGTCAGTGTATGTGTTCCCTCCTCTGCCTCTCATACCAAAGGTACTGAGAATTATACGGCAAAAGGGAGTAAGAACGATACTAGTGGCTCCGGATTGGCCAAGAAGAACTTGGTACCCGGAACTTCAAGAGATGCTCACGGAGGATCCGTGGCCTCTACCTCTAAGACCGGACCTGCTTCAGCAGGGACCGTGTCTATTCCAAGACTTACCGCGGCTGCGTTTGACGGCATGGCGGTTGAACGCCGAATTCTAAGGGAAAAAGGCATTCCGGAAGAGGTCATTCCTACACTGGTAAAAGCCAGGAAGGAGGTGACTGCACAACATTATCACCGCATTTGGAGAAAATATGTTGCGTGGTGTGAGGCCAGGAAGGCCCCCACGGAGGAATTTCAACTGGGTCGATTCCTACATTTCCTGCAAACAGGATTGTCTATGGGCCTCAAATTGGGGTCCATTAAGGTTCAAATTTCGGCCCTGTCGATTTTCTTCCAGAAAGAATTGGCTTCAGTTCCTGAAGTCCAGACTTTTGTAAAAGGAGTACTACATATACAGCCCCCGGTTGTGCCCCCAGTGGCACCGTGGGATCTTAATGTAGTCTTGGATTTTCTCAAATCCCATTGGTTTGAGCCGCTCAAATCGGTGGAGTTGAAGTATCTTACATGGAAAGTAACCATGCTACTGGCCCTGGCTTCAGCCAGGAGAGTATCAGAATTGGCGGCTTTATCATATAAGAGCCCATATCTGATTTTCCATACGGACAGGGCAGAACTGCGGACACGTCCTCATTTTCTGCCTAAGGTGGTGTCAGCGTTTCACCTGAACCAGCCTATTGTGGTGCCTGCGGCTACTAACGATTTGGAGGATTCCAAGTTGTTGGACGTGGTCCGGGCATTGAAAATATATATTTCAAGAACGGCGGGAGTCAGAAAGTCTGACTCACTGTTTATATTGTATGCACCCAACAAGATGGGTGCTCCTGCTTCTAAGCAGACGATTGCTCGTTGGATTTGTAGCACAATTCAACTTGCCCATTCTGTGGCAGGCTTGCCACAACCTAAATCTGTCAAGGCCCATTCCACAAGGAAAGTGGGCTCATCCTGGGCGGCTGCCCGGGGGGTCTCGGCATTACAACTCTGCCGAGCTGCTACTTGGTCAGGGGCAAACACATTTGCAAAATTCTACAAATTTGATACCCTGGCTGAGGAGGACCTTGAGTTCTCTCATTCGGTGCTGCAGAGTCATCCGCACTCTCCCGCCCGTTTGGGAGCTTTGGTATAATCCCCATGGTCCTGACGGAGTCCCCAGCATCCACTTAGGACGTTAGAGAAAATAAGAATTTACTTACCGATAATTCTATTTCTCGTAGTCCGTAGTGGATGCTGGGCGCCCATCCCAAGTGCGGATTGTCTGCAATACTTGTACATAGTTATTGTTACAAACAAATTCGGGTTGTTATTGTTGTGAGCCGTCTGTTCAGAGGCTCCTACGTTTGTCATACTGTTAACTGGGTTCAGATCACAAGTTATACGGTGTGATTGGTGTGGCTGGTATGAGTCTTACCCGGGATTCAATATCCTTCCTTATTGTGTACGCTCGTCCGGGCACAGTATCCTAACTGAGGCTTGGAGGAGGGTCATAGGGGGAGGAGCCAGTACACACCACCTAATCCTAAAGCTTTATTTTTGTGCCCTGTCTCCTGCGGAGCCGCTATTCCCCATGGTCCTGACGGAGTCCCCAGCATCCACTACGGACTACGAGAAATAGAATTATCGGTAAGTAAATTCTTATTATATATATATATATATATATATATATATATTTCTCTTACGTCCTAGAGGATGCTGGGGTTCCATTTAGAACCATGGGGTATAGACGGGTCCACTAGGAGCCACTGGCACTTTAATAGTTTAATAGTGTGGGCTTGCCCCTCCCTCTATGCCCCTCCTACCACACTCCATTTAGAAAATATGCCCGGAGGAACCGGTCACAGCTAGGGGAACTCCTAGGAGTTTTCTTAGTTTTATTATTCTCTAGAGTTTGTTAGTTTACAGGAGGCTGTTTGGCAACAGTGCCTGCTTCGTGGGACTTAGGGGGAGTAATGAACCAACTTAATAAAGAGTTAATGGTACATTACTCCGCTGACAGGACACTGAGCTCCTGAAGGAAATGTCAGCAAGCTCACGAGGCGACCGCACACTCCCGCCGCACGCTGCCACCCCTAACAGAGCCAGAAGATAGAGGAGTGATAAGTACAGCGCCGGCATCACGGTTAGCGGGTATACAAGGTGGCACAAGGGTGGGAGCGCAGCCGTCAGAGCTGCGCTCCCACCCTTGTGCCACCTTGTATACCCGCCGGAGACCCGCTAACCAAGATGCTCAGCAACATGCACAGCATGTAGGCGCTGTTGAGGGGCATCCTGAGCCAGCGCGATAAACCCTACACTGGTCAAGGGCTAATACCACTGTTAACTAGAATACCTCAGGCCAGTACAAATAACAAAGTGCGGGAAGCCGCGTGACATTGCAGGGGCGGGGCTTCCTCTCAGAGCGGACCGGCGCCATTTTCTCTCTGCAGATCTCCACACAAGACGCTGACAGGGAAGCGCTGTCCCTCCACATAACTCCAGCACCTCTGTTCCTGCAATCGGATTGGTTCGAACCTTTACAGGGGGTGGACGTTAAGGTTCTTACTTGGAAGGCGGTCACACTGTTGGCATTGGCTTCTGCAAGACATATGTCAGAATTGGGGGCATTGTCGCACAAGAGCCCCTACTTGATTTTCCATGAGGATAGAGCTCATGGTCAGTGTATGTGTTCCCTCCTCTGCCTCTCATACCAAAAGTACTGAGAATCATAAGAAGGAGAGGAGTAAGAACTATACTCGTGGTTCCGGATTGGCCAAGACGGACTTGGTACCCGGAACTTCAAGAGATGCTCACGGACGAACCGTGGCCTCTACCTCTAAGAAAGGACCTGCTACTGCAGGGGCCTTGTCTGTTCCAAGACTTACCGCGGCTGCATTTGACGGCATGGCGGTTGAACGCCGGATCCTGAGGGAAAAAGGCATTCCAGAAGAAGTCATCCCTACTCTGGTCAAAGCCAGGAAGGACGTAACCGCAAAACATTATCACCGCATTTGGCGTAAATATGTTGCGTGGTGTGAGGCCAAGAAGGCCCCTACAGAGGAATTTCAACTGGGTCGTTTCCTTCATTTCCTGCAAACAGGACTGTCTATGGGCCTAAAATTAGGGTCCATTAAGGTTCAAATTTCGGCCCTGTCGATTTTCTTCCAGAAAGAACTGGCTTCAGTACCTGAAGTTCAGACATTTGTAAAAGGGGTGCTGCACATACAGCCTCCTTTTGTGCCTCCAGTGGCACCTTGGGATCTCAATGTGGTGTTGAGTTTTCTAAAGTCACATTGGTTTGAACCACTTTCCACTGTGGACTTAAAATATCTCACATGGAAGGTGTCGATGCTGTTAGCCTTGGCTTCAGCCAGGCGTGTGTCAGAATTGGCGGCTTTATCATATAAAAGCCCTTACTTGATATTTCATTCTGACAGGGCGGAATTGAGGACTCGTCCTCAATTTCTACCTAAGGTGGTTTCTGCATTTCACATGAACCAACCTATTGTGGTACCTGCGGCTACCAGGGACATAGAGGACTCTAAGTTGCTTGACGTTGTCTGGGCCTTGAAAATATATGTTTCCAGGACGGCTGAAGTCAGAAAATCTGACTCGCTGTTTATCCTGTATGCAACAAGCTGGGTGCTCCTGCTTCTAAGCAGACGATTGCTCGTTGGATTTGTAGTACAATTCAGCTTGCACATTCTGTGGCAGGATTACCACAGCCAAAATCAGTAAAAGCCCATTCCACAAGGAAGGTGGGCTCATCTTGGGCGGCTGCCCGAGGGGTCTCGGCTTTACAACTTTGCCGAGCAGCTACTTGGTCAGGGGCAAACACGTTTGCTAAATTCTACAAATTTGATACCCTGGCTGAGGAGGACCTGGAGTTCTCTCATTCGGTGCTGCAGAGTCATCCGCACTCTCCCGCCCGTTTGGGAGCTTTGGTATAATCCCCATGGTCCTTACGGAGTCCCAGCATCCACTAGGACGTCAGAGAAAATAAGATTTTACTTACCGATAAATCTATTTCTCGTAGTCCGTAGTGGATGCTGGGCGCCCATCCCTAGTGCGGATTGTCTGCAATACTTGTATATAGTTATTGTTACAAAAATTCGGGTTATTATTGTTGTGAGCCATCTTTTCAGAGGCTCCTTTGCGTTTATCATACTGTTAACTGGGTTCAGATCACAAGTTGTACGGTGTGATTGGTGTGGCTGGTATGAGTCTTACCCGGGATTCAATATCCTTCCTTATTATGTACGCTCGTCCGGGCACAGTATCCTAACTGAGGCTTGGAGGAGGGTCATAGGGGGAGGAGCCAGTGCACACCACGTGATCCTTAAGCTTTTATTTTGTGCCCTGTCTCCTGCGGAGCCGCTATATCCCCATGGTCCTTACGGAGTCCCAGCATCCACTACGGACTACGAGAAATAGATTTATCGGTAAGTAAAATCTTATTTTTTCCCACGTATTTTTTGTGGCAGGTGCATTCCAGCAGGTAAATAACTGATGTGCTATTGCAATTCATAAATTCTTTAATTTTGAACTCCTGGGTGTTTTCCATGTCGCTGAAGGTCCTTCTGTTGGGATTCAAAAATCTGCAGATGTTGTAATGTCCACACTTGTATGCTCCAATGCATTTCGGAAGGGAGCAGTGGTTGGTATCTGGGGGTAGTTCTCTTAACATGCTCGGTGCAAGAATGTCTTTCAAGTTTTTTGATTTTCGAAATATGAGTTCTGGTTGCGGAGGGAGGATATTCTTAAGGATCGGATCCATTAATAAAATGTCCCAATGGGATTTCAATGAAGTTCTGATGTCTTGTTCGTGAATGCTGTAAGTGGTTATGAAGGAGACAGAATCCTGTTTCTCGTTTTTCTTTTCTTTCTTTTTATATGAAAGTAGACTGTCCCTCTCAAGCAGTCTAGTTTTGGTAATTGCCTCGTCTAGTATTGTAGGTGGATATTTCTTTTCTTCAAATCTTTTCCTGTAAGTTGCTAGCTGTTGTTCGCAGTCTTCAATCTTATTACAGTTCCTACGGATCCTGTGAAATTGCGAGTAGGGGATATTATTCTTCCATTTCTTCGAATGACTGCTTTTGTAATGGAGGTAGCTGTTCATATCAACCTCTTTAATATAGTTCTTCGTGATGACCATCCCTTCTTCGCTTCTTAAAACCAGGTCCAGAAATTCAATGGAATCTTTATTCACATTGCAGGTAAAAGACAGGTTAAAATCGTTGGTCTGTAAAATCTTAAAAAAGTTCATAAAAGACTCGGCAGTTCCGTCCCAGATGATGATTATGTCGTCAATATATCTTTTGTACATAACGACTGACTCCTTGAAAGATTGTGCGGTATACATATATTTCTCTTCCCATTGTCCCATAAATAAATTAGCGAAGCTTGGTGCGAAAATAGTACCCATCGCTGTGCCACACTTTTGAAGATAAAATTTGTCTAAAAATTTGAAATAATTCCGGCTTAAAATGAAAAGAATTAGTTCGCAAATAAAATTCCTGTGTGCTTCTGTAATGGAGTTGTCTTTGTTCAGGTACTCTCGACTTGTTTCGATGCCTTTTAGGTGTTCTATACTGGTATACAGCGACTGAACATCGATGGTTACCCATAGATAAGAGTCTTTCCATGTGATGTTCTTTATTTCATTTAATACCATAGTAGTGTCCAGGAGGAATGATTGTAGTTTTTTAACGTGTGGGTTTAAAAAGACATCAACATATTTAGAAAGATTAGAAGTAAGAGAGTCTATTCCTGCAACAATAGGTCTCCCAGGTGGATCAATCATGCTTTTATGAACTTTGGGTAAAAAATAAAATATGGGGGTTATGGGGTTGGATTGCATTAAAAAGGAAAATTCCTCCTTCGTAATGATATCACTCCTCAGACCCCGTAGGAGAAGTGATCTAAGTTCCTCAATGAAGATATCCTTTGGATCTTCAGATAAGGTTGTATAGGAGTGGTTATCTCCTAGAAGTCGTTGCGCTTCCTGGACGTACTTATCTCGGTCCATTATAACCAACCCCCCCCCCTTTGTCAGCCGGTTTTATGACAATGTGTCTGTTTTTTTGAAGGTTTTTCATTGCTTCTATCTCTCTATTGTGGAGATTTTTCTTCGTGATCGGTCTGGGTTCTGTTTCGCAAAGGTCTTTTTTCACAAGGTCATAAAATATGCTTATATTATTCCCTTTGGACTCCACTGGATAGTATTTACTTTTGGGTTTGAGTCCCGATTTTGAGCTTGCTTCGTAGTTGGAAATAATGGCGTTTTCTTTTTTTAGGAAGTGCCTTTTCAACGTGAGTTTTCGCACAAACTTATTCAAGTCTATGAATGTTTCAAATTTGTTGAGTCCTTCCGTGGGTGCAAAAGATAGTCCTTTACTGAGTAGGGATTGTTCCGAGTCTGTCAGTTCATGTGTTGATAAATTAAATATTCCTTTTTCCTTGGTGTTGCTATTCACAGGTTTCTTTTCTTGAATTCTTTCCCTCCTACCGCCCCGTTTTCCTCTATGTCTGCGAATCTTCTTTTGAGTGGGGAGGCATGTTTGACGTCCTCGTGTATTGAGCTCTTTACTGGACCTTTGGGCCTTGTTCCTTGTCTTGCATCTAAAAAATCCTGTTCGCCACTTGATCTTAGGCGATTCAGTGCAGTGAATCTATTCGATGTTCTAGTGTATGGTGTTCTAGGTGAATCGTCTCTCCGTGGTGGTCTCGTTCTTTGTGGCATTGTTTTCCACTGGTATCTTTGGTCTGTTTTCGGTTGTTTGTCATGTGTGTTAAATCTGCTCCAATTCTTAATAGTTCCTTGTTCATAGTCCCTTTTGTCTCTGAGAAATTTCTTCTTTTTCCCTCTTATGACATCCTCCTCTATACGTTCAAGTTTTTTAGTAAGAACATTCTCATTAACCCGGTAATCTTCAGTATCCTTGTGGGGTTCTAGTTCAGCTTCTTTTTCCTTTATGTCTTTTTCTAGAGCGGTCATGTTCTTTCTCCTTTCACTTATCAAAAGTCTCATTAGATTTAAGGAGCATGTATGTAGAATGGAATCCCACTTTTTAATGAATTCAGGATCTGTATTTCCAAGAGTGGGTTGTTTCTGGATTCTCAATCCTCTCGGTATTCTGTTAACTTCAATGTAATGCTCCAGTCCTTTGATGTCCCACCAATTTTTTATTTCTTTGGCTAATAGACGTTCCATTCCCCAAAATAGGTCATCTAAATTACCAGATGGGGGTATCGCAATAGTCTGAGTTTCTTCATTAAATATTTTCTGGCACCATTCATTACGTTTAGTGGTGCGTTCATTCACCCTGAACATTTTAAAAAACTCTACACACACTCACCGGGCTGCCTTACAGAATATATCAAAATAGGATGAAATAGTGGTAGTACGGCGCCACAGATTTGTGTAAGTAGATTATATATAGGGTTATAAAAATAGACCCAACCATAGACACTCCTTTGTAAATATAAGGTGTCAGCTAGCCTCCAAGCAAATTAGACAGGGATAAGCTGTCTATAATTTAAAGGTAAAAAACAGGGGAATGGGGGTGCCAGCGACCATCGGTGTCTAATGGTTTTTAGATATGATATGAAGAAATGGCTGGATACATTCAGATAAAATTATAAAATTCAATTTAATTTATAAAAGAGATTGGTGGGATAAAAGTTTACAAGCATAGGGAGATATTTAAGAATACAACAAAGATATATTTTTTTAAAAACCGGATATATAACATATGAGAATAAAAAATTAAATAAGAAAAATATATCAATATTCTAAAAAGATAAAAACAGTGCTTATCTTTTGAAATGGAGGGTCAGTTTAGAGGTACACCCAACGCGTTTCGTCCATCTGACTTCATCAAGGGGTAGGGTGCTAATGAACAAGGATGGTATTTATAGCTGGTGTCATGTGTTCATAGGTAATTATGACATCACTTCCTGTTAAAAATCTAATAGGCATAGTACTACACAATTCTCTATGTAAACATAAGTGTGCTGAGGGGGCAGTGAAATTATGTCCTGTGGTGTCATTTTGTGTAAAAAACGAGTACTAGAATGCTGTATTTTCAGTCTGAAGTGTCCGAGACGCGTCCTGCGTCATTTCCGCCCCGTTTCCGGTGTCCGCTCAGACGGTGCGCGCATGCGCGTCAGGCCGAACTTCCGTTATCGGTTGCTTTCACGAGCGCACTGAATGTTCCCCACTTCCGTCCTTTGCTTCTAGTGGAAAGCGCCCCACTTCCTACTCGGCTGTTCCCTTTGCTTTATTGGAGGAGGAGGTTGTCATTCATTGCGGCGGCCATTTTCATGGAGTTCGTTACAGCTGCAGACATATTTTTTGTGAGAGTAACCGCAGTCTCCAAGGGAACCATACATAGTAAAAGATATAGATATAAACAGAGATTAGTGCCTGTGTTTTTATTTTCTAAAAAGCAATATAGGCTTTATATGATACTGATGTATTAGAAGAATGGAGAGATTTTAGATCTTAATTAAACCTTGCATTAGTGCTGCCGAATCTTCTTTGCCCAGATATCCATCATAATTAGAAAATATAAATAGTACATTATAAGGAGATATGGGTGGTGGGATGCCAGGAATTTTTAGAAAAAAACGTAGATATAAATAACTTCTTAGGTGACACATCGCCAGGGTTAAAATTAATGTGGTTAAGATATAAGTGGCGACAATAGTGACTATAAGAGTATATATGAGGAGTCCATCATACTTGTGGTGCTAGAAAATAATTCAGTAAACGAGTTATAGGGAGGATTACTATTTGTGTCCGTCATGTAATGATAAGTGTTGTGTGTTTTAATTAGTGCATAATGAATTAGTGCATAATTGACAGACTGTGGGGTATTTTAACCATACTGTCTAATGTGTGTGATGGACATCCTCAGTGTGTCAACATTGCATAGATTATTTTTAGCCAGCCGATATGTACAGTACCCAATCTTCGCAAATGGTTCCCCATTTGGTACTGGTTAGGCCCTACACTGCTTAGCTTCCAAGATCGGGCGAGATTGGGCGTCCGCCAGTGTGGTATGACTGTATCTTTTGGTGTGGCGACTCAATAAAACACAATAGAATGCTGTTTATTTGAGATGTTGACATACTAGTTATAAGTGCTGTTGTAACATATTTAATTTTAAAGTGCCAAGTGCATATAAATAGTGAGAGATAAAAAACAGAATATATAGCCAGCGGAGTCTCTTTTCACAGGAACGGTGCGATCTCGTAGCCTTCATTAAAACCCATGGGATGGGTGGTTTTCAATTGGAAAATCCAATACATCTCCCTCTGGGAGAGTTTCTTGGCTAGGTCGCCGCCTCTTTCATTGCTTGTGACATGTTCTATCGCCTTGAAGGAAAGTTCTTCTGGATTGGAGTTATGATGAAGTTTGAAGTGTCTATATATTAGATGTGTCTCCAATTTGTTTTTAATGCTGCGTATATGCTCCTGTATTCTGATCTTCAATATCCTTTTTGTTTTTCCCACGTATTTTTTGTGGCAGGTGCATTCCAGCAGGTAAATAACTGATGTGCTATTGCAATTCATAAATTCTTTAATTTTGAACTCCTGGGTGTTTTCCATGTCGCTGAAGGTCCTTCTGTTGGGATTCAAAAATCTGCAGATGTTGCAATGTCCACACTTGTATGCTCCAATGCATTTCGGAAGGGAGCAGTGGTTGGTATCTGGGGGTAGTTCTCTTAACATGCTCGGTGCAAGAATGTCTTTCAAGTTTTTTGATTTTCGAAATATGAGTTCTGGTTGCGGAGGGAGGATATTCTTAAGGATCGGATCCATTAATAAAATGTCCCAATGGGATTTCAATGAAGTTCTGATGTCTTGTTCGTGAATGCTGTAAGTGGTTATGAAGGAGACAGAATCCTGTTTCTCGTTTTTCTTTTCTTTCTTTTTATATGAAAGTAGACTGTCCCTCTCAAGCAGTCTAGTTTTGGTAATTGCCTCGTCTAGTATTGTAGGTGGATATTTCTTTTCTTCAAATCTTTTCCTGTAAGTTGCTAGCTGTTGTTCGCAGTCTTCAATCTTATTACAGTTCCTACGGATCCTGTGAAATTGCGAGTAGGGGATATTATTCTTCCATTTCTTCGAATGACTGCTTTTGTAATGGAGGTAGCTGTTCATATCAACCTCTTTAATATAGTTCTTCGTGATGACCATCCCTTCTTCGCTTCTTAAAACCAGGTCCAGAAATTCAATGGAATCTTTATTCACATTGCAGGTAAAAGACAGGTTAAAATCGTTGGTCTGTAAAATCTTAAAAAAGTTCATAAAAGACTCGGCAGTTCCGTCCCAGATGATGATTATGTCGTCAATATATCTTTTGTACATAACGACTGACTCCTTGAAAGATTGTGCGGTATACATATATTTCTCTTCCCATTGTCCCATAAATAAATTAGCGAAGCTTGGTGCGAAAATAGTACCCATCGCTGTGCCACACTTTTGAAGATAAAATTTGTCTAAAAATTTGAAATAATTCCGGCTTAAAATGAAAAGAATTAGTTCGCAAATAAAATTCCTGTGTGCTTCTGTAATGGAGTTGTCTTTGTTCAGGTACTCTCGACTTGTTTCGATGCCTTTTAGGTGTTCTATACTGGTATACAGCGACTGAACATCGATGGTTACCCATAGATAAGAGTCTTTCCATGTGATGTTCTTTATTTCATTTAATACCATAGTAGTGTCCAGGAGGAATGATTGTAGTTTTTTAACGTGTGGGTTTAAAAAGACATCAACATATTTAGAAAGATTAGAAGTAAGAGAGTCTATTCCTGCAACAATAGGTCTCCCAGGTGGATCAATCATGCTTTTATGAACTTTGGGTAAAAAATAAAATATGGGGGTTATGGGGTTGGATTGCATTAAAAAGGAAAATTCCTCCTTCGTAATGATATCACTCCTCAGACCCCGTAGGAGAAGTGATCTAAGTTCCTCAATGAAGATATCCTTTGGATCTTCAGATAAGGTTGTATAGGAGTGGTTATCTCCTAGAAGTCGTTGCGCTTCCTGGACGTACTTATCTCGGTCCATTATAACCAACCCCCCCCCTTTGTCAGCCGGTTTTATGACAATGTGTCTGTTTTTTTGAAGGTTTTTCATTGCTTCTATCTCTCTATTGTGGAGATTTTTCTTCGTGATCGGTCTGGGTTCTGTTTCGCAAAGGTCTTTTTTCACAAGGTCATAAAATATGCTTATATTATTCCCTTTGGACTCCACTGGATAGTATTTACTTTTGGGTTTGAGTCCCGATTTTGAGCTTGCTTCGTAGTTGGAAATAATGGCGTTTTCTTTTTTTAGGAAGTGCCTTTTCAACGTGAGTTTTCGCACAAACTTATTCAAGTCTATGAATGTTTCAAATTTGTTGAGTCCTTCCGTGGGTGCAAAAGATAGTCCTTTACTGAGTAGGGATTGTTCCGAGTCTGTCAGTTACAGAGATGTATTGGATTTTCCAATTGAAAACCACCCATCCCATGGGTTTTAATGAAGGCTACGAGATCGCACCGTTCCTGTGAAAAGAGACTCCGCTGGCTATATATTCTGGTTTTTATCTCTCACTATTTATATGCACTTGGCACTTTAAAATTAAATATGTTACAACAACACTTATAACTAGTATGTCAACATCTCAAATAAACAGCATTCTACTGTGTTTTATTGAGTCGCCACACCAAAAGATACAGTCATACCACACTGGCGGACGCCCAATCTCACCCGATCTTGGAAGCTAAGCAGTGTAGGGCCTAACCAGTACCAAATGGGGAACCATTTGCGAAGATTGGGCACTGTACATATCGGCTGGCTAAAAATAATCTATGCAATGTTGACACACTGAGGATGTCCATCACACACATTAGACAGTATGGTTAAAATACCCCACAGTCTGTCAATTATGCACTAATTCATTATGCACTAATTAAAACACACAACACTTATCATTACATGACGGACACAAATAGTAATCCTCCCTATAACTCGTTTACTGAATTATTTTCTAGCACCACAAGTATGATGGACTCCTCATATATACTCTTATAGTCACTATTGTCGCCACTTATATCTTAACCACATTAATTTTAACCCTGGCGATGTGTCACCTAAGAAGTTATTTATATCTACGTTTTTTTCTAAAAATTCCTGGCATCCCACCACCCATATCTCCTTATAATGTACTATTTATATTTTCTAATTATGATGGATATCTGGGCAAAGAAGATTCGGCAGCACTAATGCAAGGTTTAATTAAGATCTAAAATCTCTCCATTCTTCTAATACATCAGTATCATATAAAGCCTATATTGCTTTTTAGAAAATAAAAACACAGGCACTAATCTCTGTTTATATCTATATCTTTTACTATGTATGGTTCCCTTGGAGACTGCGGTTACTCTCACAAAAAATATGTCTGCAGCTGTAACGAACTCCATGAAAATGGCCGCCGCAATGAATGACAACCTCCTCCTCCAATAAAGCAAAGGGAACAGCCGAGTAGGAAGTGGGGCGCTTTCCACTAGAAGCAAAGGACGGAAGTGGGGAACATTCAGTGCGCTCGTGAAAGCAACCGATAACGGAAGTTCGGCCTGACGCGCATGCGCACACCGTCTGAGCGGACACCGGAAACGGGGCGGAAATGACGCAGGACGCGTCTCGGACACTTTAGACTGAAAATATAGCATTCTAGTACTCGTTTTTTACACAAAATGACACCACAGGACATAATTTCACTGCCCCCTCAGCACACTTATGTTTACATAGAGAATTGTGTAGTACTATGCCTATTAGATTTTTAACAGGAAGTGATGTCATAATTACCTATGAACACATGACACCAGCTATAAATACCATCCTTGTTCATTAGCACCCTACCCCTTGATGAAGTCAGATGGACGAAACGCGTTGGGTGTACCTCTAAACTGACCCTCCATTTCAAAAGATAAGCACTGTTTTTATCTTTTTAGAATATTGATATATTTTTCTTATTTAATTTTTTATTCTCATATGTTATATATCCGGTTTTTAAAAAAATATATCTTTGTTGTATTCTTAAATATCTCCCTATGCTTGTAAACTTTTATCCCACCAATCTCTTTTATAAATTAAATTGAATTTTATAATTTTATCTGAATGTATCCAGCCATTTCTTCATATCATATCTAAAAACCATTAGACACCGATGGTCGCTGGCACCCCCATCCCCCTGTTTTTTACCTTTAAATTATAGACAGCTTATCCCTGTCTAATTTGCTTGGAGGCTAGCTGACACCTTATATTTACAAAGGAGTGTCTACGGTTGGGTCTATTTTTATAACCCTATATATAATCTACTTACACAAATCTGTGGCGCCGTACTACCACTATTTCATCCTATTTTGATATATTCTGTAAGGCAGCCCGGTGAGTGTGTGTAGAGTTTTTTAAAATGTTCAGGGTGAATGAACGCACCACTAAACGTAATGAATGGTGCCAGAAAATATTTAATGAAGAAGCTCAGACTATTGCGATACCCCCATCTGGTAATTTAGATGACCTATTTTGGGGAATGGAACGTCTATTAGCCAAAGAAATAAAAAATTGGTGGGACATCAAAGGACTGGAGCATTACATTGAAGTTAACAGAATACCGAGAGGATTGAGAATCCAGAAACAACCCACTCTTGGAAATACAGATCCTGAATTCATTAAAAAGTGGGATTCCATTCTACATACATGCTCCTTAAATCTAATGAGACTTTTGATAAGTGAAAGGAGAAAGAATGTGACCGCTCTAGAAAAAGACATAAAGGAAAAAGAAGCTGAACTAGAACCCCACAAGGATACTGAAGATTACCGGGTTAATGAGAATGTTCTTACTAAAAAACTTGAACGTATAGAGGAGGATGTCATAAGAGGGAAGGAGAAGAAATTTCTCAGAGACAAAAGGGACTATGAACAAGGAACTATTAAGAATTGGAGCAGATTTAACACACATGACAAACAACCGAAAACAGACCAAAGATACCAGTGGAAAACAATGCCACAAAGAACAAGACCACCACGGAGAGACGATTCACCTAGAACACCATACACTAGAACATCGAATAGATTCACTGCACTGAATCGCCTAAGATCAAGTGACGAACAGGATTTTTTAGATGCAAGACAAGGAACAAGGCCCAAAGGTCCAGTAAAGAGCTCAATACACGAGGACGTCAAACATGCCTCCCCACTCAAAAGAAGATTCGCAGACATAGAGGAAAACGGGGCGGTAGGAGGGAAAGAATTCAAGAAAAGAAACCTGTGAATAGCAACACCAAGGAAAAAGGAATATTTAATTTATCAACACATGAACTGACAGACTCGGAACAATCCCTACTCAGTAAAGGACTATCTTTTGCACCCACGGAAGGACTCAACAAATTTGAAACATTCATAGACTTGAATAAGTTTGTGCGAAAACTCACATTGAAAAGGCACTTCCTAAAAAAAGAAAACGCCATTATTTCCAACTACGAAGCAAGCTCAAAATCGGGACTCAAACCCAAAAGTAAATACTATCGAGTGGAGTCCAAAGGGAATAATATAAGCATATTTTATGACCTTGTGAAAAAAGACCTTTGCGAAACAGAACCCAGACCGATCACGAAGAAAAATCTCCACAATAGAGAGAGAGAAGCAATGAAAAACCTTCAAAAAAACAGACACATTGTCATAAAACCAGCTGACAAAGGGGGGGGGTTGGTTATAATGGACCGAGATAAGTACGTCCAGGAAGCGCAACGACTTCTAGGAGATAACCACTCCTATACAACCTTATCTGAAGATCCAAAGGATATCTTCATTGAGGAACTTAGATCACTTCTCCTACGGGGTCTGAGGAGTGATATCATTACGAAGGAGGAATTTTCCTTTTTAATGCAATCCAACCCCATAACCCCCATATTTTATTTTTTACCCAAAGTTCATAAAAGCATGATTGATCCACCTGGGAGACCTATTGTTGCAGGAATAGACTCTCTTACTTCTAATCTTTCTAAATATGTTGATGTCTTTTTAAACCCACACGTTAAAAAACTACAATCATTCCTCCTGGACACTACTATGGTATTAAATGAAATAAAGAACATCACATGGAAAGACTCTTATCTATGGGTAACCATCGATGTTCAGTCGCTGTATACCAGTATAGAACACCTAAAAGGCATCGAAACAAGTCGAGAGTACCTGAACAAAGACAACTCCATTACAGAAGCACACAGGAATTTTATTTGCGAACTAATTCTTTTCATTTTAAGCCGGAATTATTTCAAATTTTTAGACAAATTTTATCTTCAAAAGTGTGGCACAGCGATGGGTACTATTTTCGCACCAAGCTTCGCTAATTTATTTATGGGACAATGGGAAGAGAAATATATGTATACCGCACAATCTTTCAAGGAGTCAGTCGTTATGTACAAAAGATATATTGACGACATAATCATCATCTGGGACGGAACTGCCGAGTCTTTTATGAACTTTTTTAAGATTTTACAGACCAACGATTTTAACCTGTCTTTTACCTGCAATGTGAATAAAGATTCCATTGAATTTCTGGACCTGGTTTTAAGAAGCGAAGAAGGGATGGTCATCACGAAGAACTATATTAAAGAGGTTGATATGAACAGCTACCTCCATTACAAAAGCAGTCATTCGAAGAAATGGAAGAATAATATCCCCTACTCGCAATTTCACAGGATCCGTAGGAACTGTAATAAGATTGAAGACTGCGAACAACAGCTAGCAACTTACAGGAAAAGATTTGAAGAAAAGAAATATCCACCTACAATACTAGACGAGGCAATTACCAAAACTAGACTGCTTGAGAGGGACAGTCTACTTTCATATAAAAAGAAAGAAAAGAAAAACGAGAAACAGGATTCTGTCTCCTTCATAACCACTTACAGCATTCACGAACAAGACATCAGAACTTCATTGAAATCCCATTGGGACATTTTATTAATGGATCCGATCCTTAAGAATATCCTCCCTCCGCAACCAGAACTCATATTTCGAAAATCAAAAAACTTGAAAGACATTCTTGCACCGAGCATGTTAAGAGAACTACCCCCAGATACCAACCACTGCTCCCTTCCGAAATGCATTGGAGCATACAAGTGTGGACATTGCAACATCTGCAGATTTTTGAATCCCAACAGAAGGACCTTCAGCGACATGGAAAACACCCAGGAGTTCAAAATTAAAGAATTTATGAATTGCAATAGCACATCAGTTATTTACCTGCTGGAATGCACCTGCCACAAAAAATACGTGGGAAAAACAAAAAGGATATTGAAGATCAGAATACAGGAGCATATACGCAGCATTAAAAACAAATTGGAGACACATCTAATATATAGACACTTCAAACTTCATCATAACTCCAATCCAGAAGAACTTTCCTTCAAGGCGATAGAACATGTCACAAGCAATGAAAGAGGCGGCGACCTAGCCAAGAAACTCTCCCAGAGGGAGATGTATTGGATTTTCCAATTGAAAACCACCCATCCCATGGGTTTTAATGAAAGCTACGAGATCGCACCGTTCCTGTGAAAAGAGACTCCGCTGGCTATATATTCTGTTTTTTATCTCTCACTATTTATATGCACTTGGCACTTTAAAATTAAATATGTTACAACAGCACTTATAACTAGTATGTCAACATCTCAAATAAACAGCATTCTATTGTGTTTTATTGAGTCGCCACACCAAAAGATACAGTCATACCACACTGGCGGATGCCCAATCTCGCCCGATCTTGGAAGCTAAGCAGTGTAGGGCCTAACCAGTACCAAATGGGGAACCATTTGCGAAGATTGGGTACTGTACATATCGGCTGGCTAAAAATAATCTATGCAATGTTGACACACTGAGGATGTCCATCACACACATTAGACAGTATGGTTAAAATACCCCACAGTCTGTCAATTATGCACTAATTCATTATGCACTAATTAAAACACACAACACTTATCATTACATGACGGACACAAATAGTAATCCTCCCTATAACTCGTTTACTGAATTATTTTCTAGCACCACAAGTATGATGGACTCCTCATATATACTCTTATAGTCACTATTGTCGCCACTTATATCTTAACCACATTAATTTTAACCCTGGCGATGTGTCACCTAAGAAGTTATTTATATCTACGTTTTTTTCTAAAAATTCCTGGCATCCCACCACCCATATCTCCTTATAATGTACTATTTATATTTTCTAATTATGATGGATATCTGGGCAAAGAAGATTCGGCAGCACTAATGCAAGGTTTAATTAAGATCTAAAATCTCTCCATTCTTCTAATACATCAGTATCATATAAAGCCTATATTGCTTTTTAGAAAATAAAAACACAGGCACTAATCTCTGTTTATATCTATATCTTTTACTATGTATGGTTCCCTTGGAGACTGCGGTTACTCTCACAAAAAATATGTCTGCAGCTGTAACGAACTCCATGAAAATGGCCGCCGCAATGAATGACAACCTCCTCCTCCAATAAAGCAAAGGGAACAGCCGAGTAGGAAGTGGGGCGCTTTCCACTAGAAGCAAAGGACGGAAGTGGGGAACATTCAGTGCGCTCGTGAAAGCAACCGATAACGGAAGTTCGGCCTGACGCGCATGCGCACACCGTCTGAGCGGACACCGGAAACGGGGCGGAAATGACGCAGGACGCGTCTCGGACACTTTAGACTGAAAATATAGCATTCTAGTACTCGTTTTTTACACAAAATGACACCACAGGACATAATTTCACTGCCCCCTCAGCACACTTATGTTTACATAGAGAATTGTGTAGTACTATGCCTATTAGATTTTTAACAGGAAGTGATGTCATAATTACCTATGAACACATGACACCAGCTATAAATACCATCCTTGTTCATTAGCACCCTACCCCTTGATGAAGTCAGATGGACGAAACGCGTTGGGTGTACCTCTAAACTGACCCTCCATTTCAAAAGATAAGCACTGTTTTTATCTTTTTAGAATATTGATATATTTTTCTTATTTAATTTTTTATTCTCATATGTTATATATCCGGTTTTTAAAAAAATATATCTTTGTTGTATTCTTAAATATCTCCCTATGCTTGTAAACTTTTATCCCACCAATCTCTTTTATAAATTAAATTGAATTTTATAATTTTATCTGAATGTATCCAGCCATTTCTTCATATCATATCTAAAAACCATTAGACACCGATGGTCGCTGGCACCCCCATCCCCCTGTTTTTTACCTTTAAATTATAGACAGCTTATCCCTGTCTAATTTGCTTGGAGGCTAGCTGACACCTTATATTTACAAAGGAGTGTCTACGGTTGGGTCTATTTTTATAACCCTATATATAATCTACTTACACAAATCTGTGGCGCCGTACTACCACTATTTCATCCTATTTTGATATATTCTGTAAGGCAGCCCGGTGAGTGTGTGTAGAGTTTTTTAAAATGTTCAGGGTGAATGAACGCACCACTAAACGTAATGAATGGTGCCAGAAAATATTTAATGAAGAAGCTCAGACTATTGCGATACCCCCATCTGGTAATTTAGATGACCTATTTTGGGGAATGGAACGTCTATTAGCCAAAGAAATAAAAAATTGGTGGGACATCAAAGGACTGGAGCATTACATTGAAGTTAACAGAATACCGAGAGGATTGAGAATCCAGAAACAACCCACTCTTGGAAATACAGATCCTGAATTCATTAAAAAGTGGGATTCCATTCTACATACATGCTCCTTAAATCTAATGAGACTTTTGATAAGTGAAAGGAGAAAGAATGTGACCGCTCTAGAAAAAGACATAAAGGAAAAAGAAGCTGAACTAGAACCCCACAAGGATACTGAAGATTACCGGGTTAATGAGAATGTTCTTACTAAAAAACTTGAACGTATAGAGGAGGATGTCATAAGAGGGAAGGAGAAGAAATTTCTCAGAGACAAAAGGGACTATGAACAAGGAACTATTAAGAATTGGAGCAGATTTAACACACATGACAAACAACCGAAAACAGACCAAAGATACCAGTGGAAAACAATGCCACAAAGAACAAGACCACCACGGAGAGACGATTCACCTAGAACACCATACACTAGAACATCGAATAGATTCACTGCACTGAATCGCCTAAGATCAAGTGACGAACAGGATTTTTTAGATGCAAGACAAGGAACAAGGCCCAAAGGTCCAGTAAAGAGCTCAATACACGAGGACGTCAAACATGCCTCCCCACTCAAAAGAAGATTCGCAGACATAGAGGAAAACGGGGCGGTAGGAGGGAAAGAATTCAAGAAAAGAAACCTGTGAATAGCAACACCAAGGAAAAAGGAATATTTAATTTATCAACACATGAACTGACAGACTCGGAACAATCCCTACTCAGTAAAGGACTATCTTTTGCACCCACGGAAGGACTCAACAAATTTGAAACATTCATAGACTTGAATAAGTTTGTGCGAAAACTCACATTGAAAAGGCACTTCCTAAAAAAAGAAAACGCCATTATTTCCAACTACGAAGCAAGCTCAAAATCGGGACTCAAACCCAAAAGTAAATACTATCGAGTGGAGTCCAAAGGGAATAATATAAGCATATTTTATGACCTTGTGAAAAAAGACCTTTGCGAAACAGAACCCAGACCGATCACGAAGAAAAATCTCCACAATAGAGAGAGAGAAGCAATGAAAAACCTTCAAAAAAACAGACACATTGTCATAAAACCAGCTGACAAAGGGGGGGGGTTGGTTATAATGGACCGAGATAAGTACGTCCAGGAAGCGCAACGACTTCTAGGAGATAACCACTCCTATACAACCTTATCTGAAGATCCAAAGGATATCTTCATTGAGGAACTTAGATCACTTCTCCTACGGGGTCTGAGGAGTGATATCATTACGAAGGAGGAATTTTCCTTTTTAATGCAATCCAACCCCATAACCCCCATATTTTATTTTTTACCCAAAGTTCATAAAAGCATGATTGATCCACCTGGGAGACCTATTGTTGCAGGAATAGACTCTCTTACTTCTAATCTTTCTAAATATGTTGATGTCTTTTTAAACCCACACGTTAAAAAACTACAATCATTCCTCCTGGACACTACTATGGTATTAAATGAAATAAAGAACATCACATGGAAAGACTCTTATCTATGGGTAACCATCGATGTTCAGTCGCTGTATACCAGTATAGAACACCTAAAAGGCATCGAAACAAGTCGAGAGTACCTGAACAAAGACAACTCCATTACAGAAGCACACAGGAATTTTATTTGCGAACTAATTCTTTTCATTTTAAGCCGGAATTATTTCAAATTTTTAGACAAATTTTATCTTCAAAAGTGTGGCACAGCGATGGGTACTATTTTCGCACCAAGCTTCGCTAATTTATTTATGGGACAATGGGAAGAGAAATATATGTATACCGCACAATCTTTCAAGGAGTCAGTCGTTATGTACAAAAGATATATTGACGACATAATCATCATCTGGGACGGAACTGCCGAGTCTTTTATGAACTTTTTTAAGATTTTACAGACCAACGATTTTAACCTGTCTTTTACCTGCAATGTGAATAAAGATTCCATTGAATTTCTGGACCTGGTTTTAAGAAGCGAAGAAGGGATGGTCATCACGAAGAACTATATTAAAGAGGTTGATATGAACAGCTACCTCCATTACAAAAGCAGTCATTCGAAGAAATGGAAGAATAATATCCCCTACTCGCAATTTCACAGGATCCGTAGGAACTGTAATAAGATTGAAGACTGCGAACAACAGCTAGCAACTTACAGGAAAAGATTTGAAGAAAAGAAATATCCACCTACAATACTAGACGAGGCAATTACCAAAACTAGACTGCTTGAGAGGGACAGTCTACTTTCATAGAAAAAGAAAGAAAAGAAAAACGAGAAACAGGATTCTGTCTCCTTCATAACCACTTACAGCATTCACGAACAAGACATCAGAACTTCATTGAAATCCCATTGGGACATTTTATTAATGGATCCGATCCTTAAGAATATCCTCCCTCCGCAACCAGAACTCATATTTCGAAAATCAAAAAACTTGAAAGACATTCTTGCACCGAGCATGTTAAGAGAACTACCCCCAGATACCAACCACTGCTCCCTTCCGAAATGCATTGGAGCATACAAGTGTGGACATTGCAACATCTGCAGATTTTTGAATCCCAACAGAAGGACCTTCAGCGACATGGAAAACACCCAGGAGTTCAAAATTAAAGAATTTATGAATTGCAATAGCACATCAGTTATTTACCTGCTGGAATGCACCTGCCACAAAAAATACGTGGGAAAAACAAAAAGGATATTGAAGATCAGAATACAGGAGCATATACGCAGCATTAAAAACAAATTGGAGACACATCTAATATATAGACACTTCAAACTTCATCATAACTCCAATCCAGAAGAACTTTCCTTCAAGGCGATAGAACATGTCACAAGCAATGAAAGAGGCGGCGACCTAGCCAAGAAACTCTCCCAGAGGGAGATGTATTGGATTTTCCAATTGAAAACCACCCATCCCATGGGTTTTAATGAAGGCTACGAGATCGCACCGTTCCTGTGAAAAGAGACTCCGCTGGCTATATATTCTGGTTTTTATCTCTCACTATTTATATGCACTTGGCACTTTAAAATTAAATATGTTACAACAGCACTTATAACTAGTATGTCAACATCTCAAATAAACAGCATTCTACTGTGTTTTATTGAGTCGCCACACCAAAAGATACAGTCATACCACACTGGCGGACGCTCAATCTCGCCCGATCTTGGAAGCTAAGCAGTGTAGGGCCTAACCAGTACCAAATGGGGAACCATTTGCGAAGATTGGGTACTGTACATATCGGCTGGCTAAAAATAATCTATGCAATGTTGACACACTGAGGATGTCCATCACACACATTAGACAGTATGGTTAAAATACCCCACAGTCTGTCAATTATGCACTAATTCATTATGCACTAATTAAAACACACAACACTTATCATTACATGACGGACACAAATAGTAATCCTCCCTATAACTCGTTTACTGAATTATTTTCTAGCACCACAAGTATGATGGACTCCTCATATATACTCTTATAGTCACTATTGTCGCCACTTATATCTTAACCACATTAATTTTAACCCTGGCAATGTGTCACCTAAGAAGTTATTTATATCTACGTTTTTTTCTAAAAATTCCTGGCATCCCACCACCCATATCTCCTTATAATGTACTATTTATATTTTCTAATTATGATGGATATCTGGGCAAAGAAGATTCGGCAGCACTAATGCAAGGTTTAATTAAGATCTAAAATCTCTCCATTCTTCTAATACATCAGTATCATATAAAGCCTATATTGCTTTTTAGAAAATAAAAACACAGGCACTAATCTCTGTTTATATCTATATCTTTTACTATGTATGGTTCCCTTGGAGACTGCGGTTACTCTCACAAAAAATATGTCTGCAGCTGTAACGAACTCCATGAAAATGGCCGCCGCAATGAATGACAACCTCCTCCTCCAATAAAGCAAAGGGAACAGCCGAGTAGGAAGTGGGGCGCTTTCCACTAGAAGCAAAGGACGGAAGTGGGGAACATTCAGTGCGCTCGTGAAAGCAACCGATAACGGAAGTTCGGCCTGACGCGCATGCACGCACCGTCTGAGCGGACACCGGAAACGGGGCGGAAATGACGCAGGACGCGTCTCGGACACTTCAGACTGAAAATACAGCATTCTAGTACTCGTTTTTTACACAAAATGACACCACAGGACATAATTTCACTGCCCCCTCAGCACACTTATGTTTACATAGAGAATTGTGTAGTACTATGCCTATTAGATTTTTAACAGGAAGTGATGTCATAATTACCTATGAACACATGACACCAGCTATAAATACCATCCTTGTTCATTAGCACCCTACCCCTTGATGAAGTCAGATGGACGAAACGCGTTGGGTGTACCTCTAAACTGACCCTCCATTTCAAAAGATAAGCACTGTTTTTATCTTTTTAGAATATTGATATATTTTTCTTATTTAATTTTTTATTCTCATATGTTATATATCCGGTTTTTAAAAAAATATATCTTTGTTGTATTCTTAAATATCTCCCTATGCTTGTAAACTTTTATCCCACCAATCTCTTTTATAAATTAAATTGAATTTTATAATTTTATCTGAATGTATCCAGCCATTTCTTCATATCATATCTAAAAACCATTAGACACCGATGGTCGCTGGCACCCCCATCCCCCTGTTTTTTATATATATATATATATATATATATATATATATATATATAAATAATGTGTGTGTGTGGATATATAATATATATATATATATATATATATATAAATAAAATGTGTGTTTGGGTCACATTATTATGGCCACCAGCTAATAAAGTGACCGCCATGTGCAGCACGGACAGCAGCTATATGGGCTGAACTGTCATTTTAGACACGTCTGGTAGCCCCCAGGTTAATTTTTATGGTGAGTTGCTCCACTGTAGCGTGCCAGTCGACCCTCACGCACCTTCGTAGCCGATGTTCACCTCTTGCATCAATAGCACGTGGTGCTCTCCAGTTTCCATTTGCAATGATGCCATTTGTTCAGTCACGATACACCTTCACCGCAGCAGCATGAGAGCCATTCACAAACTGCGCTGTTTAAGAAATACTGCCACACTTGGCCCAAAAGCAGATGATCATCCCTTTTTCCGCCCCTTTTACCCATGACACCAACTAGTGATAAGTCTGCAGACGGCCTACCGCACACATTATATACCCAACAAGCCGGTGCACGACACGTGACATACTTCATGAGCTATGCGCTGCTAACCTCAAATGTAGGAGGTGGTCATAATGTAACTTGACCATGTATATATGTTTTAAAAGAGTAGGGTAATAGAGCGACAACTGGTCTCCAAATGACAGTAGGTCACAATTGAGAGGTAGAGTAAATATATATAGCATACATTTAATACTTAAACCACAATTCAAAGAACAAAACAGAATGTAAAAAAAAAAAAAATTGCAGAAAAATAAGTAATACCACTTTCACACAGAAGATGGCTTTTACCTGGCATTTAAGTGCTGGGCCTTTTTCCTGGTCTCAGTCAGACCTCCCTTTTACATAGAAAAGCAATTTACCAGGTGAAGCAGTTCTACCCGGTAATTTGCCGATCAACCCAGGTATTTCGCCTGTATGAAAGGGTCAACCTGGGTCGAAATTGCTGGGTTTTCGATCCTGGTAAAAGATTGGCAAATTACCGGGTAAATGTGCTTGACCCAGTAAATTGCTCTTCTGTGTGTGAAAGGGGTATTAGAGTTCCTAACTTTCAAATGAGAGCATGACGGTCTTGCAACACTTTTTGTCCTAATGGACTTTATCAAAAGGATACTAGTATGTAGGACAGAGCTCAAACTTCTACCTAGACCAGTTAGTAAATAAATGACCTCACTTCCTGTTTCAGCAAGATGGCAGCCATTTCCACAAGCCGTGACTTCCAGGTTTCGTGAATAGGAAGTTTTGCCTTGCAATACCATCAGGGAGGTGACAGATTAGCTCCAAATTAATTCTGGAGCCAGACAACGCCCCCATACAGCCAACGTCATTAAGTGCTGTTTCTCCGTCAGGGTCCACAGGTTATCCACAGGATAACAATGGGATATGATGAAGCGACAGCGGATTTGCACCAATCGGTCAAAGCTTTTCCAGCCTCCCAGCATGCAACGGGCCCGTCCATATATCCCCGCCTCCTTGCTCAGGCAAATCAGTTTTTGTTTGGTGCAGCAGGAGCCGGACCATGGTCAGAGGGCTGCTGGTTTTTAGCAGCCCTATACTTTCTTATTTTATTTTTATAGTCTTACTATTTTTCTGAGTGCTCTTTTTATACAGCGTCTTATACATACCTTAGAAAGAATCGATCCAACAACTCTCTGACAGGTCGCGACAACTCTTACCAACGAGTACAGCGCTGTTTCGGCGGGCGTCTGTGTGAGATATACTAGCAGGTCCAGCAGACGTTACCAGGCTGTGGCCAGAGCACGGGGAGAAGGTAAGGCATCAGTTCCGCTTAGAAGGGAAATACGGACACAGCCGCACTGTTTTGGGAGGAGACTACCAAACAGTCGCTGACGTGGCTGCCACCTCGGGTGCACCAGCGCTAGGCCTTAAGGATCAGAGGCTCCAGGAATAGTATGAGGCCGTGATCCCTAGGGTTGATGTCAGCAGTGGGGAGTCAGATGCTCTCCTGGTCATCCCTACCCCTGGTTCATGAACAGTTTCCTCTGAGTCTCCCGCAATTAACTGTTTCCCGCTTCTGTCTCAGATGCTTTACACAAAGGGGACCCAGTTGCAGCATAGGATAGTTGGATAAGTGCCTATTGCATATGAGTCTATACATTTACTGTTGTTTCTTTCGCATTGCGTCTGAATACGTTAGATCTGTTTAAATATGATGCAGTAATATGTTCTCCTACATACTTAAAATGTAGTTGTAGTAGATGATGTGCTCATATTGCTTATTATACTAATATATAACGTGACTGACTGCTAGTGTGATTGCTGACTTTACTATATTTCTGTCAGTTTGTTTTATTCCGATCCTCAATGCTGGTGCATGGGTAGAGTCGGATTGTATGTCACTTTAAGAAATTTAAAGTGATTACAGTCACAAATTGTGTAGTACACTGTAGAAATGTTGATTATTTATCATGTCTAAGAGCGGCAATGGTGAGGAAGGTACACTCACAGCAACACCAACACTCATCATGTTTGTCTTGCAAAGCTGTGTTATCCTCTCAGGATCTGGTTCAGGATGGTTTGTGTGCAAATTGTTTTAGCTTTCACCAGGAGTTAATGAAAAATAGAAGGCAGATTCAGGTGCAGATGGATACACCTTGGGCTATGTTTGCACAGACTTTATCCAGTATAGCTGAACGGATAAGTCCTCCAACTCCTTTACCAGGGATAGGTTACACTATTAACCCTTACATGCAGCTCCCCACCTATGGTGTATCACTTCCAGCAGCAGCTTCTCAAAAGAAACAAGCTGATACGCCGTTCAAAGCCTATATTCCAATATTTCACATGGTTTAGGAGTTAGAGCTATATCAACAAGGCTTGATAAAGATGGGGATCTGACGGAGAGACATTGATGCTTTATCACTGATTCAATTTTATTTATTTTACAGCACAATTATTTTTTGTTTTTGGACACATTTTATTTACAGGTGATGGGGACGGCCATGGGGACCAGGTTTGTGCCGAGTTATGCCAAATTCTATATGGGTGATGTAGAACGGGACCTCATCTGGGGTGGTGACTTTGGTGTGAACCTGGTCCTCTATGGCCGTTATATAGATGACTTATTTATTATTTGGGATGGGAATTTATCTTCTGTTTCACGATTTGTTGAACACCTTATTTCTAATTCTTTTAACCTCACATTCACTCACAGTTACGATACAGCCGCATCTCCTTTCTGGATTTGACCCTAGAGGTTAATAATGATCAAATTGTTACTTCAAATTATATGAAGGAGGTTAATACGAACAACTATTTACATTTCCAAAGAGCACATTCTATGCCTTGGGGAAAAAAGCATCTCTAGGGGACAGCTACTCAGGCTTAAAAGAAATTGTTTGAGTTTTGATGTATTTAAAGAACAGGCAAACACAATGTTACTCTCATTTGAGCAGCAAGGTTACCCTAAGACTTTGCTCAATAGAGCTTATTTAGAAGTATCTCAGACAGAAAGAAGTACCCTATTTAATCGGAAACCGGTATACATTGATGGTGAGAAGAAGGATAGAGATTTAGCCTTTATCTCTACCTTCAATAGTCATACACAACAAATCAAGAACATTATACGGAAAAATTATAGTATACTAAAACAAGACCGTTATTTATTAGGAAGTCTCCCTGAAAAACCTCAATTTCTATTTTGTAGAAATAGGTCCTTGAAGAATATTTTGGCACCAAGTTTTCTAAAAATAGAGAAAGCACCATTAACCACACCTAAAACATGGTTGACAGGGAAACCAAGGGGTTTTTATAAATGTGGAGGTACTAGGTGCCTCATGTGTAAATATGTACCAACCAAAACCCTTGAGATAGAAAATCTGACTAATAAGAAGTCAATGTTAATTAAGTCTTTTATTAATTGTAATTCCACTTATGTGATATATGTCCTGTCCTGTAGCTGTAACCTTAGATATGTAGGTAGAACTACAAGGAAACTAAAAATAAGGTTTTTAGAACATCGCCGAAACATAGTCAATAAGGTGTTGACCAACAGCCTATCAAAACATTTTGTCGGACATCACAATAGTGACCCCTCCGATTTGCGTGTGGTAGGAGTTGAGCATATTATGAATACTACTAGAGGAAGGGACCGTTTTAAAATACTCTGCCGTCAGGAGGTCTTCTGGATGCTGTGTATGAATTCGATCTTCCCAGAGGGTCTTAATGAGGCAGTAGAATTAAATAATATAATTTAATGATCAGAAGAGCTATGGCTATATGGGTCGATGCCTTTTTGGTTTTGATTTGGGCTCTGATGGTTTGTGTATATGTTCCAACAAGATTATGTGCACTGATATATCGCCTGCAGATCGAATCCTCTAAAGAAAGAAAAATGATGAGAATTTAGGAACTACTTAGATTCCAAGTATTTCAGAAGAAATCCTGGGAGTAATGATGGGATTGTCAAAATGTTCATCTTCATTATAGTAAATGGTAGGTAACACAAAGAGTAGTGATATCGATTTATTGTGTTTGAAAATATTTAGATGTTTTCTGTTTCTTTAATAATTATATTAATAACATAAAAAATGTGTGTATATTTATATATACATATGAAGTCAAATACTAAGAATACTGTTACGAATTGGGCATGTTGTTTAAATTGATATCTACTGTATTGATTGCCATAATAATGTTAATATATATTTATCTTTATTTTTAACACTCACCAACCAGTGAACATATATATATATATATATATATATATATCTTTCAAATAGATGTAAGAAAGTAATTAATTGCAGCATTGGTTAGTAAATTTTAGTTTGTTTAAGTCCTATATTATTAAGCTAATGGCGAGAATTATATACTTTCCGTTGGTGAACATTTTGTTGCTAGGCAACACCCGGTCATGTGATTTGTCACATGACCGGAACACTATAAGAAATGGGCACATAATAAAGCCGGGCGTTCATGTCATTCAGTATTGTCCGGTCAGGTGATTACTCACATGACCAGAACACTATGAAATTAGGGGACGTGAAGGATTAGGTGTGCGTCATGCCCCTGAGTGTCTCATTGCCTAGCAACGACCGGTCATGTGTTACTCACGTGACCAGAATGGCCTATCACAGTTGGTATTCTCTTTAGAAATGGTCGATCATGGGATAGATCATGTGCCTAGGTCAGCGAACTGAATAAACTCAATGTTATAAGATCGTGGTCTATCTCTTTTTGTGGAACTAATATTTAGTATGGGATCAGCAAGGGGTGATACTATACTGGGTCGATAGTGGATATTACTTATGAGCTGAGAACTAAAACAAATGAATATGTATTCTATGGTTGCTAAGCAACGACCCGGCTTGTATGTACCACCATTGGCTGGACTGGATCACATGATCGGGGAATTATAAAGGAATGTTTTTTTCTGATTAATATTTAAATAATTTTTAACTAAAATGATTGATATTCAGTTTGGTATATTAATGGGTCCTACAAATCCCTATGCACGTTATATTGCATATTGTATATGTTAAATGTTGATGGTTGTCACCTGTCAATTAGCAGCCATATTGGACTTATAGGTATATAAGGACACAGTTAGTTACTGATAGTTACCTTTGAAAAAGCCGCCAGGAGCGGTGAAACGCGTTAGGAAATTATACACCTCTTTGGGGAACACAACCAGCACTTTCCGGACCAACCTCCTGCAATAGGACGTCGATTTCTTGGAATATACTGACCGGTTCCTTGGATTGTACTTTCAAGTGTCACAGCTCTTGTGAGGACTCTGGATGCATTAATCCCAGTATTAACAACCCTCCAGTGACTCAGGTACACATATCTCTGGATTTCTAGTTTAAATCTGGACTTTACAATATGGCGGACAAGGAGGTATTTTATTAGGAACGGACAATCGCAATTCTGCTGGTGTGAATACTCATTGAATGAGGTGGTTTTATGCATGTCCATAAAAGTCCAATTTTTACTCTGTTTTATTTCTATTAAAGTAACTATATTTGCTATTACTGAATATTGGTAGTGACTACCCATCAACAAGCGCTGTTTTTTTCGTTCTATGTTGTTTTTCTGATAAGCCGGTTGTAAGTAAATCTTCACTCTCCCAGGCTACACATGATTCAGATGAGGATTCATTGAAAGATCTCAGCTCAGTGGATATAGCTTAGTTAATTAAAGCAATGAAAGCCATTCTATCCTTAGAGGATTCAGCAGAGCCTGTGTTAAAAACCAAGGCACCTGTGTTTAAATGTCCCAAAACAATCAAGACTGAGTTTCCAGGGTCAGAACAGCTGACGGAAATGATGGAAGAGGCTTGGGCTACGCCCAATATAAAGTTTAGAATTCCTAAGAAATGGAATTCCAATTATCCTCTTCCAGCTAGGGATTGTTTAAAATGGGAGGTGGCTCCTAAAGTAGATACGCATGTAATTTAATTAGTGCGAAAATCTACATTACCTTTGCCTTCAACATCATTAAATGATGTCACGGATAGGAGAGTGGATAGTTTTCTAAAAAATAATTTTCATTGGCCAGCCATGGCTTCAGCTTGGATGGCAAAGGCAGTGGCTGCCTGGGCTGATGCATTGGAAGGGGATTTTTCTATAGCTTCTAGAGAGCAAAAATCCCAGGGCATCAGCTTCAACAATAGCTACTCGCAGAGCAGTTTGGCTACGTATGTGGAAAGATGATTCAGAATCTAAGAAGGTTTTGGAGTCTTTGCCCTTTTCTGGAGATATTCTTTTTGGTAAAGAATTGACAGTTATTCTGGAGTCAGAAGCAGACTCCAAGAAGGTCAAGTTTCCTTCCAATACAATTTCAAACCTAATGTTCCGGCTTTTCGGCCCTTTCAGTCTAAAGGAAAAGTCTGGTAAGACTAAAAAGCATTGGGCTACCAGAGGACCGGTTGGGAAAGCAGAAAATAAGTCATCAGCCTGATGGTGCGGGCCTCCATCTGGGTGACCACAGGGTGGGAGGCCGACTTCTTCAGTTTGCACAGGTCTGGCAGCAGTCTACAACAGATGCCTGGGTGCAGGAAGCGGTATCTCTAGGTTATGCTTTTGCCTTCAAGAAGCACCCTCCTCGAAGGTTTTTTTGTACCAGTCCATCTCTGGTAGAGACGAAGGCCGGGGCTTTGTTAGAGGCAGTTCAAAAATTGCTTCAGTCAGGAGTAGTCATTCCAGTTCCTCCTGTACAACAAGGACAGGGTTTTTATTCCAACCTGTTTTTAGTTCAGAGGCCAAGTGGGTCATTTCGGCCCATTCTCAATCTCAAAGTACAGAACAAATACATTTGGGTACCTCGGTTTCACATGGAGACATGGTTTTCACATGGAGTTCCATCATTTTGGCCATGGAGCCAGGGGATTATATGGTATCCCTGGATATACAGGATGCTTACCTACATTTTCCTATAGCACTGTCCCATCAGTGCTCTCTCAGGTTTGCTATCCTCCAACAGCATTTTCAGTTCCAGGCCCTACCTTTTGGGTTTGCCGCAGCTCCCAGAGTATTTACCAAGATTATGGTGGTAATGGCAGTTTATCTCCTCCAGCAGCTGATAAGAATATTTCCATACCTTGACAATCTTTTAATCCTGGCACAGACGCAGGAATTGCTCTTATGTCATCTGCAACAGACAATAACATGTCTGCAGAACCACGGGTGGCTCATAAATTGGGCAAAATCATCTCTGGTTCCGTCACAACGCATGACTCACTTGGGGGCTGTACTGGATTCAAGTCTTCAGAGAGTAATTTTACCTCTGAACAAGATATCCAAGGTCCAGTCAAGGATTCAGGACTTGCTACACAGTCAAAAAGTATCCATTCACACAGCAATGCGCGTGATGGGTTTGATGGTGTCAACATTCAACATGGTGGAGTATGCACAATTCCACTTGAGGCCTCTGCAGCGTCTGATTCTTGCCAAATGGAATGGGTTGTATCAGACGATAAAAACACAGACTATGTTTCTTACAATAGAAGTAAGAAGGTCATTAGCCTGGTGGCTACAGACATCCCATCTGGACAAGGGGAGACCATTTTGGATATCAGATTCGGAAATTCTGACGACAGACGCCAGTCTCCAGAGCTGGGGAGCAGTGTCAGGAAGGTTGTTTTCAGGGCAATGGACCAAGGAAGAAAGTTGCCTGCCAATAAATATATTGGAACTTCGGGCCATATACATGGCACTGATTAAGGCAAAGGACATTCTTCGGGGAAAACCAGTCCAGATCCGCTCTGGCAATGCAACGGCAATAGCGTACCTCAACCATCAAGGAGGAACTCGCAGCCGAAAAGCGATGAAGGAGGTAAGGCACATACTAAAGTGGGCAGAACTTCATCATCCAGCCTTGTCCGCAGTGTTCATTTCGGGAGTCCTAAACTGGGAAGCGGACTTTCTCATTCGACACGCCATGTAGGCAAGCGAACGGGCTCTACACCCGGAGGTCTTCTAGACTCTAGTAGACAAGTGGGGGTTGCCAGAGATAGATCTCATGGCGTCCCGTCTGAACAACAAAGTGCTGGCATACGGGTCAAGAACAAAGGATCCCAGAGCGATCTTTGTGGATGCCCTGTCGGTGAGATGGGATTTTCATCTAGCTTATGTGTTTCCTCCAATCACCCTATTACCCAGGATGGTGAGAAAGATAAAGCAAGGAAAAGGTGCTGTGATACTAATAGCTCCGGCTTGGCCCAGAAGACATTGGTACACAGATCTGCAGAGGATGTCCCTGGATGTTCCACTTCTGCTCCCTCAACGTCCAGATCTACTGATGCAGGGTCCTTGTTATCACAGACATCCGGATCGACTGTCTTTGACGTCGTGATTCTTGAAACCTCTATCCTGAAGTCAAAAGGATTCTCAGAACAGGTAATTCAAACTATGCTCAGAGCAAGGAAACCTTTCTCAGCTTGCATTTATCACCGAATATGTCAAACCTATATTCATTGGTGCAGTGAATGGAAAATGGACCCTAAATCTTTCACAGTTTCTAGTGTTTTAGCATTCCTTCAGGCAGGAATGGATAAAGGTGGCTTCCTTGAGAGTGCAAGTATCATCATTGACTGTATGGTTCTAAAAGAAAATTGCCAATTTACAGGATGTGCGTACTTTTTTTCAGGGAATGCTGCACATTCAACCTCCTTTTGTTCCTCCTACAGTGCCTTGGCACTTAAGTCTAGTCCTGAAAGCTCTTCAGGTTGCCCCGTTTGAACCACTTAATAAAGTGGATCTTAAATGGTTGACAGCTAAAGTTCTCTTTCTACTGGCTATGGCGTCAGCTAGAAGAGTATCAGATTTAGGGGCATTATCATGTCATTCCCCATTTCTGATTTTTTTTATCCAGATAAAGCAGTTCTCAGAACTAGATCTGGGTATCTTCCGAAGGTGGTGTCTAAATTCCATCTTAATGAAGAAATTTTAGTCCCGGCTTTCCAGGTACTGGGCCTTTCTGCGGAAGATGCATCGCTGGACGTGGTCCGTGTATTAAGGATCTACGTGGATTGTACCAGTGCCATCAGAGAGACAGATTCTTTCTTCATTCTCTACGGATTTCACAAGAGAGGATAACCTGCTGATAAGCAGACGCTGGCAAGATGGCTTCGGATGACTATTTCAGAAGCATATTCTAAGGCTGATCTCCCGGTTCCGGCTAATGTCTCTGCTCACTCTACTCGTAAAGTAGGTCCATCATGGGCAGCACAACATGGTGCTTCAGCAGAACAGATATGTAAGGTAGCCACATGGTCTTCCATTAACACATTCATTAGACATTATGTCTTGGATACCTTTGCCTCTCATGACGCTGAATTCGGGCGTAGGATTCTCCTGTCCAATCAGGAGCGTCCCCACCACTAAATTGCTTTGGGAAATCCCATTGTTATCCTGTGGATAACCTGTGGACCCTGCCGGAGAAATAAACGTTATGGTAAGAACTTACCGTTGATAACGGTATTTCTCCTAAGTCCACAGGATCCACAGGGATCCCACCCTGACGCACCTGATTTAAGGGTGTGCGTCAGGGTGGGATCCCTAATCGCCTAATTAGGGCTATCTATGATGCTCCTGCATTGAGCTTTGGAATACAACTGATTTGCCTGAGCAAGGAGGCGGGGATATACGGATGGGCCCATTGCATGCTGGGAGGCCGGAAAAGCCTTGACCGATTGGTGCAAATCCGCTGTCGCTTCATCATATCCCATTGTTATCCTGTGGATCCTGTTGACATAGGAGAAATACCTTTATCAACTGTTAGTTCTTACCATAATGTATATTTTCAGCGTAAAGAAGACCAAGGAGTTCTGGAAGTAATGATAAGTTTCCAAAGAGCCCTGATCTCAACATCGTTGAGTCTTTCTGAGAGTACATGAAGAGACAGTATATGAACAAGCCTACATCCGCAGAAGATCAGTGGTTCCTCACGATGTTTGGAACAACCTCTCTGCCAAATTCCTTTAAAAACTGTGTGCAAGTGAAGAATCAATTCTGTTTTGAAGGCAAACGGTGGTCAGACCAAATGTTGATTTGATTTAGAGTTCTTTTCTGTTCATTCACGTTGCACTTTGCTAATAGATAAAAATAAATGATTAACACCTATTTCTGAAGGCATCCTAAAGCCCCATACACACGGGGAGAGATGTGTGCTGAGCGATCTATTAGTGACCACTCAACACACATGTGTGCTGAGTGAGGAGGGGGGCACTCATTTCACCCAGCGGTGAAATGAGCGACCTGGTAGATTGTGTATATACACAGTCAGGTCCATAAATATTGGGACATCGACACAATTCTCATATTTTGGGCTCTATACACCACCACAATGAATTTGAAATGAAACAAACAAGATGTGCTTTAACTGCAGACTTTCCGCTTTAATTTGAGGGTATTTACATCCAAATCCGGTGAACGGTGTAGGAATTACAACGGTTTCTATATGTGCCTCCCACTTTTTAATAGACCAAAAGTAGTGGGACAATCGACTCAAAAGCTATTTCATGGGCAGGAGTGGGCTATTCCCTCATTATTTCATCATCAATTAAGCAGGTAAAAGGTCTGGAGTAGATTCCAGGTGTGACATTTGCATTTGGAATCTGTTGCTGTCGACTCTAAATATGAGATCCAAAGACCTGCCACTATCAGTGAAGCAAGCCATCATTAGGCTGAAAAATTAAAACAAACCCATCAGAGAGATAGCAAAAACATTAGGTGTAGCCAAATCAACTGTTTGGAACATTCTTTAAAAAAAAAAAAACCGCACTGGAAATCTCGGCAACACCAAAAGACCCGGAAGACCACGGAAAACAACTGTGGTGGATGACAGAAGAATTATTTCCCTGGTGAAGAAAACCCCATTCACAACAGTTGCCCAGATCAAGAACACTCTCCAGGAGGTAGGTGCATATGTATCAAAGTCAACAATCAAGAGAAGACTTCACAAGAGTGAATACAGAGGGTTCTGTTATGCACACCAGTGCCTGCAGGAATGTACTGGTGTCTGAACTGTTATGCACACCAGTGCCTGCAGTAATGTACTGGTGTCTGAACGGATAGGGAGGCAAAACAAATGAACTCACAGACAGACTGGGGAATATGACATTACGTACACAGAAGGTGATAGGGTAACAAAATAAACACAAAGTGAACAGAGAAGCCCAGAGGCTAAGAAACTGGGTGTCTCCCTAGTATTAGTAATGCTCAGATGGAAAAAGCAAGATGTTGTGTTTTAATACGTAGAGAACCCAAAATGCTGTTGCTAAGGGCAACAGCAAAACCCTAAAGGGTTACCAACGGGTGTGGCAGTAAACTCCTTGGTCAGAGATGGAATGATAGACACAAGGAGAGTCTCCACAATCCTAATCCTCACTTGCAGTGCACAGGTTCAGCTTACTGCCACTAAACTGACACCTGAACACCTTGCACAGTGAGACAGGATTTAGGCAGGCAAGTCTGAGAATACAGCCGCAAACTTGCTAAGTTCACAGAGTAGCAAAAGAACCCCAGCAAGTTAAACGACTGACTCCAGTCTTACTGCTAGGTCTGGATTGGCAGAGTGTAGTACCAAATCCCCAGGCCTATTTGCAGTAAGCAACAACAAATACAAAGCTACACAGTACTGGCTAACTTTCAGGAACTGACTAACCAACAAAGATTCAGCAGCATCTGCTTAACCTGAGAAGAGGCCTTATATAGCAGGTGCTGTCCACGCCCCACTCAGACCTCACAGACTGTGAGCACAAAAACCAGCACTGGATCCCCTGCTGTGCACAGAGCCTGTAACCACTGCACAGCAAAAGACCCGAACCGGAGTATCAGCTGCGCTCAGGTTACTCCGCTAGCACTTGTCTCCCGGTTGCCATGACGACGTGGCAGCACAGGGCAGGAGACCCTAACAGTACCCCCCCTCTGACGAGGGGTCAAAGAACCCCTACCACCGGGTTTATCAGGGAACTGCGAGAAGAAAGAGCGTATCAGTCTGGGGGCATGAAGATCACAACTGCGCACCCACGACCGCTCCTCCGGGCCATACCCCTTCCAGTGCACCAAAAATGACAGCCGACCCCGAACCATCTTGGAGTCAAGAATCCTTTCAACAACAAACTCCCTCTGGCCACGTATCAGAAGAGGGGAAGGTCTTCCACTGGAAGAAGGATTACTAATCGCCCGTTTTAAAAGGGAACAATGAAATGTTTTATTGATACCCAAAGAACGGGGCAGATCTAACTGAAATGCCACCGGATTGATAACCCTGGTGATCTTATAAGGGCCGATGAACCGGGGGCCTAACTTATGAGATGGCTGTCTCAACTTCAAATTCTTGGTAGACAACCAGACGAAGTCTCCTAATTTGAAGCTGCAGGGTCTTTTCCGCTTATCAAAAACCCTTTTGGTCACTAATGACACAGACACAAGGGCTTTCTTCACTTTCCTCCAAATACCTCTAAGGACCGAAACCACAGAGGAACCACCAGGCGTGGAGTCCAGGGGGTCAAAAGAATTGGCCTTAGGATGATGCCCATACACACAAAGGAAGGGAGAGATCCCTGTAGCAGAGTGAGCCGCGTTGTTATAGGCAAACTCCGCCATGGACAGATGAGCAACCCAGTCAGTCTGACACTTGGAGACATAACACCTGAGGAACTGCTCCAAGGACTGGTTCACCCTTTCAGTCTGCCCATTAGACTGCGGATGGTAGCCTGACGACAAGCTGACAGAAATCTGGAGATCGGAACAAAATGCCCTCCAGAATTTGGCCACAAACTGGGATCCGCGGTCAGAGACCACATCAAGTAGCAACCCGTGGAGACGCACAACATGCAGCATAAATAATTCAGACAGGCGTCTGGCCGATGGCAGCCCAACCAGTGGAACGAAGTGTGCCATCTTCGAAAACCTGTCAACGACAACCCAGATGGCTGTCATCCCCGAGGATTTGGGCAAGTCCACCACAAAATCCATTGAAATGTGGGTCCATGGCTTAGATGGGATAGAGAGTGGATGTAATGGGCCAACAGGAACCCCTCTAGGAGTCTTATTTCGGGCACAGATGTCGCATGCCCGAACCCACTGATCCACATCCTTAGCCACCGAGGGCCACCACACCGCCCTAGATAGCAACTCCCGAGTTCTGGCAATACCCGGGTGACCTGCCGACTTCTTGGCATGGAATTCCAGGAACACTCGCTATCTTAACCTAGGAGGCACAAACAAAAGACCTACCGGAAGGTCTGGAGGAGCCTGCTCCTGTGCTCTAAGGACTAATGATAAGAGGTCCTGGGTAATGCCCACTTTAATACATGATGGGGACACAATGGGCAACGGCTCCTCGGTGGTCTCCTGGACTGGAGCAAAACTCAGCGAGAGCGCATCAGCCTTGATGTTTTTTGACCCAGGGCAATATGTTATCAAAAAATTAAAGCGAGCAAAAAACAAAGCCCATCGTGCCTGCCTGGCATTGAGACACTTCGCTGACTCTAAATATGCCAGATTCTTATGGTCGGTGAGAATTGAGACCACAAACTTAGCCCCCTCAAGCCAGTGTCTCCACTCCTCGAGTGCATCCTTAATAGCCAACAATTCCCGGTTGCCCACGTCATAATTTATCTCGGCAGGCGAAAATTTACGGGAAAAGTAAGCACAGGGATGAAGGCGATTATCAGACACTCCCATCTGAGAGAGCACTGCCCCAATACCCATCTCAGAGGCATCCACCTCCACCACAAAAGGACGCTCTGGATCTGGGCGTCGCAGCACCTTGGCCGATACAAATGCCCTTTTGAGACGGGCAAAAGCCGCTTTAGCCTCACAAGACCAGTGAGCAACATCCGCCCCTTTCTTAGTGAGTGCCACCAAGGGCGCTACTATAGACGAAAATCCAGCGATAAATCGTCTATAAAAATTCGCAAAGCCCAGGAAACGCTGAAGCGCCTTCAAACTAGTGGGCTGCACCCAATCCAGGACTGCCTGTACCTTGGAACCCTCCATTTGGAAACCTTCTGGGGAGATAATATATCCTAGAAATGCGATTTGCTGAACTTTAAATTCGCACTTCTCCAGCTTCGCCCCAAGCCGGTGGTCTCTGAGTTTCTGGAGGACTAAGCGTACATGCTTCCGATGTTCCTCCAGGGAATGGGAGAAGATTAGGATGTCATCTAAGTATACAACTAAGAATCTATCCAAATATTCCCTGAGCACATCATTCATGAAATCCTGGAAGACTGCCGGGGCATTACAGAGCCCAAAAGGCATCACCAAATATTCATAATGCCCTGAGTGGGTATTAAAGGCAGTCTTCCATTCATCCCCCTCTCTTATTCGGATTAGATTGTACGCACCGCGTAGGTCAATCTTAGAAAAAATGGTGGCAGTACGAAGCTGGTCAAACAAGACCGAAATGAGAGGCAGTGGGTATGAGTTTTTAATCGTGATACGGTTCAATTCCCTGAAGTCGATGCAGGGTCGCAACGAACCGTCCTTTTTACCCACGAAGAAGAACCCCGACCCAACTGGAGACTGTGAAGGTCTGATAAATCCCTTAGCCAAGTTCTCCTGAATGTACTCTGCCATAGCCTGAGTCTCAGGACGTGACAGGGAGTACAACCTGCTCTTAGGAAGCTTAGCATTTGGCAACAAATCAATGGCACAGTCATAGGGGCGATGGGGAGGTAGTACCTCTGCAACTTTTTTGGAGAACACGTCCGCAAAATCTGCATAACACCCTGGCAATCCTGGCAAACTTAGCTGCGAGAGCCTGACTGGAAGGCTCAAGCAACTCCTGAAACAATCAGTACCCCAACTAAGAATCTCCCCAGAGACCCAGTCATATTGAGGATTGTGGGCCCTTAACCAGGGTAACCCCAACACCAATGGGGCAAAAGTACAGACAGTCACATAAAAGGACAATTTTCAGAGTGTGTGGCTCCAATAAACAAAGAAATCTGGCTAGTGCAAGAGGTAATTTTACCTTGGGATAATGGTTCCCCGTTTAACCCACAAATCTCAATTTCCGATGCCAAGGGTACTAAGGGAACAGAGTGTTTCAGGGCGAATTGGCGGTCCATAAAAACCCCGCCGGCCCCACTGTCCACAAAGGCCTCAGTCTTGACAGTTTGACCGAGGATCTTCAAGGTCACCGGAATGATAAAAGTCTTCTTGGGAAATTCTGACTTCTGGCCTGACAGGATATTTCCCATCACCCTCAGGCCCTGAAGTTTTCCGGCTTTTCTGGGCATGATACTACCACATGACCTTTATTCCCACAGTACAAACACAACCCCTGCTGTCTCCTCCGCGTCTTCTCACGCGAGGAGAGGCGGGTAGCCCCAATCTGCATAGGCTCCTCGGAAAATTCCTCAGAGTCTGAGGTTCCCTTGGGAAAGAAGGAGACCTCGGTCTCCCTTTCAAGCCTATTCTCTCTCAGCAGTCTATCCACCCTGATGGATAACTGCATGAGCTGATCCAAGCTATCAGGCAAGGGATATTGTACCAGTTGGTCTTTTATCTGGTTAGAAAGACCTCTTCGGTACTGGTGTCTCAGGGCTGGGTCATTCCACTGGGTATCATGGGCCAACCTCCGAAACTCCGTACAGTAAACCTCAACTGGCCTTCGCCCTTGCTTAAGGATCGAAATCTGAGCCTCGGCTGAGGCCGTCTTGTCAGGGTCATCATACAACATGCCCAGTGCCGTGAAAAAAGCATCAACACTTTTAAGCGACGGACAGTCAGGCTGCAACCCATATGCCCAGACCTGTGGGTCTCCTTGTAGCAAGGAAATCACTATGCCCACCCGCTGAATCTCCGACCCAGAAGACTGAGGCCTAAGCCGGAAGTATAGCTTGCAGCTCTCCTTGAAACAAAAGAACTGCGAGCGATCTCCAGAAAAACGATCCGGGAGATTTACTTTCGGCTCCTTAACCCCTGAAGGTGCTGCTGCTGCGGGAGCTCCGCCAGCGGCCTGGGAGGTGTGCATTTTAATGGACAAATCATTAAATTGTCGAGTCAGGACCTGCACCTGATTGACCACCTGTTGCAACGTATTTTGAGGGGTATGCTCCATATTCCCATAAAATTTCAACAGGAGTATTTGGCTGCTGAATATGTTATGCACACCAGTGCCTGCAGGAATGTACTGGTGTCTGAACTGTTATGCACACCAGTGCCTGCAGGAATGTACTGGTGTCTGAATGGATAGGGATGCAAAACAAATGAACTCACAGACAGACTGGGGAATATGACATTACGTACACAGAAAGTGATAGGGTAACAAAATAAACACAAAGTGAACAGAGAAGCCCAGAGGCTAAGAAACTGGGTGTCTCCCTAGTATTAGTAATGCTCAGATGGAAAAAGCAAGATGTTGTGTTTTAATACGTAGAGAACCCAAAATGCTGTTGCTAAGGGCAACAGCAAAACCCTAAAGGGTTACCAACGGGTGTGGCAGTAAACTCCTTGGTCAGAGATGGAATGATAGACACAAGGAGAGTCTCCACAATCCTAATCCTCACTTGCAGTGCACAGGTTCAGCTTACTGCCACTAAACTGACACCTGAACACCTTGCACAGTGAGACAGGATTTAGGCAGGCAAGTCTGAGAATACAGCCGCAAACTTGCTAAGTTCACAGAGTAGCAAAAGAACCCCAGCAAGTTAAACGACTGACTCCAGTCTTACTGCTAGGTCTGGATTGGCAGAGTGTAGTACCAAATCCCCAGGCCTATGTGCAGTAAGCAACAACAAATACAAAGCTACACAGTACTGGCTAACTTTCAGGAACTGACTAACCAACAAAGATTCAGCAGCATCTGCTTAACCTGAGAAGAGGCCTTATATAGCAGGTGCTGTCCACGCCCCACTCAGACCTCACAGACTGTGAGCACAAAAACCAGCACCGGATCCCCTGCCGTGCACAGAGCCTGTAACCACTGCACAGCAAAAGACCCGAACCGGAGTATCAGCTGCGCTCAGGTTACTCCGCTAGCACTCGTCTCCCGGTTGCCATGACGACGTGGCAGCACAGGGCAGGAGACCCTAACAGGTTCACAAGATGTAAACCATTGGTGTGCCACAAAAACAGGAAGACCAGATTAGAGTTTGCCAAACAACATCTAAAAAGCCTTTACAGTTCTGGAACAGCATCCTATGGACAGATGAGACAAAGATCAATTTGTACCAGAGTGATGGAAAGAGAAGAGTATGGAGAAGGAAAGGAACTGCTCATGATCCAAAACATACCACCTCTTCAGTGAAGCATGGCGTGGGCATGTATGGCTGCCAATGGAACTGGTTCCCTTGTATTTATTGATAATGTGACTGCTGACAAAAGCAGCAGGATGAATTCTGAAGTGTTTCGGGCAATATTATCTTCTCATATGCAGTCAAATGCTTCAGAACTCATTGGACGGCGCCTCACAGTGCAGATGGACAACGACCCCAAGCATATTGTGAAAGCAACCAAAGAGTTTTTAAGGCAAATAAGTGGAATTATAATGAACAAACACACAATATAACAGTGTATATAATTAATAATTTATTTAAGCTATAAAAGTATTTGTATATATAGTACCGGCCGGTAGATATAATAAGATTTGTACAATCCTTAAAACAGAACAATTTAAAACAAATGCATTCCTGTATCTAGAAAGCTACACTCCAGAGTATCCTTTATAATAAACACGTATCCAAATGCTCGTAATGAGTACGTGTGTCCAACTTCGTGATTAAAGTCACTCTTCCCGTCCGCTGGTAGCAGTTCCTTTACATGCGGACATGTCTGGAAGTCCAGTGAATATGTTTAATCCAAAGTTGGTTTGTATGATACTTCAGAATAGGGTATTAATTTGCTCAATAACTTTCACTGTGAAGCAGTCTCTTAGTTGTTATAACCCGTTACGGCACAGAGGGAGTAGCTTGTGAAACGGAGGTGGGAAAGACGAGCGTTTGAAACAACGCTGGCAGCCTGATTTGGAAGCGGCATCTTGACCAGTGTGGAGGACGAGGTGAGCACATTATCAAACACCTCCTGCCAATAGAAATCTTTGCCGTCTAGTTTTCCCATTCAAACAAGCACTTGCACGAAAGATAAGTGTGCCCCTCTTGTTGCATAGAGATTAAAAGACTGCTTATAGTGTGCCTACCCTGGGTTATAACAACTAAGAGACTGCTTCACAGTGAAAGTTATTGGGCAAATTAATACCCTATTCTGAGTATCATACAAACCAACTTTGGATTAAACATATTCACTGGATTTCCAGACATGTCCGCATGTAAAGGAACTGCTACCAGCGGACGGGAAGAGTGACTTTAATCACGAAGTTGGACACACGTACTCATTACGAGCATTTGGAAACGTGTTTATTATAAAGGATACTCTGGAGTGTAGCTTTCTAGATACAGGAATGCATTTGTTTTAAATTGTTCTGTTTTAAGGATTGTACAAATCTTATTATATCTACCGGCCGGTACTATATATACAAATACTTTTATAGCTTAAATAAATTATTAATTATATACACTGTTATATTGTGTGTTTGTTCATTATATTTTCATATCAGCGCCTCTACCCTTTTTTTCCATTCGTGGGGGAAAAAAAACTTTTTAGTTCTTTTTTGTTTTATAGTGGGATGAGCACACCCACTTTTAGAGGCTGCAGATATCAAAATATTATCAGCTTGCGCTGGGTTATCTTTCTTTAAATAAGTGGAATGTTATGCAATGGCCAAGTCAATCATCTGACCTGAATCCAATTGAGAATGCATTTCACTTGATGAAGACAAAACTGAAGGGAAAATGCCCCAAGAACAAGCAGGAACTGAAGACATTTGCAGTAGAGGCCTGGCAGAGCATCTCCAGGGATGAAACCCAGCGTCTGGTGATGTCTATGCGTTACTGACTTCAGGATGTATTTGACTGCAAAGGATTTGCAACAAAGTATTAAAAAGTGAAAGTTTGATTTAAGATTCTTTAGCTTGTCCCATTACTTTTGGTCCCTTAAAAAGTGGGAGACACATATAGAAACCGTTGTAATTCCTACACCGTTCACCTGATTTGGATGTAAATACCCTCAAATTAAAGCGGAAAGTCTGCAGTTAAAGCTCATCTTGTTTGTTTGTTTCATTTCAAATCCACTGTGGTGGTGTATAGAGCCCAAAATATGAGAATTGTGTCGATGTCCCAATATTTATGGACCTGACTGTGTACAGGTTGAGTATCCCTTATCCAAAATTCAAATATATATATATATATATATTAGAGATGAGCGGGTTCGGTTCCTCGGAATCCGAACTCGCCCGAACTTCAGCTTTTTTTACACGGATCCGAGCGACTCGGATCTTCCCGCCTTGCTCGGTTAACCCGAGCGCGCCCGAACGTCATCATGACGCTGTCGGATTCTCGCGAGGCTCGGATTCTATCGCGAGACTCGGATTCTATATAAGGAGCCGCGCGTCGCCGCCATTTTCACACGTGCATTGAGATTGATAGGGAGAGGACGTGGCTGGCGTCCTCTCCATTTAGATTATAAGAGAGAGAGATTTACTGGAGCTTAGGACTAGGAGGAGTACTGTAGAAGTGTAGAGAGTGCAGAGAGTTTACTAGTGAGTGACCACCAGACAGTGCAGTTTATTTAATATATCCGTTCTCTGCCTGAAAAAAGCGATACACACAGTGACTCAGTCACATACCATATCTGTGTGCACTGCTCAGGCTCAGCCCAGTGTGCTGCATCATCTATATATATTATATATCTGTCTGACTGCTCAGCTCACACAGCTTATAATTGTGGGGGAGACTGGGGAGCACTGCAGTGCCAGTTATAGGTTATAGCAGGAGCCAGGAGTACATAATATTATATAGTGAGTGACCACCAGACAGTGCAGTTTATTTAATATATCCGTTCTCTGCCTGAAAAAAGCGATACACACAGTGACTCAGTCACATACCATATCTGTGTGCACTGCTCAGGCTCAGCCCAGTGTGCTGCATCATCTATATATATTATATATCTGTCTGACTGCTCAGCTCACACAGCTTATAATTGTGGGGGAGACTGGGGAGCACTGCAGTGCCAGTTATAGGTTATAGCAGGAGCCAGGAGTACATAATATTATATAGTGAGTGACCACCAGACAGTGCAGTTTATTTAATATATCCGTTCTCTGCCTGAAAAAAGCGATACACACAGTGACTCAGTCACATACCATATCTGTGTGCACTGCTCAGGCTCAGCCCAGTGTGCTGCATCATCTATATATATTATATATCTGTCTGACTGCTCAGCTCACACAGCTTATAATTGTGGGGGAGACTGGGGAGCACTGCAGTGCCAGTTATAGGTTATAGCAGGAGCCAGGAGTACATAATATTATATTAAAATTAAACAGTGCACACTTTTGCTGCAGGAGTGCCACTGTCAGTGTGACTGACCAGTGACCTGACCACACTGACCACCAGTATAGTTAGTAGTATACTTATATTGTGATTGCCTGAAAAAGTTAAACACTCGTCGTGTGACTTCACTTGTGTGTTGTTTTTTTTTTATTCTATAAAAATAAAACTCATTCTGCTGACAGACAGAGTCCAGCAGGTCCGTCATTATATAATATATAATATATACCTGTCCGGCTGCAGTAGTGATATATATATATTTTTTATATCATTTATCATCCAGTCGCAGCAGACACAGTACGGTAGTTCACGGCTGTGGCTACCTCTGTGTCTGCACTCGGCAGGCAGTCCGTCCATAATTGTATACCACCTAACCGTGGTTTTTTTTTCTTCTTTATACATACATACTACTACGACATCTCTTTATCAACCAGTCTATATTAGCAGCAGACACAGTACAGTACGGTAGTTCACGGCTGTGGCTACCTCTGTGTCTGCACTCGGCAGGCAGTCCATAATTGTATACTAGTATCCATCTCCATTGTTTACCTGAGGTGCCTTTTAGTTGTGCCTATTAAAATATGGAGAACAAAAATGTTGAGGTTCCAAAATTAGGGAAAGATCAAGATCCACTTCCACCTCGTGCTGAAGCTGCTGCCACTAGTCATGGCCGAGACGATGAAATGCCAGCAACGTCGTCTGCCAAGGCCGATGCCCAATGTCATAGTACAGAGCATGTCAAATCCAAAACACCAAATATCAGAAAAAAAAGGACTCCAAAACCTAAAATAAAATTGTCGGAGGAGAAGCGTAAACTTGCCAATATGCCATTTACGACACGGAGTGGCAAGGAACGGCTGAGGCCCTGGCCTATGTTCATGGCTAGTGGTTCAGCTTCACATGAGGATGGAAGCACTCAGCCTCTCGCTAGAAAAATGAAAAGACTCAAGCTGGCAAAAGCAGCACAGCAAAGAACTGTGCATTCTTCGAAATCCCAAATCCACAAGGAGAGTCCAATTGTGTCGGTTGCGATGCCTGACCTTCCCAACACTGGACGTGAAGAGCATGCGCCTTCCACCATTTGCACGCCCCCTGCAAGTGCTGGAAGGAGCACCCGCAGTCCAGTTCCTGATAGTCAGATTGAAGATGTCAGTGTTGAAGTACACCAGGATGAGGAGGATATGGGTGTTGCTGGCGCTGGGGAGGAAATTGACCAGGAGGATTCTGATGGTGAGGTGGTTTGTTTAAGTCAGGCACCCGGGGAGACACCTGTTGTCCGTGGGAGGAATATGGCCGTTGACATGCCAGGTGAAAATATCAAAAAAATCAGCTCTTCGGTGTGGAGGTATTTCACCAGAAATGCGGACAACAGGTGTCAAGCCGTGTGTTCCCTTTGTCAAGCTGTAATAAGTAGGGGTAAGGACGTTAACCACCTCGGAACATCCTCCCTTATACGTCACCTGCAGCGCATTCATAATAAGTCAGTGACAAGTTCAAAAACTTTGGGTGACAGCGGAAGCAGTCCACTGACCAGTAAATCCCTTCCTCTTGTAACCAAGCTCACGCAAACCACCCCACCAACTCCCTCAGTGTCAATTTCCTCCTTCCCCAGGAATGCCAATAGTCCTGCAGGCCATGTCACTGGCAATTCTGACGAGTCCTCTCCTGCCTGGGATTCCTCCGATGCATCCTTGCGTGTAACGCCTACTGCTGCTGGCGCTGCTGTTGTTGCTGCTGGGAGTCGATGGTCATCCCAGAGGGGAAGTCGTAAGCCCACTTGTACTACTTCCAGTAAGCAATTGACTGTTCAACAGTCCTTTGCGAGGAAGATGAAATATCACAGCAGTCATCCTGCTGCAAAGCAGATAACTGAGGCCTTGACAACTATGTTGGTGTTAGACGTGCGTCCGGTATCCGCCGTTAGTTCACAGGGAACTAGACAATTTATTGAGGCAGTGTGCCCCCGTTACCAAATACCATCTAGGTTCCACTTCTCTAGGCAGGCGATACCGAGAATGTACACGGACGTCAGAAAAAGACTCACCAGTGTCCTAAAAAATGCAGTTGTACCCAATGTCCACTTAACCACGGACATGTGGACAAGTGGAGCAGGGCAGGGTCAGGACTATATGACTGTGACAGCCCACTGGGTAGATGTATGGACTCCCGCCGCAAGAACAGCAGCGGCGGCACCAGTAGCAGCATCTCGCAAACGCCAACTCTTTCCTAGGCAGGCTACGCTTTGTATCACCGCTTTCCAGAATACGCACACAGCTGAAAACCTCTTACGGCAACTGAGGAAGATCATCGCGGAATGGCTTACCCCAATTGGACTCTCCTGTGGATTTGTGGCATCGGACAACGCCAGCAATATTGTGTGTGCATTAAATATGGGCAAATTCCAGCACGTCCCATGTTTTGCACATACCTTGAATTTGGTGGTGCAGAATTTTTTAAAAAACGACAGGGGCGTGCAAGAGATGCTGTCGGTGGCCAGAAGAATTGCGGGACACTTTCGGCGTACAGGCACCACGTACAGAAGACTGGAGAACCACCAAAAACTACTGAACCTGCCCTGCCATCATCTGAAGCAAGAAGTGGTAACGAGGTGGAATTCAACCCTCTATATGCTTCAGAGGTTGGAGGAGCAGCAAAAGGCCATTCAAGCCTATACAATTGAGCACGATATAGTAGGTGGAATGCACCTGTCTCAAGCGCAGTGGAGAATGATTTCAACGTTGTGCAAGGTTCTGATGCCCTTTGAACTTGCCACACGTGAAGTCAGTTCAGACACTGCCAGCCTGAGTCAGGTCATTCCCCTCATCAGGCTTTTGCAGAAGAAGCTGGAGACATTGAAGGAGGAGCTAACACGGAGCGATTCCGCTAGGCATGTGGGACTTGTGGATGGAGCCCTTAATTCGCTTAACAAGGATTCACGGGTGGTCAATCTGTTGAAATCAGAGCACTACATTTTGGCCACCGTGCTCGATCCTAGATTTAAAGCCTACTTTGGATCTCTCTTTCCGGCAGACACAAGTCTGCTGGGGTTGAAAGACCTGCTGGTGACAAAATTGTCAAGTCAAGCGGAACGCGACCTGTCAACATCTCCTCCTTCACATTCTCCCGCAACTGGGGGTGCGAGGAAAAGGCTCAGAATTCCGAGCCCACCCGCTGGCGGTGATGCAGGGCAGTCTGGAGCGACTGCTGATGCTGACATCTGGTCCGGACTGAAGGACCTGACAACGATTACGGACATGTCGTCTACTGTCACTGCATATGATTCTCTCAACATTGATAGAATGGTGGAGGATTATATGAGTGACCGCATCCAAGTAGGCACGTCACACAGTCCGTACTTATACTGGCAGGAAAAAGAGGCAATTTGGAGGCCCTTGCACAAACTGGCTTTATTCTACCTAAGTTGCCCTCCCACAAGTGTGTACTCCGAAAGAGTGTTTAGTGCCGCCGCTCACCTTGTCAGCAATCGGCGTACGAGGTTACATCCAGAAAATGTGGAGAAGATGATGTTCATTAAAATGAATTATAATCAATTCCTCCGCGGAGACATTGACCAGCAGCAATTGCCTCCACAAAGTACACAGGGAGCTGAGATGGTGGATTCCAGTGGGGACGAATTGATAATCTGTGAGGAGGGGGATGTACACGGTGATATATCGGAGGGTGATGATGAGGTGGACATCTTGCCTCTGTAGAGCCAGTTTGTGCAAGGAGAGATTAATTGCTTCTTTTTTGGGGGGGGTCCAAACCAACCCGTCATATCAGTCACAGTCGTGTGGCAGACCCTGTCACTGAAATGATGGGTTGGTTAAAGTGTGCATGTCCTGTTTTGTTTATACAACATAAGGGTGGGTGGGAGGGCCCAAGGACAATTCCATCTTGCACCTCTTTTTTCTTTTCTTTTTCTTTGCATCATGTGCTGATTGGGGAGGGTTTTTTGGAAGGGACATCCTGCGTGACACTGCAGTGCCACTCCTAAATGGGCCCGGTGTTTGTGTCGGCCACTAGGGTCGCTAATCTTACTCACACAGTCAGCTACCTCATTGCGCCTCTTTTTTTCTTTGCGTCATGTGCTGTTTGGGGAGGGTTTTTTGGAAGGGACATCCTGCGTGACACTGCAGTGCCACTCCTAGATGGGCCCGGTGTTTGTGTCGGCCACTAGGGTCGCTAATCTTACTCACACAGCTACCTCATTGCGCCTCTTTTTTTCTTTGCGTCATGTGCTGTTTGGGGAGGGTTTTTTGGAAGGGACATCCTGCGTGACACTGCAGTGCCACTCCTAGATGGGCCCGGTGTTTGTGTCGGCCACTAGGGTCGCTAATCTTACTCACACAGCTACCTCATTGCGCCTCTTTTTTTCTTTGCGTCATGTGCTGTTTGGGGAGGGTTTTTTGGAAGGGCCATCCTGCGTGACACTGCAGTGCCACTCCTAGATGGGCCCGGTGTTTGTGTCGGCCACTAGGGTCGCTAATCTTACTCACACAGCTACCTCATTGCGCCTCTTTTTTTCTTTGCGTCATGTGCTGTTTGGGGAGGGTTTTTTGGAAGGGACATCCTGCGTGACACTGCAGTGCCACTCCTAGATGGGCCCGGTGTTTGTGTCGGCCACTAGGGTCGCTTATCTTACTCACACAGCGACCTCGGTGCAAATTTTAGGACTAAAAATAATATTGTGAGGTGTGAGGTATTCAGAATAGACTGAAAATGAGTGTAAATTATGGTTTTTGAGGTTAATAATACTTTGGGATCAAAATGACCCCCAAATTCTATGATTTAAGCTGTTTTTTAGTGTTTTTTGAAAAAAACACCCGAATCCAAAACACACCCGAATCCGACAAAAAAAATTCGGTGAGGTTTTGCCAAAACGCGTTCGAACCCAAAACACGGCCGCGGAACCGAACCCAAAACCAAAACACAAAACCCGAAAAATTTCAGGCGCTCATCTCTAATATATATATATATATATATGTACTGCTCAAAAAAATAAAGGGAACACTAAAATAACACATCCTAGATCTGAGTGAATGAAATATTCTTATTAAATACTTTGTTCTTTACATAGTTGAATGTGCTGACAACAAAATCACACAAAAATTATATATGGAAATCAAATTTATTAACCCATGGAGGTCTGGATTTGGAGTCACACTCAAAATTAAAGTGGAAAACCACACTACAGGCTGATCCACATGTCCTTAAAACAAGTCAAAATGAGGCTCAGTAGTGTGTGTGGCCTCCACGTGCCTGTATGACCTCCCTACAATGCCTGGGCATGCTCCTGATGAGGTGGCGGGTGGTCTCCTGAGGGATCTCCCAGACCTGGACTAAAGCATCCGCCAACTCCTGGACAGTCTGTGGTGCAACGTGGCGTTGGTGGATGGAGCGAGACATGATGTCCCAGATGTGCTCAATTGGATTCCGGTCTGGGGAACAAGCGGGCCAGTCCATAGCATCAATGCCTTCGTCTTGCAGGAACTGCTGACACACTCCAGCCACATGAGGTCTAGCATTGTCTAGCATTAGGAGGAACCCAGGGCCAACCGCACCAGCATATGGTCTCACTAGGGGTCTGAGGATCTCATCTCGGTACCTAATGGCAGTCAGGCTACCTCTGGCGAGCACATGGAGGGCTGTGCGGCCCCCCAAAGAAATGCCACCCCACACCATTACTGACCCACTGCCAAACCGGTCATGCTGGAGGATGTTGCAGGCAGCAGAACGTTCTCCTTGGCGTCTCCAGACTCTGTCACGTCTGTCACATGTGCTCAGTGAGAACTTGCTTTCATCTGTGAGAGCACAGGGCACCAGTGGCGAATTTGGCAATCTTGGTGTTCTCTGGCAAATGCCAAACGTCCTGCATGTACGGTGTTGAGCTGTAAGCACAACCCTCTCCTGTGGACGTCGGGCCCTCATACCACCCTCATGGAGTCTGTTTCTGATCGTTTGAGTAGACACATGCACATTTGTGGCTTGCTGGAGGTCATTTTGCAGGGCTCTGGCAGTGCTCCTCCTGTTCCTCCTTGCACAAAGGCGGAGGTAGCGGTCCTGCTGCTGGGTTGTTGCCCTCCTACGGCCTCCTCCATGTCTCCTGATGTACTGGCCTGTCTCCTGGTAGCGCCTCCATGCTCTGGACACTACGCTGACAGACACAGCAAACCTTCTTGCCACAGCTCGCATTGATGTGCCATCCTGGATGAGCTGCACTACCTGAGCGACTTGTGTGGGTTGTCATGCTACCACTAGAGTGAAAGCACCGCCAGCTTTCAAACGTGACCAAAACATCAGCCAGAAAGCATAGGAGCTGAGAAGTGGTCTGTGGTCACCACCTGCAGAACAACTCCTTTATTGGGGGTGTCTTGCTAATTACCTATAATTTCCACCTGTTGTCTATTCCATTTGCACAACAGCATGTGAAATTGATTGTCAATCAGTGTTGCTTCCTAAGTGGACAGTTTGATTTCACAGAAGTGTGATTGAGCAGTATATATATATATATATATATATATATATATATATAGATAGATAGATAGATATATAGATATATATATAGATATAGATATATATTGGGGCAGGAGAGTTACTTTGCCACCTGTAAGCTACACACAGGGTCCTGGGGGTAGGTGGGAAGTGTGGATGGGCCAGGTTCCCATCCATTTGGCCCAGACCAGGTCTTATAGGCTTCTTAGCCCAAGAAGCTGCTTCATCAGCCAGCACCTGGGTGCTGGGTTTAAAGCAGAGTCTCTCCCATGAGTCAGGTCTCCTGAAGGCAGTTAGTGTCCAGGTGATAGGCCTGCTAGGGACAGTGGGATCCGGAGGGCTAGGCCACTAGTGTCATTATGCTGGGACCTGAAGGGTTCCTTATTAAGTAAGAGGCAGGGCCTAACCTCCTTGGTAGTTTATACTAAAGACAGTGATCTTTGTTTTATGTATATCTTTGTTTTTGAGCTACCTGAATAAAAGGTATTTGTTGTTTTTGCACAAGCCTGGAGTCGGTCGCTGGTGGAATTTTTGTAGCAGAGCACATTCTAGCAAGACTCCTGTTACATTGGCACCCAACGTGGGGCCCTTCTGCTAGTCATGTCACATGTGGCAGAGGACCCAACAGCCGCAAGGTAGCGGTACACATACCAGCGAACTCCAGACCAAGCTGATCTCGTGGGCATCAGTACCAGACCAAGGGTGTTGTAAGTAGTTGTTAAACCCAACCCCACGGGGTAAAAATAATGATATGTTTTGTTTAAACTAAATGTGTTTGATTTTGGTGCAAAGGTTTGCATTGGCAGCAAAGAGGTTAAACAGGGTGTATGGCCTGTTCTGTCTTATATGCTTTGCACCATTCATTGAAAGTAGCTGTGTTGATTTGCTCTAAGGGGTTGCAAGCAGCTGATAATTTATGACTGAATTTCTTTTCCAAGCTTATTTTTACCTGTGCCTGCAAAATCTGGTAATGGGAGTCTGGTGTCCCTGTTAATTAGCTCATTAAGACCAATGAAGCAAAGTTGAAACCTTTTATAAATGTGGTTCTATTTAAATTGAGAAATTTTGTGGCACTATCTGTCCCAGCAATCCCTGAGTTCTAGTTTTAAGAGCCTGAAGGAAGAAGTTGTTTATTTGCACTACCAGTGTAAGGTATTTGGGACCACTATGTACATGCTACATTTCAGTGCTTTGTTAAAAGCTTAACCTGTGCTAAAAAGAGAAAAAAGGAATTTTTATTTTCCCTTTCACTTACAGTTTTCAAAGGCAACAGGGTGAATAAAGGTTTTCAGATATACAGCATATTCTGAAGTGTCTCTTCAAATGGGTAACAAAAAGAGAATTCATGCTAAAAAAAACAAAAGGGGTGACAGCTCTAATACCTCAGGTCAGGAACTTATGTGATCCTATTAAAGCCCCACAGTTGGAGAGTGAAGTGGAGATCTTATTGGGGAGTAATCCAGATCTTGGGGAAGATTTTAGCATGGAACCTTTTTTTTTTTTGGTGTCACGATAAATGACCTTGGAAATAATGTCCAACTAAAGGACCAGGAGCTAGAAGAGCTTAAGTAAAAATGTGATTTTCTTCAAGAGCAAGTGAACACCTTAACGCAAAAGCTGGAGAAGAAGGAATCTCTTTTCTCTGACTCTCTGACCAAATTGGGAAAGAGTAGAAAAGAGATTGCCAAGCTCACAGGCCAGGTGCCAGAGTTGCAGAAAACCTTGGCAAAGGCTAAACACAGATATGAAAACTTTGTAGTACATAGCCATGGACTATTAGAGAAAATCTCCTGTGACCAGACACGAGATGGAAGTCTGGTGCTGGCCAATAAGGCTCTGTCGCAAGACTAGGCAGAGCTTCGGGAGGAGGTTTCTTAGCTAAAACCATTAGCTATGCCTAGTTTCAGTTCAGACACAGGCGTAGCTACACCAATTACTGAAGACGTTATGCCAAAGGTTGGGTCAGAGACATTATCAGCCGAAGTGGAGATGTCATCTTCGGGGGAAATGATGCCAACGATGGTGCAGGCTGCGAAAGAATGATACCATACTGGAACTCGGCTATACTGGATTCCCGGTTCCAGCCAGAAGGAACAAGAAAGCTGAGCCAGAGCTGCCAGTGCCTAAGGCCCGGAAGGCTCCCTGCTATGCCACTAGTAAGGCCATCTGTCTGGAAAGTGGAAATAAGGGCCCTTCCTCAGAGGTAGAGCATTTACAGGCACTAATGGTCATTCAGTTGGTATTGCCATTCCAAAGCATGGAGGAAGCTGCAGCGATTATTGCACAGCGCACATAAAATCCACGGGAATTTTTCAAGCAGCAAGAGAGAGCCACATCAGATGGCAGTGTTTTGTTGTTAACCCCTAGGACGGCAGTGAGAAGTTCCTCCGAAGCAGGACCACCTCATTCTCTGGAAAAAAAAAATGTCATAGTAGCTTGGGTGAAGAGTGGAACAAAGCCCTGAGTTCAGTAGAACCTGTTCAAGATGGAGCATGGTAGCCACAGGGGCTCAGAGAAGATGTGTTTATGGAGATATGAGTTGAGGATGTGGGATGCCCGGCTGCTCCTCAGTTGACAGGGAGTGAGGAGGAAGCGGTAATGGAGCTGGGAGAGGTTTTCTTGCTGTCAAGTGATCATCCACCTCCAAAACAAGAATCCTCTAATCTGCTGGATCTGTGGCAGAATGACGAACCCCAGGAATCTACTTGTACAGATGGCAATTTGATGACTACTCAAAAGCCCATCCTAGAGCAGGAAGTCTTATCTGAGCTGGAGATTGCTTCTGTTGAGGTCTTGGAAACCCAGGATCTGGACATCCAGTGCACATGTGAGACTTTCTGTGACGAATCACAGACAAAGGCCGTACCTTTGGAGGTGTCTCGCCCACGTGAGCTAGTCATGGCTAAGCTAGTGGCAATACAGGAGTCTACTTCTGAAGTCATCCGGGAACCTGCTACTGAAGGAGTTCCGCTCGTGTATGTGGACGATAAGGTGCAAGATTTTGATCTTGGGGTTGTTGCACCCCGACATGATCCACCACGGGAGGCTCAAGATCCAATTGCTGAGCTGGGACAGTTCATAAAGGACACACTAAGTAAGGAGCAAGAACCTGTCTCAGAGGAATCGGTGCAGAGTCCCATTTCTGAGGTTTCTCTACCCAGGGAGAGTTCTCTATATGAGACACGAGAGCTGGGAAATTTAAGGGGAGAGTTCCAAAAGCTGGCCCTAAGTAACAGCCAGCTAAAAGAAACGGTGAAGGAGATTCCTAAACTACAGAGTCGAATAAGAGACCTGGACAAGAGACTCAAAATGGGTTATGTGCCAGTCATAGAACAGCAGGAGTCGGTGACTAGGGTCAAAGATGGGAGATTGAAGGATGAAGCAGTCACGTTAATGAAGAAAATGTTACCAAAGCTGTAAAGACTGAAGGAAGCACTAAAAGTTCAACAAATGAAAGGACTTTCTGAGACTCAGGACCAATGCCTCACTCTGAGGGAAAGGGTGGGGGCGAAGTTGGACCATGACCTCTGAACAATTAAAGTCGGGGCAGAGACTAGGTGTTACCGGTGCCAAGAGCATTGCCATAAAAGATGGAATTGTCCATAGAGGCAAAGACCAGTGAGGGCTGGGGGGACTATTAGGCCCAGAGTGAACTTAAAAACCTTCCCCAGTCCAGAGTTGGTTAAGGTCAGGTGTCACAAACACCCAGACAAGAATGAAGCGACTTCCTCAGTAGCCAGTAAATCCAAGCCTGATAAGGGAAACATCCCTAAAGGTGGAAAGGTGAAGAGAAGGGGAAGTTTAGTGGGCAACAGGAAGTTGTCCATTAATATGACCCCTTTGGCCACTATGCCAAAGTGGAGGGAAAGGGAAGGTGGCACAGTGGAGTTGGTGCCACCAACCTTTAATGGAAATAGATTCCAAAGGCCAGTTAAAAGGGCCTCGGACGTGTACTTGGGAGAGGAACTTGGGACCCAGGTGTATGGGCCCAAGTTATGTCCCAAAGATTTGTCAGCCCAAAATAATTGGCAAATGTGAAACCTTGCCAATGTCACATGCTGCTTTTCTGAGCCAGGAAAAGCTGAGGGAAAGGGTATGTTGCAGGAGAGGTACTTTGCCACCTGTAAGCTACACACAGGGTCCTGATGAAAGTCGTATGACCGAAAACATGTTTGAGCAACATTATTTCCACTATTGGACCGCTGTGACCCTGCACCAGGACGCTGAAAGATCTATCCTGATTATTTCCATCTGAGACTGACAGGCTTACGCGACTGGTGAACAGTGGGAATTCCATCTTGGGTGAACACCATATTGTGTGGTGATACATGTATTGTTTTTAATTGTTAAATGTGAGTGTAATTGTCTATTAAAGTCTGTCTATTTTATTCAGACTCTATTGCACTATGTACATTTGTTTGAAGTTTTAGTACCACAGAGTGAGATCTCAGGATTAAGAAGAAACAGCCATTTATGTGGATGATATGCGAAATATACTCCTTTCCCATGTGAGTGGAACCAATAAAGGGGATTGATAAGGCTGAATATCATCTGGTGTTGCACTATTGTTCTTCTATTTCCATTTTATAGATTTACGGATCTTCATCTTAAAAGGATGTACTTGCAATGAGTATTAATTTTAAAATTGTTCACAATATTTTTTAGAATCTTTGGGACTTTATAATTGTCTAAGAAGTGGTAAAAATTTATGGAAGCGCCATATGTTCTTTCTATTTGGGTAAAAAAAAGGTAGGTGGGAAGTGTGGATGGACCAGGTTCCCATCCATTTGGCCCAGACCAGGTCTTCTAGGCTTCTTAGCCCAAGAAGCTGCTTCATCAGCCAGCACCTGGGTGCTGGGCTTAAAGCAGAGTCTCTCCCATGAGTCAGGGCTCCTGAAGGCAGTTAGTGTCCAGGTGATAGGCCTGCTAGGGACAGTGAGATCCGGAGGGCTGGGGCACTAGTGTCAGGATGCCGGGACCTGAAGGGTTCCTTATTAAGTAAGAGGGAGTGAGGCAGGGCCTAACCTCCCTGGTAGTTTATACTAAAGACAGTGATCTTTGTTTTATGTATATCTTTGTTTTTGAGCTACCCGAATAAAAGGTATTTGTTGTTTTTGCACAAGCCTGGAGTCAGTCGCTGGTGGAATTTTTGTAGTAGAGCACATTCTAGCAAGACTTCTGTTACAATAGAGAGAGAGAGATACACACACAGTATTATATATAATATGTGTGTGTAAGGGGGTGCTCCTCTCTTAAACCAGTGTTTTTACTTGTCCCCATAACTAATTTAGTTCTTCATAAATTCTGCAGTTAAATGCTCATGTCACTAATACCCTGTCATGAATTTTACATTGTATGTTTTTATTCTACCAAAATAAACCCATGAAAGACCCATTTGTGAAAAGCAAATAAACCCCATGATTCAGTTCCAAATCATATTTAGCAGCTTAATTCTATGACCGTTTGTCTGTGTCGACTTAGTCTCCTGGATGTAACTTTTTTGGTGGAGATTATAATAATATTAATAATTTTATTTATATAGCACTTTTCTCCAGCAAGGCCCAAAGTCGCTTTACAGACATGAAAAAAAATAGTACATTGTACAAAGGATTTAGAATGACAAAAAGTTGAAAACCACACAGAAATAATTAAAACAACAAAATCTAGAGAGTTTTGTTTGTTATTCAGTTGAATTTGCTGGGACAGCCACTCAAGTGGAGGTTGACAATTTTCATTGTTTTCCATTAGAAATAAAATTTCTCATTGTACAATGATGGACTTCAAATTTATTGGACATATCCTTACCCTTTTTAGATTGATGAGAGGCATCAATTATCTGATGCAGATGTGCTTTCTCCTTACCATGGTCTTAACACAGTGCTACAGAACAAATTGGGAGCATTAGCACTTTCTGATGATCACATAATAAAGTATACTTGATAAGCAGCTCATGGCTCAAATTCTTTGATCTAAAGATCATTAAATTGCGTTCCGGTCGTAATCTAATGAGACGGACAGTGACGCTGGAGTGGACACTGTAACAGAGCAGGGACCCCACTATATCCACCAGGGCAGAGGAGTACAGGTTTGATATATAAATATCCACTTTATTAAGACTCCATAGTACCAGGTGGTGAGGACCAGCATAGGGGAGAAGGCGCTTGACCTGTAGCCCCTCCCCCAGCTCCGGGTGCCATCTACTGCTGGTGTTCCTGCCCTGGATCTGCCTCACACTCTCCCTCACTCCCTGACTGAGATGCTGGGCACCATCTTCTATGATCAGCTGCGACTGGTCTCCGCGACTGCAGGGCAAGGTCTCCTATGTAAATCCGCCTGTACATCAGCGCCGTGATTTTACAGACACTTAAGTATTCTACATGTCAATTATAAGATAGCGTTAGTTAAGTACAAGTGTACCTGTGCCAGAATATGTTGTACGAGTATTCTGATATATACATCCGGTCTCGGACCGCACATTGTTATATATATATATACATATACTAGTCCAGTGCAGTTTTATTGTATTACTAAAATAATTATCTGCATTATCACTGTGACTGTGTGTGACTGTATCTGCTGTGTGGATTTCACTTTCAGTGTATCCCAGCTATATCTATCACCGTATTCTGTACCCTAAGACTAGGTGCGTCAGGGTCTCATATATAGTGCTGCACAGTATTTACCGTTAAGTGTATTCTACTGTGTACTCAGTCACTTCATACCGGATTTATTCACATGTGTTGTGTACTGTGTACGCAGTCACATAGTACCGGATTTAGACGCTGGTGTTGTGTACTGTGTACGCTGTCACATACTAGGGGATTTATTTGCAGGTATTGTACTCTGTCTGGCTGTATCGTACTCATACGCTCTGCGGTTGCATTCACTAAAATGTCTAACACAAAGGGCGAGAAATCCACGGACGTGCCTGAGGAGGACGTTTTGAATGCTGGTTTGTGTAATACGTGCCATACATCTCCCAGTCAGTCCGCAGCTCCTGTAACCAATCAGGAGCCACCTTGGGCGGTGTTCTCATCTATGCTCAATACGCTTGTGACACGCCTTGGGACCTTCTGTGCCATTGCAGCCACATATTGTCCCTATGGTAAATCCGCCTTGGGCGGATAATTTGTCTACCCAGTTGCAGCAATTGAATCAATCTTTGGTTAGGCATAAACCTAACCCAAGTCTCTCTAGTGCCAAGGGGTCATATAAGCGGGCCACTTCCTCCTCAAAATCCACTAATCTCTCGGAATATTCTTCTGATGAGGATGGGGAGAATACTGACCCGTCAGAAACTGATACAGCTGCTTCTGACGAGGTATCTACAACTCAGGTTGATGTCCCTGACCTAGTGGTTGCTATTTAGCAAATTCTACAAATAGATGATGATGTGGTTACCACCACCGTGTCTAAGAAACCTGATAAGTTTAAACATCAGAAGGTAACTAAAACATTATTATCGTATTCTGACCATTTAGTAGACATATGTGAAGAACCCTGGTCTTCGCCAGGAAAACAATTCTCCCTATCTAAAAAGATAGTAGAGTTGTGTAACAAAAGGGAAAATTCACTGCCAGTGTATTCACGTCACCCGTCTCGTGGTGTCATTTACCCTACCCGTCACCACTGTCACCTCACTAAAGGAACCAACAGATAAGCGTGTGGAGGGTTGCCTGAAGTCTATTTACTCCCTTACAGGTGCTGTACATAGACCCACTATAACAGCCTCCCGGGCTGCAAAAGGAATTGAAGCATGGGTTCAGGCATTAGAGGAAGAGCTACCTCAGCATATATCTGACACTGCCAGACAATACCTGTCTCATTACCACCGCCGCCTATTACATTCAGGAGGCGTCCTCTGAGGCAGGTGTGTTGGCGGTCAAGGCATCGACTACGTCCATCCTGGCTCGCCGTATTCTGTGGTTGAGGTTGTGGAAGGTGGACCTAGACTCCAAGAAGACCTTGGAGGTACTCACTTTTAAGGGAGACATCCTATTTGGGGAAGATATCAATAAGATTGTTGCTAACTTAGCGGCTGCTAAGACTGTATTTCTCCCGAATACTAATCCTTCTGCACAGAAGGTAAAAGGTACCACTGTTCGCTCCTTTTGGCCCCAAGGGAAAACAAAAGGTCAGGCATACCTGAGACAATTTCGTGCTCCAAAAACCACTAAGCCCAAGGCAAAACAATCCTGGGCGGCCCGTCCGCCTGCTTCTAAACACGACAAGCCTGCTGCATGATAGGGTGGGCCTCCCCCTAGGGGACCCCAGGGTGGGAGGCCGACTTCTGCGATTCACCCAGGTCTGGTTAAAGACCACTTCAGATGCATGGGTGCGAGAAATTGTCTCTCACGGGTACACAGTCTCTTTCAAAAGACATCCCCCTCGCCAGTTGTGCACAATGGTTATTCCTTCGGATCCGTTGAAGGCGCAAGCTCTACAATTGGTTGTGCATTCCCTCCTGGATACAGGAGTGATAGTGCGGGTACCTATGTACCAGAGAGGCAGGGGATACTACTCGACCCTGTTTCTATTCCCAAAACCCAATGGGTCTTTCCAGCCTATAGTCAACCTCAAATCACTGAACAAGTTTATGAGAGTGTCCAAGTTCCGTATGAAAACACTGCGCTCAATTGTACTGGCCATGGAACCCGGAGTCTATATGGTATCCCTGGATATACAAGATGCTTACCTGCATATACCTATTGCCATGTCGCATCAGCAATATCTGTGGTTTGCTATTGGCAACCCTCACTATCAATTCCAGGCTCTGCTGTTTGGACTGGCCACAGCCCCAAGGATCTTCACCAAGGTTATGGCCGTGACGACGGCTCATCTCCGTCGCCAGGGAGTCAGGATCCTGCTGTATCTGGACGACCTGCTGATTCTGGCAAACTCCCACGATATCATCCTGAGTCATGTACAACTGACGGTAAACTTCCTACAAGGCCATGGGTTTCTCATCAACTGGAAGAAGTTCTCGCTGGTCCCTGCTCGGAACATTGTGCACCCGGGGGCACCACTGGACACACACAGTCAATGGCTGTTTCTGTCTCCAGAGAAGGTCCTGAAACTTCAGGACAGGATCAGATACTTCCTCTCTCGCCCAAGAGTGTTGATACACTCGGCGATGCAAGTACTAGGCCTCATGGTGTCGGCTTTCGACATGGTAGAGTATGCTCAATTTTATTCCTGCCCTCTGCAAAAGTTAATCCTTTCCAAGTGGGACGGCCTGCCTCATCGGATCATGTCTCACATGATCTCCTTGACTCTGGAGGTTCGTTTGTCGTTGACCTGGTGGCTACAGGACCAGCAGTTGAGCAGGGGCCATCCCTTCTGGATCCCCAACTGGGTCCTACTGATGACAGACACCAGTCTGAGAGGTTGGGGCGTGGTGTTGGAGCAACACTCTTTCCAGGGTCGGTGGACCAAGGAGTAATCACTCCTCCCGATAAACATTCTGGAATTGCAGGCAGTGTTCAATGCTTTGTCTCTCGCCCTGACTCTGATACAGAACAGGCCTGTTCAAATACGGTTAGACAACGCGACCACGGTGGCATACATAAATTATCAAGGTGGCACTTGAAGCCGCATGGCAATGATGGAAGTGTCAAAAATCCTTCGTAGAGCGGAACGCCATCTGCCAGCAATATCAGCTGTGTTCATTCCGGGAGTCCTCAACTGGGAAGCTGATTTCCTCAGTCGTCAGGAGGTACACGCCGGAGAGTGGAGTCTTTATCAAGAAGTCTTTCAACTCCTAGTGGACAAGTGGGGTCTACCAGATGAAGACCTGATGGCGTCTCGACACAATCACAAAGTTCTGGTCTTCGGATTAAGAACCAGGGATCCTCAAGGAGAGTTTGTGGTCGCACTGGCAATTCCATGGAACTTTCGGGTGCCCTACATGGTCCCTCCAGTGTCACTCCTGCCCAGGGTACTGCGGAAGTTCAAACAAGAAGGAGAAAAACTACTTCTAGTCGCTCCAGCATGGCCCAGACAGCATTGGTTCTCAGACCTACAGGGTCTATCGATAGAGTGTCGTCTTCTACTTCCTCAACGCCCAGACCTCCTCGTTCAGGGCCCTTGTGTCTACCCAGACCTGGTCAGACTGGCTTTGACGGCGTGGCTCTTGAATCTTCACTCCTGAGGGCCAAAGGATTCTCTGAGGCGTTTATCCAAACTATGCTGAAGGCCCGCAAACCGGCTTCTGAGCGATTTATTATAGGGTCTGGAATTCTTGCTTCACCTGGTGTGCTGCTAAGAATTACGATGCTTACAAATTCAGTTCTTCCAGACTTCTGGCTTTTTTGCAACAAGGCTTCGACTTAGGCTTTCGGCTGGCCTCCCTCAAGGTTCATATCTCTGCCTTGTCGGTTTGGTTTCAGAGAAAAATTGCGTCTATTCCTGACATTCATACTTTCACTAAGGGTGTTTTACGGATTCAGCCTCCTTATGTCCCTTCTGTGGCTCCATGGGATCTGTCTGTTGTGGTTGTCACACCTAGGCACTCTGTCCTGTCGTCCACCCTTTTTGATATTTCACCATGACCGGGCAGTTCTTAGAATTCGCCCTGGTTATTTGCCCAAGGTGGTGTCATCTTTTCACTTTAACCATGAGATTGTGGTTCCATCTTTCATCTCTTCTGGATTGTCATATAAACAGCGGTCTTTGGATGTGGTACAGGCTCTCCGTGTTTACGTAGAGAGGACTGCCTCTATTAGGAGATCAGATACCCTTTTTGTACTTTTTGGTTTTTACAAACGTGGCTGGCCTGCGAACAAGCAAACATTGGCCAGATGGATTAGAATGGTGATTGCACAAGCATATGCACAGGCTGGCCTTCCAGCTCCTGCTGTTATTAAAGCCCATTCTACTCGGTATGTTGGACATTCTTGGGTGGCCCGCCTAGGCGCGTCTGCTGAACAATTGTGCAAGGCGGCTACGTGGTCTCCAGTGAACACGTTCATTAGGTTCTGTGCCTTCGATACTTCTGCCTCCCAGGATGCTTCCTTTGGACGCCGAGTTCTCGTACCCGCTACGGCACGTCCCCTCCCATGAGGAACTGCTTTAGTACATCCCTGATGTTTCCCTGTGGAAACCAATGTACCCTGCTGCAGAAAAGGAGATTTATGGTAGACTTACAATTGTTAAATCTCTTTCTGCAAGATGCATTGGTTCCACAGGGCGCCCGCCCTGGCACACCTCGCTTCTATGAGTTTGTATGGCATTAGCCGCTAGTATGTTCTGCTGTCGTGAGAACATGGTTCTATGTGACTTAACATCTACCTTCTCTTTTACCTGCTCCTGCATTGGACTGGTTAACGAAACTGAGCTCATAGTGCCTGGAAGCAGGTTTATAGAGGAGGCCCCACAATGCATCCTGGGACAGTCTAAAGCTTTAGCCTGTTGGTGCCTGGATCAAGGTCCATCTCTACACCCTGATGTTTCCCTGTGGATCCAATGTACCTCGCAGAAAGAGATATAACAATGGTAAGTCTACCATAACTCTCCTTATATGTCATCCTTAAGCTGTGTGCACATGGTGCGATGCCCGACACTGACTGTTCGCCGAAATAGTCAATGTCGGGCTGCCTGTGCAGTCTTTTTTTCTTGCGATGCCGATCCTGCGAGACCGTGCATCGGCACTGCAAGCTGTGTACACACGGTGCAATATGCACTAACTTTCCTTACGATTTTGACTTTATATTCAAAATCGTAAGGAAAGTTAAATGCATATTGCACCGTGTGTACACACCTTTAGGTTAAGTTGTGTAATGAGGGACAGGATTTGCTGCGGTTTGTCCACATATTTTATGTTTGACAGCCACAAGCAGTGGTTTTGCCTATTACATTGACCATAAATAATTTTCATTGTTCCTGGACCACCAATCCAAGGCACCCCTGCAAGTGTCCCGAGGCACCCAGTTTGAGAACCACTGGACTAGATAATGAAATATGATATACTCTTGTCATTTGACTGTGTTGGTTAAAAAATGTGGAGACTGAAGTTGTATTTCTGTGTACTAACATACATTTTCAATATGTTTATATAATCATAAAAATATAATACATGATGGTGGTTTTATATTTTGGGGTCAGAAGGATGAGGTGAAAGATGGCAAATATGAAGATATTTGCAAAATTATTCTTTCCAACTGCAAAACTTGCTATTGCTTCTGTTTATGAACTACATACACTATATGCTTCTGTCAGTGTGTGAAGCTAAAGTGTACAGTGGAATTTATTGTATTTGTGGCTACAAAGTCCAAAGTACTATTTAGTTTGTAACATAAGCATCTGCAAGAGAGACCAATGTTCACAAGTGCTTTTAATATTCATAATATAATATAATATAATACTAGAGATGTGCACTTGAAATTTTTCGGGTTTTGTGTTTTGGTTTTGGGTTCGGTTCCGCGGCCGTGTTTTGGGTTCGACCGCGTTTTGGCAAAACTTCACCGAATTTTTTTTGTCGGATTCGGGTGTGTTTTGGATTCGGGTGTTTTTTTCAAAAAACACTAAAAAACAGCTTAAATCATAGAATTTGGGGGTCATTTTGATCCCAAAGTATTATTAACCTCAAAAACCATAATTTCCACTCATTTTCAGTCTATTCTGAACACCTCACAATATTATTTTTAGTCCTAAAATTTGCACCGAGGTCGCTGGATGACTAAGCTAAGCGACCCTAGTGGCCGACACAAACACCTGGCCCATCTAGGAGTGGCACTGCAGTGTCACGCAGGATGGCCCTTCCAAAAAACACTCCCCAAACAGCACATGACGCAAAGAAGAAAAAAAGAGGCGCAATGAGGTAGCTGTGTGAGTAAGCTAAGCGACCCTAGTGGCCGACACAAACACCTGGCCCATCTAGGAGTGGCACTGCAGTGTCACGCAGGATGGCCCTTCCAAAAAACACTCCCCAAACAGCACATGACGCAAATAAAAATGAAAGAAAAAAGAGGTGCAAGATGGAATTGTCCTTGGGCCCTCCCACCCACCCTTATGTTGTATAAACAGGACATGCACACTTTAACCAACCCATCATTTCAGTGACAGGGTCTGCCACACGACTGTGACTGAAATGACGGGTTGGTTTGGACCCCCACCGAAAAAGAAGCAATTAATCTCTCCTTGCACAAACTGGCTCTACAGAGGCAAGATGTCCACCTCATCATCATCCTCCGATATATCACCGTGTACATCCCGCTCCTCACAGATTATCAATTCGTCCCCACTGGAATCCACCATCTCAGCTCCCTGTGTACTTTGTTGAGGCAATTGCTGCTGGTCAATGTCTCCACGGAGGAATTGATTATAATTCATTTTAATGAACATCATCTTCTCCACATTTTCTGGAAGTAACCTCGTACGCCGATTGCTGACAAGGTGAGCGGCGGCACTAAACACTCTTTCGGAGTACACACTTGTGGGAGGGCAACTTAGGTAGAATAAAGCCAGTTTGTGCAAGGGCCTCCAAATTGCCTCTTTTTCCTGCCAGTATAAGTACGGACTGTCTGACGTGCCTACTTGGATGCGGTCACTCATATAATCCTCCACCATTCTTTCAATGGTGAGAGAATCATATGCAGTGACAGTAGACGACATGTCCGTAATCGTTGTCAGGTCCTACAGTCCGGACCAGATGTCAGCATCAGCAGTCGCTCCAGACTGCCCTGTATCACCGCCAGCGGGTGGGCTCGGAATTCTGAGCCTTTTCCTCGCACCCCCAGTTGTGGGAGAATGTGAAGGAGGAGATGTTGACAGGTCGCGTTCCGCTTGACTTGACAATTTTGTCACCAGCAGGTCTTTGAACCCCAGCAGACTTGTGTCTGCCGGAAAGAGAGATCCAAGGTAGGTTTTAAATCTAGGATCGAGCACGGTGGCCAAAATGTAGTGCTCTGATTTCAACAGATTGACCACCCGTGAATCCTTGTTAAGCGAATTAAGGGCTCCATCCACAAGTCCCACATGCCTAGCGGAATCGCTCCCTTTTAGCTCCTCCTTCAATGCCTCCAGCTTCTTCTGCAAAAGCCTGATGAGGGGAATGACCTGACTCAGGCTGGCAGTGTCTGAACTGACTTCACGTGTGGCAAGTTCAAAAGGTTGCAGAACCTTGCACAACGTTGAAATCATTCTCCACTGCGCTTGAGACAGGTACATTCCACCTCCTATATCGTGCTCAATTGTATAGGCTTGAATGGCCTTTTGCTGCTCCTCCAACCTCTGAAGCATATAGAGGGTTGAATTCCACCTCGTTACCACTTCTTGCTTCAGATGATGGCAGGGCAGGTTCAGGCGTTTTTGGTGGTGCTCCAGTCTTCTGTACGTGGTGCCTGTACGCCGAAAGTGTCCCGCAATTCTTCTGGCCACCGACAGCATCTCTTGCACGCCCCTGTCGTTTTTTAAAAAATTCTGCACCACCAAATTCAAGGTATGTGCAAAACATGGGACGTGCTTGAATTTACCCATATTTAATGCACACACAATATTGCTGGCGTTGTCCGATGCCACAAATCCACAGGAGAGTCCAATTGGGGTAAGCCATTCCGCGATGATCTTCCTCAGTTGCCGTAAGAGGTTTTCAGCTGTGTGCGTATTCTGGAAACCGGTGATACAAAGCGTAGCCTGCCTAGGAAAGAGTTGGCGTTTGCGAGATGCTGCTACTGGTGCCGCCGCTGCTGTTCTTGCGGCGGGAGTCCATACATCTACCCAGTGGGCTGTCACAGTCATATAGTCCTGACCCTGCCCTGCTCCACTTGTCCACATGTCCGTGGTTAAGTGGACATTGGGTACAACTGCATTTTTTAGGACACTGGTGAGTCTTTTTCTGACGTCCGTGTACATTCTCGGTATCGCCTGCCTAGAGAAGTGGAACCTAGATGGTATTTGGTAACGGGGGCACACTACCTCAAGAAATTGTCTAGTTCCCTGTGAACTAACGGCGGATACCGGACGCACGTCTAACACCAACATAGTTGTCAAGGCCTCAGTTATCCGCTTTGCAACAGGATGACTGCTGTGATATTTCATCTTCCTCGCAAAGGACTGTTGGACAGTCAATTGCTTGGTGGAAGTAGTAAAAGTGGGCTTACGACTTCCCCTCTGGGATGACCATCGACTCCCAGCAGCAACAACAGCAGCGCCAGCAGCAGTAGGCGTTACACGCATGGATGCATCGGAGGAATCCCAGGCAGGAGAGGACTCGTCAGAATTGCCAGTGACATGGCCTGCAGGACTATTGGCATTCCTGGGGAAGGAGGAAATTGACACTGAGGGAGTTGGTGGGGTGGTTTGCGTGAGCTTGGTTACAAGAGGAAGGGATTTACTGGTCAGTGGACTGCTTCCGCTGTCGCCCAAAGTTTTTGAACTTGTCACTGACATATTATGAATGCGCTGCAGGTGACGTATAAGGGAGGATGTTCCGAGGTGGTTAACGTCCTTACCCCTACTTATTACAGCTTGACAAAGGCAACACACGGCTTGACAAATTTCCGCATTTCTGTTGAAATACTTCCACACCGAAGAGCTGATTTTTTTGGTATTTTCACCAGGCATGTCAACGGCCCTTTTCCTCCCACGGACAACAGGTGTCTCCCCGGGTGCCTGACTTAAACAAACCACCTCACCATCAGAATCCTCCTTGTCAATTTCCTCCCCAGCGCCAGCAACACCCATATCCTCCTCATCCTGGTGTACTTCAACACTGACATCTTCAATCTGACTATCAGGAACTGGACTGCGGGTGCTCCTTCCAGCACTTGCAGGGGGCGTGCAAATGGTGGAAGGCGCATGCTCTTCACGTCCAGTGTTGGGAAGGTCAGGCATCGCAACCGACACAATTGGACTCTCCTTGTGGATTTGGGATTTCGAAGAACGCACAGTTCTTTGCGGTGCTTTTGCCAGCTTGAGTCTTTTCATTTTTCTAGCGAGAGGCTGAGTGCTTCCATCCTCATGTGAAGCTGAACCACTAGCCATGAACATAGGCCAGGGCCTCAGCCGTTCCTTGCCACTCCGTGTGGTAAATGGCATATTGGCAAGTTTACGCTTCTCCTCCGACAATTTGATTTTAGATTTTGGAGTCCTTTTTTTACTGATATTTGGTGTTTTGGATTTTACATGCTCTGTACTATGACATTGGGCATCGGCCTTGGCAGACGACGTTGCTGGCATTTCATCGTCTCGGCCATGACTAGTGGCAGCAGCTTCAGCACGAGGTGGAAGTGGATCTTGATCTTTCCCTAATTTTGGAACCTCAACATTTTTGTTCTCCATATTTTAATAGGCACAACTAAAAGGCACCTCAGGTAAACAATGGAGATGGATGGATACTAGTATACTTATGGATGGACGAGCGACTGCCGACACTGAGGTAGCTACAGCCGTGGACTACCGTACTGTGTCTGCTGCTTATATAGACTGGATGATAATGAGATTAAATTAATATATATATATATATATATAATATCACTAGTACTGCAGCCGGACAGGTATATATATTTATTATGTAATGACTGATGACGGACCTGCTGGACACTGTCAGCTCAGCAGCACCGCAGACTGCTACAGTAAGCTACTATAGTAGTATGTATCAAGAAGAAAGAGAAAAAAAAAACCACGGGTAGGTGGTATACAATTATGGATGGACCAGCGACTGCCAAAACAGAGGTAGCTACAGCCGTGGACTACCGTACTGTGTCTGCTGCTAATATAGACTGGATGATAATGAGATGAAATTAATATATATATATAATATCACTAGTACTGCAGCCGGACAGGTATATATATTTATTATGTAATGACTGATGACGGACCTGCTGGACACTGTCAGCTCAGCAGCACCGCAGACTGCTACAGTAAGCTACTATAGTAGTATGTATCAAGAAGAAAGAGAGAAAAAAAAAACACGGGTAGGTGGTATACAATTATGGATGGACCAGCGACTGCCGACACAGAGGTAGCTACAGCCGTGGACTACCGTACTGTGTCTGCTGCTAATATAGACTGGATGATAATGAGATGAAATTAATATATATATATATATATATATATAATATCACTAGTACTGCAGCCGGACAGGTATATATATTTATTATGTAATGACTGATGACGGACCTGCTGGACACTGTCAGCTCAGCAGCACCACAGACTGCTACAGTAAGCTACTATAGTAGTATGTATCAAGAAGAAAGAGAAAAAAAAAACCACGGGTAGGTGGTATACAATTATGGATGGACCAGCGACTGCCGACACAGAGGTAGCTACAGCCGTGGACTACCGTACTGTGTCTGCTGCTAATATAGACTGGATGATAATGAGATGAAATTAATATATATATATATATAATATCACTAGTACTGCAGCCGGACAGGTATATATATTTATTATGTAATGACTGATGACGGACCTGCTGGACACTGTCAGCTCAGCAGCACCGCAGACTGCTACAGTAAGCTACTATAGTAGTATGTATCAAGAAGAAAGAGAAAAAAAAAACCACGGGTAGGTGGTATACAATTATGGATGGACCAGCGACTGCCGACACAGAGGTAGCTACAGCCGTGGGCTACCGTACTGTGTCTGCTGCTAATATAGACTGGATGATAATGAGATGAAATTAATATATATATATATATATATATAATATCACTAGTACTGCAGCCGGACAGGTATATATATTTATTATGTAATGACTGATGACGGACCTGCTGGACACTGTCAGCTCAGCAGCACCGCAGACTGCTACAGTAAGCTACTATAGTAGTATGTATCAAGAAGAAAGAGAAAAAAAAAACCATGGGTAGGTGGTATACAATTATGGATGGACCAGCGACTGCCGACACAGAGGTAGCTACAGCCGTGGACTACCGTACTGTGTCTGCTGCTAATATAGACTGGATGATAATGAGATGAAATTAATATATATATATATATATATATATAATATCACTAGTACTGCAGCCGGACAGGTATATATATTTATTATGTAATGACTGATGACGGACCTGCTGGACACTGTCAGCTCAGCAGCACCGCAGACTGCTACAGTAAGCTACTATAGTAGTATGTATCAAGAAGAAAGAGAAAAAAAAAACCACGGATAGGTGGTATACAATTATGGATGGACCAGCGACTGCCGACACAGAGGTAGCTACAGCCGTGGACTACCGGACTGTGTCTGCTGCTAATATAGACTGGATGATAATGAGATGAAATTAATATATATATATATATAATATCACTAGTACTGCAGCCGGACAGGTATATATATTTATTTTGTAATGACTGATGACGGACCTGCTGGACACTGTCAGCTCAGCAGCACAGCAGACTGCTACAGTAAGCTACTATAGTAGTATGTATCAAGAAGAAAGAGAAAAAAAAAACCACGGGTAGGTGGTATACAATTATGGATGGACCAGCGACTGCCGACACAGAGGTAGCTACAGCCGTGGACTACCGTACTGTGTCTGCTGCTAATATAGACTGGATGATAATGAGATGAAATTAATATATATATATATATATATATATATAATATCACTAGTACTGCAGCCGGACAGGTATATATATTTATTATGTAATGACTGATGACGGACCTGCTGGACACTGTCAGCTCAGCAGCACCGCAGACTGCTACAGTAAGCTACTATAGTAGTATGTATCAAGAAGAAAGAAAAAAAAAAACACGGGTAGGTGGTATACAATTATATATATATATATATATATATATATTAAACTGGTGGTGATTAATTAAACTGGTGGTCAGGTCACTGGTCACACTATCAGCAACTTGCAAGTAGTACTCCTAAGCAGACAATCACAATATATACTGGTGGTCAGTGTGGTCACAATGGCAGTGTGGCACTCTGGCAGCAGAGTGCCAGCAAAAGTGTGCACTGTACGTTAAAATATGTACTCCTGCTCTCAGACTCTAACTGCTCCCCACTGTCTCCCCCACAAGTCAGATATACAGTCACACTATCACTTCAGCAAGTAGTAGTACTCCTCCTAATGCTCCCCAAAATTACTAAAGTAAATAATACTGTGTCTCTCTCTACTCTAGTCTCACTCTCTATAAACGGAGAGGACGCCAGCCACGTCCTCTCCCTATCAATCTCAATGCACGTGTGAAAATGGCGGCGACGCGCGGCTCCTTATATAGAATCCGAGTCTCGCGATAGAATCCGAGCCTCGCGAGAATCCGACAGCGGGATGATGACGTTCGGGCGCGCTCGGGTTAACCGAGCAAGGCGGGAAGATCCGAGTCGATCGGACCCGTGTAAAAAAAACCTGAAGTTCGGGCGGGTTCGGTTTCCGAGGAACCGAACCCGCTCATCTCTATATAATACGCGCATAGCACATACCGCTCCATTATCTTCAATGGTGGGAACTTTGCGGTCAGCGGTGAGGTTACTCACGGTCAGCCGCTGACCGCGAGTGACCTCACTGCTGACCGCAGAGTTCCCACCATTGAAGATAATGGAGCGGCTGTGCGATGTGCCGCCTGACAGCTCAGACGCGCACAGCCAATCAGGAGAGTGCCACGACGTGGCGCTCCCTGATTGGCTGAATAAACCCTCTGTGACAGGAGTCACGGGGGTCCCGGCATTCAGGGAAAGGGGTCCCATGTGTAAACATGGGACCCCTTTCAGTGCGTGGTCCGGGTAATGCGGTTCGTTTTTTTACCAAGTACGTGGATTACAAAACAGAAGAGGACAGATCTACACTGGATTTTGGTGAGTATAATTTTATTTTCAGGTACACCGTGTATTCTACTCGGAGAAGTGGACCGAACCTCGTGTCAACATAGGTAAGTATGTGTGTGTCGGCATGTATGTAATAAAGTTTTACTTTCACGGTGTGCGTGTACTGTTTTTATTTGGGTATTTTTTTGTAGTAGAACTACAGGTACCAGCGGGCCAATTTCCCCCCCGCATGCTGGTACTTGTGGTTCTCCAAGTACCAGCTTGCGGGGGAGGCTTGCTGGGACTTGTAGTTCTGCTACAAAAAACAATATTCTTTCTTTGTGTCACTTGGCTATCAGCCTCCCAGCCGCAGCCCACGGATGGGTGGGACAGCCTCGGGCTTCACCCCTGGCCCTTGGGTGGCTGGAGGGGGGGGACCCCTTCATTTAAGGGGTCCCCACTCCTCCAGGGTACCCCGGCCAGGGGTGACTAGTTAGTGATTTAATGCCAGGGCCGCAGGAACTGATATAAAAGTGTCCCCCGGCTGTGGCATTATCTCTGACTAGTGGAGCCCGGTGCTGGTGTTAAAAATACGGTGGACCCCTATGCTTTTTGTCCCCCGTATTTTTGGCACCAGGACGCAGAGCCCGGTGCTGGTTGTGAAAATACGGGGGAACCCCTGTCATTCCCCCCCCCCATATTTTTACAACCAGGACCGGCTGAAAGAGCCCGAGGCTGTTTATGCTTAGGAGGGGGGACCCCACGCATTTTTTTTCTTGATTTTAAACCATTCCCACCCCTTCCCACTGAAAACCATGCTCTAATCTCTCCATATTATTTTAGTCATTTAAAAAAAAAATATTCTTTAATTTTTTTTATAAATAATACTTGTGTCTTCTAATAGACAAACCAAGTACATAATCCCTTCTAATATAAATAGATATGCTATTAGCAATAAAACAAAAACACAAAAAAAACATGTTTTTACATTTTTTTATTAGATTCCGAGGCGGAATGAAATTGATGAAATTACTGTCGAAAAGCACTGTTGTCGTATCGACATTCTTCAATTGAATATACTTTTGTCGAAAAGCAGCATTTTTACCATTGCAGACATGTCGAATTTGACAACTGTCGCATTTCAAAAAGTCGAATCTGAAACGTCCGTTTTTTTGTAGAAAAGTACTGTATTGCATTGTCTAATTTTTTTTTTGTGTCGAAAATGCCCTGTTTTTCTACATTTGCGGCAATTCGACCGCAATTGCATATACCCCTTAGTCTTTAAAGGCCATTTTATTATAAAATATAGATATGGGGGAAATGTGTTATAGATTGCTTGAGCAAAACATTCATTTTTCCCATATCTTGGAATACTTATGTTTCCTTTTCAAAACGTCATGGCAGCCATTACAAAATGCAACAGGTAGATAAAGAATGCTATCAGATGGTTTATAATGCAGCTCCTGCTCTTCACTTTTTTTCCTGTCTATGCAACGGGTTCACTACGATATGCCGGCGGCCAGGCTCCCGGCGACCAGCATACCGGCGCCGGGAGCCCGACCGCCGGCTTACCGTCAGTGTGGCGAGCGCAAATGAGCCCCTTGCGGGCTCGCTGCGCTCGCCACGCTACGGGCAGGGTGGCGCGCGACTATTTTATTCTCCCTCCAGGGGGGTCGTGGACCCCCACGAGGGAGAATAAGTGTCGGTATGCCGACTGTCGGGCTCCTGGCGCCGGTATACTGAGCGCCGGGAGCCCGACCGCCGGCATACTGAAGACCACCCTATGCAACTGGTCAGTGTTTGATGTTTTCCTTATTATAGGGTAGGGACTTTACATCTCTTTGGTTAAGTGTGGTATGTGTGGCTAGATAGTTTTGGATGCATCTTCACATGTATTTGCTACACATTTTAGTTATTATTATTAATGGTATTCCCCTGCCATCCTCCCCCTCCTAAACAAAACAAGAATAGGTCATTTACCAAATATCTACAGTGAAAATAAATATTATACACACACAAACACACTTCCAGTCAAAAGTTTTAGAACCCCTACATTTTTCCAGTTTTAGTGAAATGTAAGCAATGCAAGTAACCTGACTAATCTGAAAGTGTACAAAAGTAAGGGTAAACTGCTGGAAGTTTCATCAATCTTGTGTTAGGAAAAAGTTTACAATTATGTCATTTTCAGAGCTCTAAAACAAAATCCCTTTTTTATGGAACAAGTAATGGGTTAAGAACTTACAGCTTTTCTGCAACAATGGAAGTACATTAAACCTTAAAAGGTAATGCAGATTATTCATGCAGGTGACTCAACAAACATCCTATCTGTATAAAAGCAATGCTGAAACGGACTATTTCCCCACCCACTGAAGCATTATGTGGACAATATTACACTGCAGGAAGTAGTTATTTGCTATTGTAATGGGCTGAAAATTAGAGATGTGAACCGGAAATTTTTATGGGTTTTGTGTTTTGGTTTTGGATACGGTTCCGCGGCCGTGTTTTGGATTCAGACGCGTTTTGGCAAAACCTCCCTTAAAAATTGTTGTCGGATTCGGGTGTTTTTTTTTTTTTTTTTAAACCCTCAAAAACAGCTTAAATCATAGAAATTGGGTGTAATTTTGATCCTATAGTATTATTAACCTCAATAACTATAATTTCCACTCATTTCCAGTCTATTCTGAACACCTCACAGTTCACAATATTATTTTTAGTCCTAAAATTTGCACCGAGGTCGCTGGATGACTAAGCTAAGCAACCTAAGAGGGCGGCACAAACACCTGGCCCATCTAGGAGTGGCACTGCAGTGTCAGACAGGATGGCACTTAAAAAAATTGGCTCCAAACAGCACATGATGCAAAGAAAAGAGAAAAAGAGGTGCACTGTGGTCGCTGGACGGCTAAGCTAAACGACACAAACACCTCAATATCACAGGAATTATTCGTTCTAATCAATGGTATTATTGGTCCAAATCATTGGAAGAAAATGACAAAATCACTGGAATTATTCATTCTAATCAATGGTATTATTGGTCCAAATCACTGGAAGAAAATTACAAAATCACTGGAAGTATTTGTTCTTATCAATGGTATTATTGGTCCAAATCACTGGAAGAAAATGACAAAATCACTGGAATTATTCGTTCTAATCAATGGTATTATTGGTCCAAATCACTGGAAGAAAATGACAAAATCATAGGAATTATTCGTTCTAATCAATGGTATTATTGGTCCAAATCATTGGAAGAAAATTACAAAATCACTGGATTTATTCGTTCTAATCAATGGTATTATTGGTCCAAATCACTGGAAGAAAATGACAAAATCACTGGAATCATTTGGCAAGATCACTGTAATTAATAATTAATTATAAATCACTGATATTAATTGGTAAAATCTCGCTATCGCCTAGGAAGTGGAATCTAGATGGGATTTTGTACCGGGGACACAATAACTTCATCAATTGTCTAAATCCCAATGCACTAATGGCGGAAAACGGGCGCACGTCTAACAGCGCACTGATTATACTGAGCACTGATTATACTGAGCACTGATTTTACGGAGCACTGATTTTAGGGAGCACTGATTATACTGATCACTGATGATACTACAGAGAACTGACACTGAGCAGCGAGAACAGCACTGGACTATTGTACTGTAGTATACTGGTCACCACAATGCAGCACTGACACTGAGCACAGATATTAAGCACTGATCAGGATACTAGATGTGACACAGAGCAGCAAGATACAGCAATGGCCTTCTGTACTGTACTACTATATATATACTGGTGCTCCCCAAAATGCTGCACTGTACTACTATACTGCTCACAAACGGGTGTAGTATGGTATGCCGGCGGCCGGGCTCCCGCCGGCATACCGACATTGTGGCGAGCGCAAATGAGCCCCTTGCGAGCTTGCTGCGCTCGCCACGCTGCGGGCATGGTGGCGCGCCACGCTATTTATTCTCCCTCCAGGGGGGTCGTGGACCCCCACGAGGGAGAATATGTGTCGGTATGCCGGGTGTCGGGATTCCAGCGCCGGTATACTGTGCGCCGGGATCCCGACATTCGGCAACCAGAAGACCACCCCTCACAAACAATGCAGCACAGATATGGATACTTGAAGTAACATGGAGCTGCAAGATACAGCAATGGCCTACTGTACTGTACTACTATATATATACTGGTGGTCCCCAAAATGCTGCACTGTACTACTATACTGCTCACAAACAATGCAGCACAGATATGGATACTTGAATTTACACGGAGCTGCAAGATACAGCAATGGACTACTGTACTGTACTACTATACTGGTGGTCACCAAAATGCTGCACTGTACTACTATATATAATATATATAGTATATACTGGTCACACAACAATGCAGCAGATATTGATCACTGATGATCAGGATACTGTCTAGAACTGAGTCTGACATGGAGCTGTAAGATACAGCAATGGCCTACTGTACTGTACTACTATATATATACTGGTGGTCCCCAAAATGCTGCACTGCACTACTATACTGCTCACAAACAATGCAGCACAGATATGGATACTTGAAGTGACACAGAGCTGCAAGATACAGCAATGGCTTACTGTACTGTACTACTATATATATATACTGGTGGTCCCCAAAATGCTGCACTGTACTACTATACTGCTCACAAACAATGCAGCACCGATATGGATACTTGAAGTGACACAGAGCTGCAAGATACAGCAATGGACTACTGTACTGTACTACTATACTGGTGGTCACCAAAATGCTGCACTGTACTACTATATATAATATATATAGTATATACTGGTCACACAACAATGCAGCAGATGTTGAGCACTGATGATCAGGATACTGTCTAGAAATGAGTCTGACACGGAGCTGCAAGATACAGCAATGGCCTACTGTACTGTACTACTATAATTATATACTGGTGGTCCCCACAATGCAGCACACTGAGCACAGATATTTGCAGCACACTGAGCACAGATATGGAGCTATTCAGGCAGAGAACGTAGATATTTGCAGCACACTGAGCACAGATACGGAGCTTTTCAGGCAGAGAACATAGATATTTGCAGCACACTGAGCACAGATATTTGCAGCACACTGAGCACAGATATTTGCAGCACACTGAGCACAGATATGGAGTTTTTCAGGACACGTCCTCTCCGTTCAGTCTCCAATGCACAAATAAAAATGGCGGCAACACGCAACTCTTTATATGGCATACGAATCTCACGAGAATCTGACAGCGGGGTGATGACGTTCAACCGCGTTCGGGTTAACCGAGCAAAGCGGGAAGATCCGAGGCTGCCTCGGACCCGTGTAAAATAGGTGAAGTTCGGGGGGGTTCGGATCTCGACAAACCGAACCCGCTCATCTCTACTGAAAATGGCAATTAACAATGGAAGACAGACAGACCATTAATACCCTTAGAAGTTTTGGTCTTTCCTTTAGAAATATTGCACAGAAAGCCAAGGTGTTGGTAATACCCCTTTCAGATATAAATTCCAGTCGGACTCGGGACACTAAACACAGGTTAAAGCCAGAGTTTTTTGTACTTTCCCCCTGTTCACACATGGGTGATCCGTGTTATTCCCAGGTCCTGCTTACAGTGGACGCTTGGAGATGATGTCATCTCAAAGCACTACTGTCCCTGCTGTCAAAGTCGAAAAATATTCTAGAACACGCAGCACGTATATAATACACACACATGCCCACTGCGCGTGCACTTGTTCCGCCGTGCGTGCACATATCCGCAATTTGCGTATGGTCGCTCCCGCGGTCCTGCGCGTGGTATGGGTATTTACGGCTGAGTTTGTGAACGCATGGAGGGCTATCAAAACATTCCATATTTAATCCAAATAGTGCACATTGTACACATAGTCCCCCTGCACCACATCAGCAAGTATCAACAGTTTAAATGATTCCAGAACAAAGGGATTCACCTTTGCATGATAGGAGGGGACAGACTAAGGTTATAAGCTGGTGGTATCCAGCTGTAGGGTATTTTAAGGGTAACATTCTGGCGTTGGTTTGCGGAAGATCGCATGTTCCTGTGGATAGTTATGTACAGAAGCAGAATATAGATATAAACTGTATTTACTGTATATTATGTATGCGGCGGGAATCCAGAGGAGACCACCCACAGGAGCAGTTGAGAAAGACATCGCCCACCTTTTCAAATCAACCTATGACCTCTCCTGTACTGTAGGGATGCATCCCTGTGTCCAATGGACAAAGGGATTACAGTATCCATTGTATTGCTTTTGGAAGTATTGTATAAAAAGCCTGTTGCTGCCTGGCCGGACACAAGACTCTCAATGCTATCTACCTGATTAGCGGAGGACTGGACCAGGAAGCGCATGCGAATATTCTCACCTATGTACATTGACTGTAGCCATTTACTCTGTTGTATTGTAGTGCATAATTTGTATTGTTAAACCCCCTTTCAGATATATTACTCTGTGGTGTTGGAACCCAGTGATTAACTACAAATCGGTGTTGTGTCCTCTTTTCCCTGCTAGGGTTTAAAGTGTATTACATTGCCTAACTGTATAAGGTTTTAAAGTGTATTAATTAAGTGTGTACGCGCTGCATGTACTTAGTACCCGCAGCGCGGCGTTTGTACACAGAGTCCGTACACGGTACGGGACTCGTTACGCAAATAGCGTAAAAGGTACATAGAGTGCATATTAAGTTTAGCGGCCGTAGCGGCTCCATGGTAAAGATGTGTTTAAAGGTATAGCTTTATGGTTTAAGATAATATCGACATTATCAATTGGGGCCATCGTCCGGTTTTTCCACATACCTGCAGCCTAGCAGGTTAAAGCAGACTTTATCTATCAGCAAAGGGCGGACAGGTATCCTACGTAAACCTTTTTCTGGCCGCAGGATACACTGGGAAACTCTATTATATTGCTGATTAGATGGCGTCTGCTCTGCATGGTTTGTAGGGATGCTGGTGGGACCTGATAAAGCAAAATATTTATCTTATAACATTCACTATATATTGGTAAGAGACTCAGTACGCAATGGGCGTACGGGGTACCGTAAGGGTACGCACTTAGCGTAGCGGACGCTAGGCCGTGGTCGAGACGCACGAGCGACACGTTCGCTCACGGCTTACGCTGGGTATCGAGCACGCTATAGGCGGTCCGAGTACTGTAATGCTACGCTGCTAGTGTAGCGGTCGCTGTGCCCACAAGAGGAACACGAGCGGCGCAGACGCTCACAGGATGACACACAGTAAACCTTGTATGCAACACAATGAAAGGGTGAGCCTATACTGTAAACCTTGGTTTTGTAATGTGAACACAATGCAATGCTAATTAACCTCTATTATATAAAAGCCTCTTGAGCGATTGAGACGCTCTGAATACTCTCAGCAATGTAATAAACACACAATACCTTGCTAAGGTTTCAAAACCTTTACTAATGAGATTTAGTTATGTAAAAAGGGAAAATACAGTTAACATCTTATACACTACAGACTAACATCAATATCTAAACATAATAACTACACATATACAATATACAACAGCGTAACAATAACAGAGAGAGAGAGTATGGCAAATACAAACAGAGAACAAGTTGGTTACAGAGAAAAACTTACACACTGGGGAATGATCGCTGCGCAGCCCTGGTCACCAGCTCTCAAGTTAGTCAGTGATGAAAACCTTTTGTGGAGAGTAGCCTGAGCTGGCCCAAACTGGCTGCCTTATATACACTGCATACAGTACACTACAAAGGGGCCTACAATCTCATTGTTCATTGGACACAGGAATCTGTCTTCACATTATAACAAAAGGTCATAGATTGATTCAAACAGGTGGGCTGTGACTATTTCATACTGCTCAGGTGGGAGGGAATCTCAGGATTCCCGCCGCATGGATAATGAACTGCAAATATAGTAAATGTCCATAAACTTCTTATAGACATAACTATTCGCAGGAGCGATTAATTTCTCTCAAACCAATACCGGAATGTTTCTAATAATATACTCTACCGTTGCATACCAAACACCACTGCTCAAAACCTGTCTGACCCTTCGTATCATGTAAAGAGGGATTTCTCTGTCCATAAACCAGTTACACTAAACAAACTTACTGATATTATTAAGGAGACCATAACCTACAAAATGCACTATTTGGATTAACTATGTGACAATTGAGTCGCCCGCCAGACGCACACAAACTCTACCGTAAATGCACATACCACGCGCTTGAGCGCATGTCCGTGGAGGCGCCGTCACGCAACTGCGAATATGCGCACGCACGGGAGAGAATGTGCACGTGCAGCGGGCAAGCGCATGGGGTTAGTACAAGGCATGAGAATAACAATATTTTTCGACTTTGACAGTCCACCCTTTGGCAGTCACCAATAACTGCCACTTCCTAAACAAAACAGAAAAATATATGTCATCATGTAGGCACCTTTTTATGATTGGGTAAGGGGAGGAGAGGAGAAGGTAGGAAAAGTATGACCTAGTGAGATAGTAAAAGCATGTGTGTATGAAATCCATGTTTGAGGGGTCATGTATCATCGTGCCGTACGTGTTTTAAATCAAGCTTCGAGGTATTGCGAAGTATACATTTGAATCCTTCTTATCCTGTATCAAGGGTCTGTGGATGGGCTGTCAAACTCTACCGAGCTCTTTTCGGCTTTTGGTTGCAACAAATGGGGAGCACATTTAGTTGATGATACATGAAGGGGGGAACATGTGAATGCTGATATATGTGTCTATATTCCCTGTCGACTATGTGTGTCATTACCTGGAGGTTGTAGAGATGAAGATAAGAAACAGTCATTATAAATGCAGTCGGAAACTATGTGAGTTTAAATAAACAGTTGCCGATTGAAGTCTTGTCTGATGTCTTGACTTGATGTACATGTTGTCTGATGTCTCTCGGTGCTTTTGCTATAAATTGCGAGCAAAAGCTTTTCCATTGTCCATAAAGTTACAGTCTCTAAAGTATTGGGCTATCGTAAAAGTTAAAGTCACTAGGGATATTGGGGGCTTGTAGCATAGTTCACCAATGGTCTGTATAAAAGAGGTTGTCAAATTCTTCTTCCAAGCGGATGTCTTTGTACCTTGGAGGAAAACAAAGGAGAAACGGGTGAAAGAAACGGACCGTGGAATCACATTTTCATCACAACATTGTCTCTATCGTTGGGTCATAAATCAAATTAGTTGTTGTTATTACAGTGTCCTCGCTCCTCAGACTCATCACTCTGGTACTACCTTTACACTTCGTTAAAGTCCGAACGCATCTAAATATCAGGCCAACCAATATGACGACTCCCAGAATACACAAGAGAAATTTCCCTACGTCCATTATAATACCTTGGGTCCATTCTCCTAAACCAGAGAACCAATTTCGTGGGTTCAACCATGACACCCAACTGGTCAGCTCATTACCCACAGCAGCGAGTGTGAGATTGTGTTTCCTTCGAAACTCCCACTTCAATTGCAAAATGTCATCCATCTTTTGGTCTATGACCTCGGCCGGTCCTCAGTGCTGTTTGTAATATACGTGCAGCACTTTACACCATACTGAGTTGCTAGGGTAACACAATACCCGCCTGTCACTGCTGTGAGATAATTGAGAATCATCCTATGCTGAACCAGCTCTGTTTTGTAGGCTTGTAACTCTTTCCCAGTGTACCTGAACGTGTCGTCATACATTTCGGTGATATTGTCTAGCTAGCGCAGATATATATTTATAATTTATCACTCCTCTGGCGGTACGAGTGATATCTAACGCGAGTAGGAATTGAATCCCGGTGGATTCATGGATCAGATCAGAGGCCGAGTGCTCTGTCCTCTCTATCAGGTGCCTTTTAACGACGTGCTCGTAATGAGTGTGAGTATAAGGAGCTTGGGCACCGCGGTGAATGTCTTTCATTTTGTTATGGGATACAGTCATTACTTCAGGCAGTACTTTTCCAATGTAACACAATCCCTCTGAGTTTGGGGCAAGCCACTTATACGCCTTTCTCCCGCATATGAAATATGCATCATCGGGGAGAACATATGGGACAGAGTATGACATTACCATGTTACAAATTTTCCATGTGAAATCTCCTAACCCTAACTCTCCCATCTGTCTAGTACACGTATCAGGTTGTACGATATGTGCACAGTATCCTGGTGATACTTCTCCAACTCGCATGGTCCTACTTCCTAGAGTATACCTATACCGGAAATATTTTCCACTGTTGGCGATCTGGCGTATAAGCTCTGTGTCCATGGGCATTCTATCGGCTCTATATGAAAATGTCATGGTTTGATTACTCCATGACACTTCCCAATTTCCCGGCTTTCGGGGATTGGAAATGTTAAAGCATACTAAGGACTTATCCACGTGATACTGGTGGAGCTTCAAACTAGGAGGACTAGAGATATTAAACCTCTTGTCCACCGGCCTCCCACCACTTAACTCAAGTACCTCTCCTACAGTTAAAGGGAATGGTACTAGTCCTGATTTGCTATGACCTTGAGGTACTTGAGAGCATACCCAACAGTCTGTCTGATTTAACACTTTACCCACTAAGGAGTGATAGTCACTCAATGGATGCCGGTCCATATGGACATTAAAACTGGACTGACATTTCTTGATGCACCCATCCTCAACTATATTGTCACAATGCCTACAGATGCAGTTCTCTTCAGCTAACAATCCTTCACAATTCCTTCTATTGTCAATGCTACCAGATCGTTTTCTGATACTCGCCTTTACTCGGTGATTATGTTGCTCTTGGAAAACTATGCCTCCATCCTGGTCATCAGAACCCATTCCAGATCCTTTCTCGACCTCCATGGTACTCTCACCGAAACAGACTGCTCTGGTCAACATCATGGTCAACAGGAAAATCCGGATCACAGTCTCTTGGGGCAAGTCCATCTTATAGGAGGAAAAGGAGAAAAATAAGAAGGGGGAAGGAGAATAGGAGGGAGATGGGAACTGGAGAAAATAACAAAAGGGAAAAAGAAATCTGGCTCGACAAACACCTACGGTCTTATTATTCTCAGCGCTCAGGTGTCGTCTCAACCTTCCCGGAACAGACACTCTAGTGATACAACCTCTACCGTCTGTTCTTTATCACGGGACCTCTCTGGGTCAGCAACCTTTTTACAATGAGACGAATGGACCCAAGTCTCTCTCTCGGCAACCTTCAATGCTGTCGTGCTGGTCAATAAGACTTGATATGGTCCTTCCCATCTGTCAATAAGGCAACCTGAGCGTAGAAAATTCCGTATCATTACATAATCCCCAGGTTCAATGTCATGACAATTACTGTCTGGCAAATCAGGAATCACCAACTTCAGATTATCATTCTGATTCCTCAATTGCTTACTCATTTTAACCAAATACTTTACAGTGACTTCATTGTTACATTTCAAATCATCCTGGGGGTTAATCATAACATGGGGTCGTCGACCAAACAGAATTTCAAAAGGAGACAGATTAAGAGGGGACCTGGGAGTGGTTCTGATGCTGTATAATACGATTGGCAAAGCTTCGGGCCACCACAATCCTGTTTCAGCCATTACCTTGCTTAATTTGTTTTTAATAGTGCTGTTTACTCTTTCCACTTTCGCACTCGCCTGGGGGCGGTACGGAGTGTGCAGCTTACTATTAATTCCCATCAACTTACACATTGCTTGAAAAACTTCACCTGTAAAATGGGTACCCCTATCACTCTCAATGATTCTAGGGATACCGTACCTACACACAAATTCCTGCACAATTTTCTTTGCAGTAAACACAGCGGTATTTGTGGCCACGGGAAATGCTTCAACCCAATTTGAGAACACGTCAATACAAACCAATACATATTTTAAATTTCTACAAGGTGGCAATTGTATGAAATCAATTTGTATTACCTGGAAAGGACCATCTGTAGGAGGGATATGGGATGGCTCTGTTGGTATTGCCTTTCCGATATTCTTCCTCAAGCAGGTGAGACATGTCATCGCTCTTTTACCCGCATGGGAAGAAAATCCTGGGGCGCACCAATAAGCTCTTACCAACTTACACATTCCTTCTTTGCCTAGATGAGTCAGTCCATGTGCCGCTTCCGCTAGACTTGGAAGGTATGCTCTGGGTGCCACTGGCTTACCCTGTCCATCTGTCCAGAGTCCTGAGGACTCCTGGCCATATCCTTTTGACCTCCACACTGCCTTTTCTTGTGGTGAACACAAATTTTGCATTTCATATAATTTCTGTGTGTTTACAGTATTAAATACCATCAGTTGTGTGCTGTCTGTCTGTATGGGGTTACTGGCTGCTGATTTAGCAGCTTCGTCTGCTCGGCTGTTACCAAGTGATACCGGGTCTTGGCTATACGTGTGAGCTTTGCACTTGATAACAGCCACTCTGTCGGGTTCCTGTATCACTGTTAGAAGTCTTTTGATGTGGGCTGCATGTACTACGGGTGTGCCAGCTGCCGTCATGACATTTCTGAGGCGCCATAGGGCCCCAAAATCATGGACTACTCCGAAGGCGTACCTAGAATCTGTGTAGATATTGGCTGACTTGCCTTTAGCCAGTTCGCATGCTCTGGTTAGGGCAACCAGTTCAGCCACTTGTGCTGAGTGTGGTGGGCCTAGGGGTTCCGCTTCTATGGTACCTTGGTCATCTACGACTGCGTATCCAGTACACAAGTCTCCCGAGTCCGTCTGTCTGTGACAACTGCCGTCAGTGTAGAAAGTAAAATCTACATCTTCCAGTGGGTTGTCACTGATGTCAGGCCTTGCCGTGAAATTTTGGGCCAAATATTCCATACAATCATGTGTGTCATTTTCCTTACTAAATCCTCCTTCACCATCACTCTCATCCTACACCCTTTGTGCCTGTCTAGGCACACTTGGGAGATATGTTGCAGGATTTAGTGCGCTGCATCTCCTTATGGTGATGTTTACGGGGGCCATCAACGCCAATTCCCATCTTGTAAACCGTGCTGATGAGACGTGTCTGGTTTGGGCCGAATTTAGTAAGGCTGACACTGCATGTGGTGTATGAATTGTGAGGTTGTGTCGTAGCACTACATCTTCGCTTTTACTTACTAGCAATGCTATTGCTGCAACACTTCGCAAGCATGTGGGGAGGGATCGCGCTACCGTGTCTAGCTGAGCGCTATAGTAGGCTACCGGCCTGCTGGCATCACCATGCTTCTGGGTTAAGACACCTGCCGCGCACCCAGCACTCTCTGTTCCATACAGCTCAAAGGGTTTTCCATAATCTGGCATGCCTAATGCTGGTGCCTGCGTTAGGCACTGTTTAAGTCTCTCAAATGCCATCTCAGACTCGTCTGTGTGCGAAATCCGATCAGGTTTGTTTGAGGAGACCATCTCCTGTAAAGGCAAGGCCAGTATGGAAAAACCTGGGATCCAGTTACGGCAATACCCACACATTCCTAAAAACGTTCTAATCTGTTGCTGGGTTTGTGGCAGGGTCATGTCACGAATTGCTTGAATTCTATCAGCGGTGAGGTGTCAGACAGTGTCCCAAGTATTTTACCCTGGTCTGGCATAATTGTAACTTGTCTTTGGAAACTTTGTGTCCGGTGTTTGAAAGATGAAACAGGAGTTGTTTCGTATCTCTCAGAGATGATTCCAGTGAATCTGAACACAGCAGTAGGTCATCCACGTACTGTATTAATATTGATCCACTCTCAGGTTGAAAAGACTGTAAACAATCATGCAAGGCCTGTGAGAAAATACTTGGACTGTCAATGAAACCTTGTGGTAATCGAGTCCAGGTGTACTGAACTCCTCTGTATGTAAATGTGAATAAGTATTGACTGTCAGGGTGCAGAGGTACCGAGAAGAAGGCGGAGCAGAGGTCAATCACAGTGAAAAATTTGGCAGTGGGAGGGATTTGCATAAGGATGACAGCTGGATTTGGCACTACGGGGAATTGACTCTCAACTATTTTGTTGATCCCTCTTAGATCCTGCACTAATCTGTAACCCCTCCCCCCACTCTTTTTAACAGGGAAGATGGGACTGTTGGCAGTGCTGGACGTCCTTACCAGAATGCCCTGTTGTAGCAAGCGCTCTATTACAGGGTAAACTCCTAACTCCACCTCTGGCTTCAGAGGGTATTGTGGGATTTTTGGAGCTATCCTACCATCTTTTACTTGTATAACTACTGGGGCTACGTTTGCCATTAATCCAGTGTCTTGTCCATCCTTGGTCCAAAGTGATTCCGGTATCTGGGAAATCATTTCCTCTACCTTGGACGGACACCTATTTACAATAACAGTGTGTGACATTAATCTTGTTGGGGAGTCTAGCATATCCTGCACTTCCTGAGCGTGGTTTTCGGGTATGTCCAAGAACACACCTTCAGGAGTACAATATATGACACATCCCATTTTGCACAGTAAATCTCTCCCTAGGAGATTAGTCGGAGCCGATGCAGCCAGCAGAATAGAGTGCTTGGTATGCAAAGGCCCTATCGTAATCTCTGCAGGTTTGCTTAAAGGGTAGTGTTGTACTACTCCTGTTACTCCCATGGCTGGAATTGTTTTACCAGTGGTTCTCATGCCCACGGTCGAATTTATCACTGACTTGGCCGCCCCCGTATCTACAAGGAAATTTAGAGATTTACCAGCTACATCAATTGTGACCTCGGGTTCACTTCCAAGGCTCGCAATTAATTTCACTGGCTGCAGATTACAGGTGTGGCCCCACCCCTATTGTATGTGGTGACCTCCCTGCATTGCGCTGGCAGCTATTACCTGTGAAGGGGGTAAATGGGAACTATCAGAGACTTGCCAGTCTCTTCTTGGGGGATACCTTTTTGTTTCCCCTGCGTGTGGCTCATAACTCTGTCTCTGCGGTCCTTGATCCCAATTTCGTGTGTCATGTTGTTGTCTAGGGGGTTGATATGAGTTTTGTGCACTTTTAAATCTACAGTCTCGTGCAAAATGTCCCTCTTTATGACAGTAATAACAAGTTACCACATTTGACTTACCCACAGGGGTCTGAGACTTATGCTGAGTTGGCCTTGTGGTAAGGGCCTGTATATTTACAGCCATCAGCTTATCACTCTGTGACTCCCTGTGTCTGGTGATGTTCCAATCATGATCAATAGCGGCCTCTCTCAAAGTAGCCACCGACAAACCTCGCCAACATGGTTGGGTGGTCTGTACCCTCGTCCTCAATACTTCCTTTAAACCATCCATTAACACAGATACTGCTACTTCTCTATGATTCACATTTGTCTTAATGTCTTCTATCCCTGTATACTTAGCCATTTCCTGTAGTGCCCGATGAAAATAATCAGCAGCTGTTTCTCCCTCCTTTTGCTTGATGGAGAAAATGTTGTTCCATTTAGCAACAGCTGGGAAATATACTCCCAGCTGCAAGTTAATTCTTTTCACATTATCTTGATTGTACTCCTCAGTAAGGGGTACTTCTTCGTCTAGTCTACAGTCAGTTATAAAACTCGCTGAGTCAACATTGGAGGGTAAACATGCCCTCAGCAATGTCCGCCAATCTTTGTTATTGAGCCCTACAGTATGTCCTAGCTCTCTAATGTACTTCTGGCTTGCAACTAGATCTTTCCTAGGATCAGGGAATTCAGACACCATTGATCTAAATTCCGTTCGGGAAAAGGGGCAGTGCATGGCAATGTTTCTGACAGGAGTGACTCCTGAAGTGTCAGTTTTCCCATTTGGTACTGCAATTACCCTAACGGGATTAAGTTCAATAACATCATTCTGAGTAGATTCTACAACATGTGGTGTAATGGTTTCAGCATAGTGTACAGTGCCGTACTTACCAGTTGATACGACCTCACCTGTCCCTCCACTAGGGGCCTTTGATACTGCTCTTACTGGTTGGGACGTGCCCACTGTTGTTTCTGCTATGGTGGCTGCTAGAGAGAGTGCCGATATTGTTGTGGGTTCATCCTCTTGGTCACAATCCTGGGGAAAGTTTAAAACAGGGTACAGCTTGCACGAGTTAGTATTAGCATCAACAATCTTATTTACATTATTCTTAACATCTATACAGTTACTAAGTGCATGTTTATCATACACCAGTGTGCCATTCTCTGTAACCACTTTCTCTCCCGTTATGTATGGTGGTGGTGGAGCGGTGGCTATCAGTTTTCTGATAGGGTTAGATCCAGCCGCTTGAGCCAATCCTCTCTGTATTTCACCTTCCTGTTGCCATAATTGTAAATAATCATAATGTTTGATCCGTCTCTTTGCAGATTTAATGAGACATATCCTTCCCCTTAGATTTTGTAACACCTCGGGGCTAAAACGGCCTACCCGTGGGAACTTTTCCCCGTCATGCACAGTCATTCTTTCCCATTCATCGCACAAAACCTCTGTGTGTGAACCGTATTTCTCACACATGATATACCTTGCCGACCCGATTGGTTGGTTTACTGAATCAACTTGGACCAGGGTTGATCGCCCCCTACCTGAACAACTGGCACCCATCTTTGCAGGTGTTGCTTTCGCTACCTCTGACCTTCAAATCAGGGTCTTCAGTGAACCCTTACAAAAACCAAGATGTCCGGGGTAGACTGACGGTGAAAGTTTACCGAGTACCTCCACTCACTCGCCCACGTCGACCAATACGCCCACACACTGCCTTAGCGCTGGCGTACTCAACCTAGGGCCCCTGCGACCTGAACCTCTATTTACTGGAACATGTGGGTGTGATCCGAAGAGCACTTAACCCTTCCCAGTAAACATCAGTTGCTGGAGAATTCCTGAGTGACCAGCGAACCTCCCTTAAAATAAAAAAAATTACACAAATCACGTTAGAATGTACAAATAGCGTTTATGACCCCTCTAGCGTACGCAAATGGTACTGGGTCAAGTTACTAACTAATGCACACAATTACATTCGGTACAATCGTTCTGCACATAAGCAACTAATCTTATGTGCGGAACGACCAGTGGAATCGAAAATTGTGGCTGCGAATTCCTTCAGCCGGAGCTTAATGGCCTATATGGGTATTGCACCAACCCTCCTGGTGTTGTGCTTCTTGACTCTATCTGTAGCGGACTTCCTAGTCCGCTGTACCTAGACCTCCTGGTCTGTCTCTGGACCTCCTGGTCCATTATCTCTAATGCTCTTATTTTAATATGTTAACAAGGGATGCCTCCCAAGCCACCGTGCTGTCACTTTCACGTATGTACCTCACGAGAACTCGATTTCCTGTGGTTCCACCCAAAAATGAGAAACTTATATATATGTATACACACTCTTTCACCTCATATACTCTTTACTTTCGTTTCTGCGCAGAAATCCCTTTCATTCAGTATCACAGTCTAGTCCCGAAAGGAGTTACAACTAGAGAAGGATTATTTACGCAAAAATTTAGGACACTGAGATTGACTTGCGCTATTATCGCGTTGCCTCCGTATCGCCTACTAAAACAATACTATCGTGTGATTTGTATTACGTGGGCATACCCATACGCTCCGTTGCGTAATATACGCTACGTGCGTCAGCCCTTGCGTTGCGTACACTTGTCCCGCCCTTTGTTAGGGACACGTGTACACAGGCCAGACACATTTATATCAATGTAAATGATCTTTAACTGTAATCATTTACTGAACACCACACAGAACTTCCTTGTATCTTAGGCAAGGCGTGTGCGTGTTTTACAAATTACTCCCTTACGTATTAATTTTACTTTTAACTACCAATAGCAACAAATCTTTCTCAGCACGTTATCAATGATAAATGGCAAAACAGGAAGGCGAGATGTGAAAATTAAACAAATGACAAATGCAGGTGTGTGCGTGTGTTGCGTACGCAATGCGTATCAAACAGAAATAAAACAGTTTTAAAAGACAATAGCGTACTGTTCTTACCTTCCGGTTCCGGATTCCACCAGCACTCCTACAGCGTAGCGATGCAGACGCTTATCTAGTCAGCACTGCCGTATCCCTCACCACCAACACGGATACAAAGGGATACGCCTTCCTGCCCTTTGCTGACAGATAAAGTCTGCTTGTGTTCGCTAGAGCGGATATGTGGAGGACGGACAAGCCGCCAATTGATAAAGCAAAATATTTATCTTATAACATTCACTATATATTGGTAAGAGACTCAGTACGCAATGGGCGTACGGGGTACCGTAAGGGTACGCACTTAGCGTAGCGGATGCTAGGCCGTGGTCGAGACGCACGAGCGACACGTTCGCTCACGGCTTACGCTGGGTATCGAGCACGCTATAGGCGGTCCGAGTACCGTAATGCTACGCTACTAGCGTAGCGGACGCTGTGCCCACAAGAGGAACACGAGCAGCGCAGACGCTCACAGGATGACACACAGTAAACCTTGTATGCAACACAATGAAAGGCTGAGCCTATACTGTAAACCTTGGTTTTGTAATGTGAACACAATGCAATGCTAATTAACCTCTATTATATAAAAGCCTCTTGAGCGATTGAGACGCTCTGAATACTCTCAGCAATGTAATAAACACACAATACCTTGCTAAGGTTCCAAAACCTTTACTAACGAGATTTAGTTATGTAAAAAGGGAAAATACAGTTAACATCTTATACACTACAGACTAACATCAATATCTAAACATAATAACTACACATATACAATATACAACAACGTAACAATAACAGAGAGAGAGAGAGAGAGTATGGCAAATACAAACAGAGAACAAGTTGGTTACAGAGAAAAACTTACACACTGGGGAATGATCGCTGCGCAGCCCTGGTCACCAGTTCTCAAGTTAGTCAGTGATGAAAACCTTTTGTGGAGAGCAGCCTGAGCTGGCCCAAACTGGCTGCCTTATACACACTGCATACAGTACACTACAAAGGGGCCTACAATCTCATTGTTCATTGGACACAGGAATCTGTCTTCACATTATAACAAAAGGTCATAGGTTGATTCAAACAGGTGGGCTGTGACTATTTCATACTGCTCAGGTGGGAGGGAATCTCAGGATTCCCGCCGCATGGATAATGAACTGCAAATATAGTAAATGTCCATAAACTTCTTATAGACATAACTATTCGCAGGAGCGATTAATTTCTCTCAAACCAATACCGGAATGTTTCTAATAATATACTCTACCGTTGCATACCAAACACCACTGCTCAAAACCTGTCTGACCCTTCGTATCATGTAAAGAGGGATTTCTCTGTCCATAAACCAGTTACACTAAACAAACTTACTGATATTATTAAGGAGACCATAACCTACAAAATGCACTATTTGGATTAACTATGTGACAATTGAGTCGCCCGCCAGACGCACACAAACTCTACCGTAAATGCACATACCACGCGCTTGAGCGCATGTCCGTGGAGGCACCGTCACGCAACTGCGAATATGCGCACGCACGGGAGAGAATGTGCACGTGCAGCGGGCAAGCGCATGGGGTTAGTAGAAGGCATGAGAATAACAATATTTTTCGACTTTGACAGACCCGTAAAGTAAATACGCAAAGCTATTTAGAAAAGTCTGTGACTTTCTGTTTGGCGCCAAATGCGCACACAACACAAGCGTACACCTGTACTTTGTATACCTGCTCATATTGTAGCCATAAATACTGATTACTAGATTCATTTAGACCTGTGTGGATAAATTTGTTGCTATTTAGTTAAAAATATAGAATAAATATTAAGGAAGTAAACGTAAAACACAAATACAGTCTGGCCTAGTTAAACAGGTTTATACAGAAAGAAACTGTGTTGTGTTAAGTAAACGATTATAGGTAATATCGCTTACGTTTATAGAAGTGTGGGATTTGTACTATTGCGGACGTACGGTTTTTGTACACGTGTCTCGGACAAAGTACGGGACTGCGTACGCAACGTAAAGACATACACACGGTCGCGTGTTTACGCAACGTGCGTAAGGGTACGACCGCTAAGTATAAATGACACAATAGCATTGTTTAGTTTAGGGGCGGGACAGTAGCCACGCTACATTAGCACAAATTGCTCGGTTTCCAAGATTTAGTTTAAATAAAACCTTTTTTTACTGCATTGCCTCTGGTACTAAGGCTGTTTATCTGAATGAAAGATAATTTTCTGTACAGAAAAACCAAAGTGTATTTGAGTGAACGAACGTGAGTGAGCAAACATAATAAAGGTTTTGTGGACCCAGGGAATTCGGGATCCCGTCAAGTGGTACACCAAGTGAGTGGAGACTTGGTGGCGTGAGATAGCTGACTCACGTTAATATAGATTGAAGTGCAAAGGAGTAAGGTAGCAGAGTACCGCGGCCCAGGAGGTCAGCGAGGTTTAGAGTAACGCAGCCCAGGGGGTTAGCGAAGGTTTACCCATTTAGTTTTTTTTATACGCTCCGGCTGAGGTTTCGCAGCCTGAAAATCGATTCCAGTGGTCGTACGGCGGATAAGTAACAAGTACCTATACGCTGTGCGATTGGACCGCGCGTTCGTGGGTGCAATATTTAGCGCAACGTGATACCCTTTTTATGAGCTTTGCGTAAAATCGCGGTATCATTAGCGCTGTATATAGCATACGCAAGCGTGATTTGTGTATAATAAAGGTTTAGGGAGTTGTCGCTGGTCTCTCTCAGGAAATCTCCAACAACTTATATTTACTGGAAAGGGTAAGTTATTCCCAGATACTTCCAGTAAATAGAGGTTACATAGGGCCCTAAATTGGGTACATTGCCTTCGCTATCGACAGTGTATGGTAGTACTGGCCAACGTGGGCGGTGAGCGGGTGAAGAGCGCTCAGAGAACTTTCACCGTTGCCTTATATTGAGTATTTTGGTTTTTTTTGTGGGATTAGCCGAAAGCACAATACCTGCAAAAATATGGGGGCTAGTTGCTCAAGTAAGGGACGTTCAACCAGGGTTCAGGTTGACATACCGCGGCCCAGGGGGGCAGCGAGGTTCATAATGTGTGAGAAGTATGGAACACACACAGAAGTTTTGTGCAATGAATGGGAACGTATGACTGTGGGAGATAGGGAACCATTCCCTAAGGTAGGCAGTTTTGAACCAGAGGTATTGCAGAATTTAAGGATTAGGATATGTCTGATAAAATCCCGAAAACAAAGGGTCAGACACACAAATTGTTTAAATTTATGGCAGCAAGAGGGCGATATGCAAAGAGAATTATCTCACGCAGCAGGTTCCAAACCTAGCAGGAAAATGATGGCAACCGCACCACCACCACCGTATATTGTAGGGGAGAAAGTGGCTACAGACAATGGCATATTGGTATCCGATAAGAGTATAGTTGATAAATGTACTAACGCTAACCCTTGCCAGTTGTATCCCATTTTAAATTTTCCCCAGGACTGCGAGCAAGAAGATGAGCCCAGCATGATATCAGCACTCTCTCTAGCAGCCACCATACAGAATACTCAGGAGGGCACGGCCCAACCAGTCAGAGCAGTAGTAAGGCCCCCTAGCGGAGGGATAAGTGAGGTCGTGTCCACAGGTAAGTACGGTACCATACATTATGCAGAGACAATAGCACCTCAGATTGTGGAGTCAACTCAGAATGACGTAATTGAATTAAATCCTGTCAGGGTGATCGCAGTCCCCAATGGAAAGACTGACGCTCAAGGAGTCACTCCCATCAGGAACATTGCTATGCATTGTCCCTGGTCCCGGACAGAATTGAGGACAATTATGTCTGAATTTCCCGATCCCAGAAAGGATCTAGTTGCATGCCAGAGGTTCATTAAAGAATTAGGTAACGCCACCGAACCCACAAACAAAGATTGGCGAACAGTGCTACAAGTATGTTTACCTTCCAATATTGACCCCGCGAAATTCATTACTGATTGTAAATTAGACGCAGAAGTACCTCTCACTGAAGAGTACACTCAGGAGAATGTATGACAAATCAATCTGCAATTAGGAGTATATTTCCCTACTGTTGTCAAATGGAATAAAATCTTTTCCATAAGACAAAAAGAAGGTGAAATGGCATCTGAATATTTCCACCGAGCACTGCAGGAAATGGCTAGATACACTGGGATCGAGGACATTAAGGAAAATGTACATCACAGGGAGGTAGCTGTGTCAGTATTAATGGACGGGTTAAAAGAGACATTAAGAACAAGGGTACAAACCACTCTACCTAACTGGAGAGGTATCTAGGTGGCTGCATTAAGAGAGTCCGCTATCGAGCATGATCGGAACGTCATTAAGCACAGGGAGTCACAGGGGGATAAGCTGATGACAGTAAGTATAAATGCTCTTACAACAAAACCGCATCAGCCAAAATCCCAGACCCCTGATGGTAAGTCACGTGTAGTAGTATGCTATAACTGTCAGAAGGAAGGACATTTTGAACGGAATTGTAGGTATACAAACACACATAAGGTATACCGACCCCCTAGACCAGGATATGAACCACACTATAATACACATAATAGGGATCAGGGATCGCATAGGAGAAGTTATGAGCCACATGCAGGGGAAACAAGGAGGTACCCACCTAGGAGGGACTGGCAGGCCTCCAAAAATTCTCAGTTACCCCCCTCACATATTGTAGCTGCCAGTGCGCTGCGGGAGGGTCACAATATACAATAGGGGTTGGGCCACACCTGTAGTCTGCAGCCAGTGAAGTTGATTGCTAGCCTTGGTAGTGAACCTGAGGTCACAGTTGATGTAGCTGGTAGATCATTACCTTTTCTTGTAGATACAGGGGCGGCCAGGTCAGTGTTAAATTCGACGGTAGGTATGAAAACCATGGGTAAAACAATTTCGGCAATGGGAGTAACAGGAGTAGTGCAACACTACCCTTTGAGTAGACCTGCGGAGATTACGATAGGGCCTTTGCAGACCAAGCATTCCTTTTTGCTAGCTGCATCAGCTCCGACTAATCTGCTTGGGAGAGCAGTGTAAAATGAGGTGTGTCATATATTGTACTCCTGAGGGTGTCTTCTTGGATATACCCGAGAATCACGTTCAGGAAGTGCAGAATATGTTGGACACCCCACAAAGGCTAATGTCACACTCTGCTGTTATAGACAAGTGTTCATCAAAGGTAGAGGAAATGATCTCACGAATACCGGGATCCCTCTGGACCAAAGATGGACAAGACACTGGATTGATGGCATGGAATGTAGCTCCCGTAGTAGTGCAAATAAAAGATGGCAGGATAGCTCCAAAAATCCCTCAATATCCTCTGAAGCCAGAGGTGGAATTAGGAGTATACCCAGTCATAGAGCGCTTGCTACAACAGGGCATCCTAGTCAGGACGTCCAGCACTGCCAATAGTCCCATCTTCCCTGTGAAAAAGAGTGGGGGGAGGGGTTACAGGCTAGTGCAGGATCTAAGGGGGATAAACAAGGTAGTCGAGAGCCAATTCCCTGTAGTGCCAAATCCAGCTGTCATCCTCATGCAAATTCCCCCTACTGCAAAATTTTTCACTGTCATTGACCTCTGTTCTGCCTTCTTTTCGGTCCCTCTGCACCCTGACAGTCAATACCTGTTTGCATTCACATACAGGGGAGTACAGTACACCTGGACTCGCCTACCCAAGGTTTCATTGACAGCCCAAGTATTTTCTCCCAGGCTTTGCATGACTGTTTACAATCCTTTCAACCCTAGAGCAGATCAGTATTAATACAGTATGTGGATGACTTACTGCTGTGTTCTGATTCACTCGAATCGTCCTTGAAAGACACGAAACAGCTTCTGTTTCACCTTTCTAATACGGGACACAAGGTTTCAAAGGATAAGTTGCAGCTGTGCCAGACCAGGGTAAAATATTTGGGACATTGCTTGACGCAAGGACTTAGACACCTCACCGCTGATAGAATACAGGCGATTCGCGACATGACTCTGCCACAAACCCAGCAACAGATCCGCACTTTTCGTGGAATGTGTGGGTACTGCCGAAACTGGATCCCAGGGTTCTCCATACTGGCTTTACCTTTGCAAGAGATGGTCTCTTCGAACAAACCAGATCGGATCTCGCACACAGATGAGTCCGAACTAGCATTTGAGAGACTCAAACAGTGCCTATCACAGGCACCTGCATTAGGCATGCCAGATTATGGGAAACCCTTTGAATTGTACGGTACAGAGAGTGCTGGATGTGCGGCAGGTGTTTTAACCCAGAGACATGGTAATGCCAGCAGGCCGGTAGCTTACTACAGTGCACAGTTGGACACCGTAGCGCGGTCTCTCCCCACATGCTTGCGAAGTGTTGCAGCGATAGCTTTGCTAGTAAGTAAAAGTGAAGTTGTAGTGTTAGGACACAACCTGACAATCCATACACCTCATGCAGTGTCAGCCTTACTGAACTCCACCCAAACCAGACATGTCTCATCGTCACGGTTTACAAAGTGGGAATTAGCACTCATGGCCCCTGTAAACATCACCATAAAGAGATGCAGCGCACTAAATCCTGCAACTTATCTGCCGGGTGTGCCTGGACAGGCACAAAGGGTGGAGGATGAGAATGATGGTGAAGGAGGATTTAGTGCAGACACTGACATGCATGATTGTATGGAATACCTGAACCAGACTTTCACTGCAAGACCCGACATTAGTGACAACCCACTGGAAGGCGTAGATTTTACTTTTTACACTGACGGTAGTTGCCACAGACAGATGGACTCGGGAGACCTGTGTACTGGATACGCTAGCATAGATGACAGAGGTATCATAGAAGCTGAACCCCTGGGCCCACCGCACTTAGCACAAGTTGCTGAGCTGGTCACCCTAACCAGAGCGTGTGAATTGGCCAAGGGTAAGTCAGCCAATATATACACAGATTCTAGGTATGCCTTTGGAGTAGTGCATGATTTCGGCGCCCTATGGCGCCTCAGAAATTTCATGACGGCAGCTGGCACACCTGTAGCGCATGCATCCCACATAAAAGGCTTCTAACAGCGATACAAGAACCAGACAGAGTGGCTGTTATCAAGTGCAAAGCACACACTTACAACCAAGATCCAATCTCACTTGGTAACAGCCGGGCAGACGAAGCTGCTAAATCAGCAGCCAGCACCCCTATACAAACAGATATCACATCACTGATGACATTCAACACAATCAACACACAAAAATTAATTGAAATGCAAAATTTGTGCTCTCCACAGGAAAAGGCGGTCTGGAGGTCAAAGGGGTATGGCCAGGAGTCCTCAGGACTCTGGACAGGTGGACAGGGTAAGCCAGTGGCCGCCAGAGCATATCTTCCAAGCTTAGCTGAGGGGGCACACGGTCTGACTCATCTGGGTAAAGAGGGTATGTGTAAGCTGGTGAGAGCCTACTGGTGTGCGCCAGGATTCTCTTCTCATGCGGGTAAGAGAGCATTGACATGTCTTACTTGCTTGAGGAAGAATATTGGAAAGTCAATACCAACAGAACTATCCCATATCCCTCCGACAGACGGCCCTTTTCAGGTAATACAAATTGATTTCGTACAGTTACCACCCTGTAGGAATTTAAAATATGTGTTAGTCTGTATTGATGTGTTTTCCAATTGAGTAGAAGCGTTCCCTGCTGCCACAAATACTGCTACGTTCACTGCAAAGAAAATTGTGCAGGAATTTGTGTGTAGATATGGTATCCCTAGAATAATTGAAAGCGATAGGGGTACCCATTTTACAGGTGAAGTCTTTCAGGTTATGTGCAAACTGATGGGAATTAATAGCAAGCTGCATACTCCGTACCGCCCACAGGCGAGTGCGAAGGTGGAAAGAGTAAACAGCACTATTAAGAACAAGCTGAGCAAAGTGATGGCTGAAACTGGATTGTTGTGGCCAGAAGCTTTGCCGCTTGTATTGTACAGCATCAGAACCACTCCCAGGTCACCCCTTAACCTATCACCCTTTGAGATTCTTTTTGGCCGACAACCCCGTGTAATAATAGACCCCCAGGATGATTTGAAATGCAATAACGAAGTGACTGTAAAATATTTGGTTAAGATGAGCCAGCAGCTGAGGAATCAAAACAGAAATCTAAAGCTGGTGATTCCTGACCTGCCAAACAGTAATTGTCATGACATTGAACCTGGGGATTATGTAATGATTCAAAATTTTCTACGCTCAGGTTGCCTTATTGACAGGTGGGAAGGATCGTACCAAGTCTTACTAACCAGCACGACAGCATTAAAGGTTGCCGAAAGAGAGACTTGGGTCCACTCGTCCCACTGTAAGAAGGTCGCTGACCCAGAGAGAACCCGTGACAAAGAGCCGAGTGTAGAGTACATCGTATCACTGGAGTGTCTGTTCCGGGAAGGCTGAGAGGCAGTACTGTTGAGACGGCACCTGAGCGCGGAGAACAACAAGACCAGAGGCGGTTGTCGCATCAGTTTTTCCTTTTTATTATTTTCTCCATCTCCCACTACCCTCCTTCTCTCCTCCTTCCCTTTCTCCCCCTTCTTGTTTCCTTTCTCTTCCCTTAACAAGATGGACGTACCCCAAGAGACTGCTTTCCGGGTTTTCCTGTTAATCCTGTTGTTGACCAGAACAGTCTGTTTCGGTGAGAGTCCCAGAGAGGTCGAGAAAGGATCTGGAATGGGTTCTGATAGCGAGGATGGATTTGTAGAATTCCAAGAGCAACACATCACTCGAGCAAAGGCAAGTATCAGAAAACGATCTGGTAGTCAGGGAGCTCGGAGGCACTGTGAAGGGTTATTGGCTGAGGAAAATTGCATTTGTAGGAATTGTGAGAACATAGTTGAGGATAGGTGTATCCAGAGATGTCAGTCCAGCCTTAATATCAACATGGACCGTCATCCATTGAGTGATTACCACTCACTAGTGGGTAAGGTCTTAAACCAGACAGAATGCTGGGTGTGCTCACAAGTACCTCAAGGTCAGAGCAAGTCAGGATTAGTACCGTACCCTTAAGCAATAGATGAGGTACTCGAATTACGGGGTGGGAGACCGGTGGACAAGAAATTTAATATTTCTAGGCCCCCTAGTTTGAAGCTCCACCAGTATCATGTAGATAGATCCTTAGTGTGTTTCAACATTTCCAATTACCGAAAACCAGGAAATTGGGAGGTGACATGGAATAACCAGACCATGGCCTTTTCGCATAGAGCTGATAGGATACCCATAGACTCTGAACTTGTACGCCAAATAGCCAACAGTGGAAGGTATTTCCGGTATAGGTATACTCGAGGAAGCAAGACCATGTGGGTTGGAGAAGTATCACCAGGGTACTGTGCTCATATCATCCAGCCTGATACTTGTACTGAGCAGATGGGAGAACTAGGGATTGGGTTTTTCACTTGGAAAGTTTGTAATATGGTAATGTCATATTCTGTCCCATATGTTCTCCCCAATGATGCCTATTTCATATGTGGGAGGAAGGCGTATAAGTGGCTTGCCCCGAACTCAGAGGGATTGTGTTATGTTGGAAGAGTGTTGCCAGAGGTCATGACCATAACCCATGATAAGATGAAAGATGTTCACCGCAGTGCTCAGGCTCCTTATACTCATACTCACTATGAACACATCGTCAAGAGACACCTCATAGAAAGGACAGAGCACGTAGCCTCTGATTTGATCCACGAATCCACCGGGATTCAGTTCCTTCTCGCATTAGACATCACCCGTACTGCCAGAGGAATTATAAATTATAGGTATATCCATGTGCTAGCGAACTTGATAGATAATATCACTGAGATGTATGACGACACCTTCAGGTATACGGGTAGGGAGTTGCAAGCTTACAAGACAGAACTGATCCAGCATAGGATGGTCCTCAATTATATCACAGCCGTGACGGGTAAGTACTGTGTCACTTTGGCAACTCAATATGGTGTGAAGTGCTGCACGTATATTACAAACAGCACTGATGACCCCACAGAGATTATCGATCAAAAGATGGATGATATATTGCAGTTGAAGTGGGAGTTCCGGAGGAGACACAACCTTACCCTGACCGCTGTGGGTAATGAGCTGACCGGCTGGGTCTCATGGTTGAACCCACGAAATTGGTTCTCGGGATTAGGAGAGTGGGCTCAAAATGTTATTATGAGTGTGGGAAAGTTTCTCCTTTGTATCCTGGGAGTCGTCATAATTATTGGCTTGATATTTAGGTGTGTTCGAATTCTAATATGGCGCAAGCACGGCACAAATCTGATGAGTTTAAAGAGCGGGGGCATTGTTACAGCAGCAGATTTAATTTACGACCCATCCATAGAGACAGTGTTATGATAAGACATGATTGCAAATGAATTCCATGGCCTGTTTCTTTCACCCGTTTTTCCTTTGTCTCCCCCTCTGCCCAGATACACCGATCCGAAAAAGACATCGATCCTATCCAAGAATGATTATGAAGATGTTATGTGAATGTATTTTAGATATGTGTCTTATCTTCATCTCTACAACCTTCAGTTAATGACACACATAGTCGACAGGTGATATCCACATATACTAGCACACACATATGTTTCCCCCTCCATGTATCATCAACTAAATGTGCACCCTATTTGTTGGAAAAAGAAGCCGAAAAGAGCTCAGTAGTGTTTGTTGCCCACTTACAGACCCTTAATACGGGATAAGAAGGATTTAATGTATACTTCGCAACACCTCGAAGCTTATCTAGAACATATACGGCACGATGATACATGCCCCTCAGACATGGATTCATACATACATGCTTTTTACTATCCCACTAGGTCATACATTTCCCGCCTACAACTCTCCTCCTACCATCCAATCGTTTGTAAATATTGTATTGATCTTTTTCTGTTTAGTGATTAGATAGTGGCAGTTATTGTTGACTGCCAAAGGCTGGACTGTCAAAGTTGAAAAATATTATAGAACACGCAGCACATATAAAACACACACACATGCCCACTGCGCGTGCACTTGTTCCGCCGTGTGTGCACATATCCGCAATTTGCGTATGGTCGCTCCCGCGGTCCTGCGCGTGGTATGGGTATTTACGGCGGAGTTTGTGAACGCATGGAGGGCTATCAAAACATTCCATATTTAATCCAAATAGTGCACATTGTACACATAGTCCCCCTGCACCACATCAGCAAGTATCAACAGTTTAAATGATTCCAGAACAAAGGGATTCACCTTTGCATGATAGGAGGGGACAGACTAAGGTTATAAGGTGGTATCTGGTATCCAGCTGTAGGGTATTTTAAGGGTAACATTCCGGCGTTGGTTTGCGGAAGATCGCATGTTCCTGTGGATAGTTATGTACAGAAGCAGAATATAGATATAAACTGTATTTATTGTATATTATGTATGCGGCGGGAATCCAGAGGAGACCACCCACAGGAGCAGTTGAGAAAGACATCGCCCACCTTTTCAAATCAACCTATGACCTCTCCTGTACTGTAGGGATGCATCCCTGTGTCCAATGGACAAAGGGATTACAGTATCCATTGTATTGCTTTTGGAAGTATTGTATAAAAAGCCTGTTGCTGCCTGGCCGGACACAAGACTCTCAGCGCTATCTACCTGATTAGCGGAGTACTGGACCAGGAAGCGCATGCGAATATTCTCACGTATGTACATTGACTGTAGCCATTTACTCTGTTGTATTGTAGTGCATAATTTGTATTGTTAAACCCCCTTTCAGATATATTACTCTGTGGTGTCGGAACCCAGTGATTAACTACAAATCGGTGTTGTGTCCTCTTTTCCCTGCTAGGGTTTAAAGTGTATTACATTCCCTAACTGTATAAGGTTTTAAAGTGTATTAATTAAGTGTGTACGCGCTGCGTGTACTTAGTACCCCCAGCGCGGCGTTTGTACGCAGAGTCCGTACACGGTACGGGACTCATTACGCAAATAGCGTAAAAGGTACATAGAGTGCATATTAAGTTTAGCGGCCGTAGCGGCTCCATGGTAAAGGTGTGTTTAAAGGTATAGCTTTATGGTTTAAGATAATATCGACATTATCACTGCCAATTCATTTTTTTGACACACACTACAGGGCACTCACCCGGGTTGCAAGTACCGGGAATAACCCTGGTAGGTTGCAGGGTCGCATACCTGGAACTGTCAACCCGATTCAGACCCTTTCAGACCCGGGTTGATGCATGTGCACCAGAAAAAACACCCAGGGATTTGACTTATGTCTGAAAGGGGTATAAGTAACAGTTCCCTACACCATCATAAGGCACTTGAGGAAGAGGTCTGGCAGACCCAAAAGAATCACAAGACAAGTTTCTGAGAGCGAACAGCTTGTGAAGTAAGCTGCTCACAGGACAACAGCTTCAAGCGTAGCTTAGTGCTGGTTAAAGTAAGCAAGTCTCAGTTTCAATTTTGAAGAAAAAACTTCAATCTGCAGGTTTGACAAGTTGAGTGTCAGAAAGATAGGCCATTGCTAAGATGATCTTTTTCAGTCCTCATTCACATACACAATCCATTTCAACAAATGGATTATTACATTTATAAATAATACGTACAGCAGCAATCCAGAAGCACATACAAAATCAAAATGACCTTTGGGGAAAATGCTGTATCAAGTTTCTATGAAAAAGAAAACACCCACCACATTTAATTATAAAATAATATCTTTAGGTTGAGTTCTACAAGTAACAGGTAAGATAGGGCAAACACCCTGACCGAGTTCTCCAAACTCTCATCTTAAAATATATGAAATAAACAGGCCAAAGCAGTGAAGGTACAGGCCCAGCCTCATTAATCAATTCTGTTTAAAAAATGGATTCTGAGATGGTAAGTTCCTTAACACCTGCTCTTCTAGAGGTTAAGGGGTCCATGTACTAATGGTAGATATGGGGGCCAAACATGAAAGAGAGAAAATCCCTGTTTATATCGCTTCTCAGTCTAAAGGGTTTTCTCGGTCTTCTGTCTGCTAGCGCTAACAACAGGCTAGAAAATCGGCGCTACCATAGATACCTATGGTGTTGCTAAGGAGAGATGTCACTTAGACCCCTTCAGACTGCCACAATAACCCAGGTTATTGCCAGGTCGCGTCTCAGTCTGAAGGGGGCCAGGAAAAATAACCAGATCAAGTGACCAGCTAATCCAACCTGGGTAGCGACCAGGGTTGGACATGGGACCAACCCAGGCCACAGTGTAGTGTGACAGGTCAGACGTGGGTCATGATGACTGGTTTGTGCCGCATACCACCGGTTTGGCTGCCTGCAGTAGCGCTTGGAGATGATACCTGATGACATCATGTCCAAGCCTCTGCCACAGTCGTGACTTAGGGGGTTATTTAGGGTTGTTAGCAAGCCAAAACAAAAAGCTCATTAATGGGCAAAACCATGTTGGGCAGATTTAACATATGCAGAGAGATTTAGATTTGGGTGGGTTATACAGGTTGAGTATCCCATATCCAAATATTTCGAAATACGGAATATTCCAAAATACGGACTTTTTTGAGTGAGAGTGAAATAATGAAACCTTTGTTTTTTGATGGCTCAATGTACACAAACTTTGTTTATTACAAGAAGTTATTAAAAAATAAGAATTTACTTACCGATAATTCTATTTCTCATAGTCCGTAGTGGATGCTGGGACTCCGTCAGGACCATGGGGAATAGCGGGCTCCGCAGGAGACAGGGCACATCTAAATAAAGCTTTTAGGATCACATGGTGCGTACTGGCTCCTCCCCCTATGACCCTCCTCCAAGCCTCAGTTAGGTACTGTGCCCGGACGAGCGTACACAATAAGGAAGGATCTTGAATCCCGGGTAAGACTCATACCAGCCACACCAATCACACCGTACAACTTGTGATCTGAATCCAGTTAACAGTATGATAACAAAAAACGAAGTAGCCTCTGAAAAGATGGCTCACAACAATAGTAATAACCCGATCTTTGTAACAATAACTATGTACAAGTATTGCAGACAATCCGCACTTGGGATGGGCGCCCAGCATCCACTACGGACTATGAGAAATAGAATTATCGGTAAGTAAATTCTTATTTTCTCTAACGTCCTAGTGGATGCTGGGACTCCGTCAGGACCATGGGGATTATACCAAAGCTCCCAAACGGGCGGGAGAGTGCGGATGACTCTGCAGCACCGAATGAGAGAACTCCAGGTCCTCCTTAGCCAGAGTATCAAATTTGTAAAATTTTACAAACGTGTTCTCCCCTGACCACGTAGCTGCTCGGCAAAGTTGTAATGCCGAGACCCCTCGGGCAGCCGCCCAAGATGAGCCCACTTTCCTTGTGGAGTGGGCCTTTACAGATTTAGGCTGTGGCAGGCCTGCCACAGAATGTGCAAGTTGGATTGTGCTACAGATCCAACGTGCAATCGTCTGTTTAGACGCAGGAGCACCCATCTTGTTGGGTGCATACAATATAAACAACGAGTCAGATTTTCTGACTCCAGCTGTCCTTGAAATATATATTTTTAATGCTCTGACAACGTCCAGTAACTTGGAGTCCTCCAAGTCGCTAGTAGCCGCAGGCACCACAATAGGCTGGTTCAAGTGAAAAGCCGAAACCACCTTAGGGAGAAAATGAGGACGTGTCCGCAGTTCTGCCCTGTCCAAATGGAAAATCAGATATGGGCTTTTGTATGATAAAGCCGCCAACTCTGAAACTCTCCTGGCTGAAGCCAGGGCCAATAGCATGGTTACCTTCCATGTAAGGTATTTTAAATCTACCGATTTTAGAGGTTCAAACCAATGAGATTTGAGAAAATTCAAAACTACGTTCAAATCCCACGGTGCCACTGGAGGCACTATTGGGGGTTGTATATGTAGTACACCTTTGACAAAAGTTTGTACTTCAGGCACTGATGCCAATTCCTTCTGGAAGAAGATTGATAAGGCCGAAATTTGAACTTTAATGGACCCCAATTTTAGGCCCATAGACAATCCTGCTTGCAGGAAATGTAAGAATCGACCCAATTGAAATTCTTCCGTTGGAGCCTTCTTGGCCTCACACCACGCAACATATTTTCGCCAAATGCGGTGATAATGTTGTACAGTCACTTCCTTTCTAGCCTTAATCAAGGTAGGAATAACTTCCTCTGGAATGCCCTTTTCTTTTAGAATCCGGCGTTCAACCGCCATGCCGTCAAACGCAGACGCGGTAAGTCTTGGAACATACAAGGTCCCTGCTGAAGCAGATCCCTTCTTAGAGGTAGAGGCCATGGATCCTCCGTGAGCATCTCTTGAAGTTCCGGATACCAAGTTCTTCTTGGCCAGTCCGGAGCCACCAGTATTGTTCTTACTCCTCTTTTCCGTATAATTCTCAGTACCTTTGGTATGAGAGGCAGAGGAGGGAACACATACACTGACTGGTACACCCACGGTGTTACCAGAGCGTCCACAGCTATTGCCTGAGGGTCTCTTGACCTGGCGCAATATCTGTCCAATTTTTTGTTGAGGCGAGACGCCATCATGTCCACCTTTGGTCTTTCCCAACGGTTCACAATCATGTGGAAGACTTCTGGATGAAGTCCCCACTCTCCCGAGTGAAGGTCGTGTCTGCTGAGGAAGTCTGCTTCCCAGTTGTCCACTCCCGGGATGAACACTGCTGACAGTGCTATGACATGATTCTCCGCCCAGCGCAGAATCCTTGCAGCTTCTGTCATTGCTCTTCTGCTTCTCGTGCCGCCTTGTCGGTTTACGTGGGCGACTGCCGTGATGTTGTCCGACTGGATCAACACCGGCTGACCCTGAAGCAGCGATTTTGCCAGGCTTAGAGCATTGTAGATCGCTCTTAGCTCCAGTATATTTATGTGAAGGGACGTATCCAGGTTTGACCACACGCCCTGGAAGTTTCTTCCCTGTGTGACTGCTCCCCAGCCTCGTAGGCTGGCATCCGTAGTCACCAGGACCCAGTCCTGTATGCCGAATCTGCGGCCCTCTAACAGATGGGCACTCTGCAACCACCACAGGAGAGACAACCTTGTTCTTGGTGACAGTGTTATCCGCTGATGCATGTGCAGATGCGATCCGGACCATTTGTCCAGCAGATCCCACTGAAATGTCCGTGCATGGAATCTGCCGAATGGAATCGCTTCGTAAGAAGCCACCATCTTTCCCAGGACTCTTGTGCATTGATGTACTGACACAGTTCCTGGTTTTAGGAGGTTCCTGACAAGTTCGGATAACTCCCTTGCTTTCTCCTCCGGGAGAAACACCTTTTTCTGAACCGTGTCCAGAATCATTCCCAGGAACAGCAGACGAGTTGTCGGGGTCAATTGAGATTTTGGAAGATTCAGAATCCACCCGTGTTGCTGAAGCACTACCTGGGTTAGTGCTACACCGACTTCCAGCTGTTCTCTGGACTTTGCCCTTATCAGGAGATCGTCCAAGTAAGGGATAATTAATACGCCTTTTCTTCGTAGAAGAACCATCATTTCGGTCATTACCTTGGTAAAGACCCGAGGGGCCGTGGACAAACCAAACGGCAGCGTTTGAAACTGATAATGACAGTCTTGTATCACGAACCTGAGATACCCTTGGTGTGAGGGGTAAATTGGGACATGCAGATAAGCATCTTTTATGTCCAGGGACACCATGAAGTCCCCTTCTTCCAGATTCGCTATCACTGCTCTGAGTGACTCCATCTTGAACTTGAATTTCTGTATGTACAGGTTCAAGGATTTCAGGTTTAGAATAGGTCTTACCGAACCGTCCGGCTTCGGTACCACAAATAGTGTGGAATAATACCCCTTTCCCTGTTGTAGGAGGGGTACCTTGACTATCACCTGCTGAGAATACAGCTTGTGAATGGCTTCCAAAACCGACGTCCTTTCTGAGGGAGACGTTGGTAAAGCAGACTTTAGGAACCGGCGAGGGGGAGACCTTTCGAACTCCAACATGTAACCCTGAGATATTATCTGCAGGATCCACGGGTCCACTTGTGAGAGAGCCCACTGATTGCTGAAAATCTTGAGTCGACCCCCCACCGCTCCTGAGTCCGCTTGTAAAGCCCCAGCGTCATGCTGATGGCTTTGTAGAACCCGGGGCGGGCTTCAAGTCCTGGGCAGGGGCTGCTTGCTGCCCTCTCTTACCCTTTCCTCTGCCTCGCGGCAGATAAAACTGTCCTTTTGGTCGCTTGTTTTTATAGGAGCGAAAGGACTGCGGCTGAAAAGACGGTGTCTTTTTCTGTTGGGAGGGGGTCTGAGGTAAAAAAGTGGATTTGCCGGCAGTTGCCGTGGCCACCAGGTCTGAAAGACCGACCCCAAATAATTCCTCTCCTTTATATGGCAATACTTCCATATGCCTTTTGGAATCCGCATCACCTGACCACTGTCGCGTCCATAAACTTCTTCTGGCAGATATGGACATCGCGCTTACTCTTGATGCTAGAGTACAAATATCCCTCTGAGCATCTCGCATATAAAGAAAAGCATCCTTTAATTGCTCTAGAGTCAATAAAATACTGTCCCTATCCAGGGTATCAATATTTTCAGTCAGAGAATCCAACCACACTACCCCAGCACTGCACATCCAGGCTGAGGCTACTGCCGGTCGCAGTATAACACCAGTATGTGTGTATATACTCTTCAGTGTAGTTTCCAGCCTCCTATCTGCTGGATCCTTGAGGGCGGCCGTATCAGGAGACGGCAACGCCACTTGCTTTGATAAACGTGTGAGCGCCTTATCCACCCTAGGGGGTGTTTCCCAGCGCGCCCTAACCTCTGGTGGGAAAGGGTATAATGCCAATAACTTCTTGGAAATTAGCAGTTTTCTATCTGGGTTAACCCACGCTTCGTCACACACGTCATTCAATTCCTCTGATTCTGGAAAAGCTACAGGTAGTTTTTTCACCCCCCACATAATACCCCTTTTTGAGGTACCAGCAGTATCAGAGATCTGCAAAGCCTCCTTCATTGCCGTGATCATATAACGTGTGGCCCTATTGGAAAATACGTTTGTTTCTTCACCGTCGACGCTAGATTCATCTGTGTCGGTACCCGTGTCGACTGACTGAGGTAAGGGACGTTTTACAGCCCCTGACGGTGTCTGAGACGCCTGAGCCGGTACTAACTGGTTTTCCGGCCGTCTCATTTCGTCAACTGACTTTTGTAATGTGCTAACATTATCACGTAATTCCATAACTAAAGCCATCCATTCCGGTGTCGACTCCCTAGGGGGTGACATCACCATTACCGGCAATTGCTCTGCCTCCACACCAACATCGTCCTCATACATGTCGACACACACGTACCGACACACAGCAGCCACACAGGGAATGCTCTAATCGAAGACAGGACCCTCTTAGCCCTTTGGGGAGACAGAGGGAGAGTTTGCCAGCACACACCAAAAACGCTATAAATGTATATAAACAACCCTAGAAGGTGTTGTTTTTGATATAAGCGCTTTTAATATATCAATATCGCCAAATTATGCCCCCCTTCTCTTTGTTACCCTGTTTCTGTAGTGCAGTGCAGGGGAGAGTCCTGGGAGCCTTCCTCACCAGCGGAGCTGAGCAGGAAAATGGCGCTGAGTGCTGAGGAGAATAAGCTCCGCCCCTTTTTCGGCGGGCTTTTCTCCCGGGTTTTAAGAAAACTGGCCTGGGTTAAATACATACATATAGCCTTAATGGCTATATGTGATGTATTTATTTTGCCACTAAAGGTATTTAATATTGCTGCCCAGGGCGCCCCCAGCAGCGCCCTGCACCCTCCGTGACTGAATCAGTGAGACGTGTAGCAACAATGGCGCACAGCTGCAGTGCTGTGCGCTACCTTCATGAAGACAGAGGAGTCTTCTGCCGCCTGCTTTCCGGACCTCCGTCTTCAGCGTCTGTAAGGGGGATCGGCGGCGCGGCTCCGGGACGAACCCCAGGAGGACCTGTGTTCCGACTCCCTCTGGAGCTAAGTGTCCAGTAGCCTAAGACTTGACAATGCTAAATTCCTTGTCGTATAAACAACCCTTTATGAAGCTAAGAACACTGTACGCTGTTTGCTTAAGAAGTACCGTAATGGTACGCTATTGGCGTAGCGATCGCTCAGCCGTAGGCGAGACGCTCAAGCGTCACGTTCGCTCACGGCCCAGTGATCACAGGACACGTTATTGGTTATGTCTAGGGGAATGATTCGCTATGGCGTAGCATACGCTCGAGACCACGAGGAGGTCACCAGCGGCGCAGACGCTCACAACGCTATACCTTTATGTTAAAACCTTATACCAATGAAATACACTAAATACCTTAATGTGAGTACAGGGTGTAAATGCAACCTTGTGTAACCTGACTAACTACAAAGCTGCTTGAGCGTCACCGACGCTCATGTGAACACTTAACACTATAGAAAATACACAGATACTGGTTTAGGTTCCAAAGCCTATTAACTGTATTATATCTAATATACTTGTAAAAGGGGATAACAGTACAAATGATACACTACAATATAACAGAGACTTCCTAACCACAGAACTAAACAATAAATACAAAAAGACAATACTACTCTGACCTAAATGAAATACAATACAATACTATAATACTATGGGAGATATAAGAGAAAAGAGGAGAGAGAGAGAGAGAGAGAGAGAGAGAGAGATGGAGAGAAATTGGCTCACAGAAAGACAATGATTACGGAGAGAAACTTACGCACAAAGGGTATGATCGCCTGCGCCTCGATATCCAGCTCCCGGCTATCAGCAGATAACCGTTGATGAGAGAGTGAGCTGGATGTGGTCGGCCTGCCTATTTATGCCCCACACACAATGCAATCTCATAGTCCCTACAATCCCATTGTCCATTGGCCGAAGGAATTCGGCCCTGCATCATAACAAAAGGTCATAGGGTGATTCATACAGGTGGGCTGTGACGATTTCCAACAGCTCAGGTGGGTGGGAAACTGGGTTTCCCGCCGCATACCTGAGTATGAGTAAATAATAGAAATGGACATAAACTTCTTATGTCCATATCTATTCGCACGAGCGATTAATACGCTCCAAACCAACACCGGAATATTGCTAATTAAATACTCTTCCGATGGGTACCAAACACTGCTGTATGATTCCTGTTAGACCCTTCGTACGATATAAAGAGGGATTCCTCAGCTCTGGGACATTGTATTTTAACCAAACTTTCAGAATCTATCAAAGGGACCATGGTCTATAAACTACATTAATTGTGAACATTTGTAACGAATGAGTCGCACGCTACGACTACATAAACTCTACCGTAAATACGCATACCGCGCCTGCGAGTGCACGCTATTGCGGGTATGCGCCTCCACGGGAGAGCGTACGCACGCGCAGCGCGGACCAGTGTGCGGTGCAAATATGGCAACGTGCATTGAGACATTTTTCTGACTTTGACAGTCCACCCTTTGGCAGTCAATAATAACTGCCACAAAACATTTAAGGAGAAAAATGTAAGTCAGGGGTTAATTGATTTCCATGGTTGGGTAGGGGAGAAGAGTGGAGTAGGTGTGAAGAGGGTATGACCTAGTGAGAAAGTAGAAGCATGTGTGTATGAGTCCATGTTTGGAGGGTCATGTATCATCGTGCCGTACGTGTGGTAAATCAAGCTTCGAGGTATTGCGAAGTATACATTTGAATTCCTTCTTATCCTGTGGTACAGGTCTGTGGATGGGCTGTCAAACTCTACCGAGCTCATTTCGGCTGTGGTTGTAACAAAATGGGGATGCACATTTTAGTTGATGATACATGAATGGGGGAGGTATGTGGTTGCTGCTATCTGTGCCTGTATTCCCTATCGTCTATGTGTGTCGTTACCTGGGGGTTGTAGAGATGAAGATAAAGAACACTTACGAAAAATGCAATGATATTCTATGTCAGGGAAATGTACATCTGTTGTTGAAGTTTTGTTCGGTATCTGTTGAGAGTCGTCTTCTTTGCGCTGTATTGCTCCTTGGGCTTGAGCAAATAGCTTTGTCTGAGCCATCAGATTTACAAAAAATGTTGGGCTAGCGTGAGTTTAAAAATACTAGGGAAACTGGGGATCCATGGCAAAGTTCATCAAGTGTCCATATTTAAAGTTGTCAAATCTTCTTCTTTGGTGCTTGTCTGTTGTCTGTATAGCGTCTCGTCAACTTCCTCGTCCAAGGGGGTCTTTGTATCTTGGAGAAAAGCAGAAAAACAGGTGAAAGAAACGGACCGTATAATCGCATTTTCATCACATTCTGGTTTCTATCATTGGGTCATAAATCAAATCCAGGTTAATTACGGTTTCCTCACTCCTCACGCTCATCACTTTTGTACTTTGTTTGCACCTCATTAAAGCCTGCCCGCATCTAAATATCAATCCAATCGATATAACGACACCCAAGATACATAGGAGAAACTTTCCAACATCCATTATGACTCCTTGAGCCCAGTCTCCTAAACCGGAGAACCAATTTCGCGGGTTCAACCATGACACCCAACCAGTCAGCTCATTACCTACAGCAGCAAGGGTGAGATTGTGTTTTCGACGAAATTCCCACTTCAATTGGAGAATATCGTCCATCTTTTGGTCTATGACCTCCACCGGATCCTCGGTGCTATTTGTGATATACGTGCAACACTTTATGCCGTACTGTGTTGCCAATGTAACACAATATCCGCCTGTTACTGCTGTAAGATAATTAAGAACCATCCTATGCTGAACTAGTTCTGTTTTGTAAGCTTGAAGTTCTCTTCCAGTGTATCTAAACGTGTCATCATACATTTCAGTGATATTATCTAACAAATTGGCGAGTGCGGAAATGTATCTATAATTCATCACACCTCGAGCGGTGCGAGTGAAATCTAACGCTACCAGAACCTGAATCCCGGTGGATTCATGGATAAGATCAGAGGCCGGATGCTCTAACCTTTCTGACAGTTGTCTTTTAACTCGGTGCTCGTAATGAGTGTGAGTATAAGGAGCTTGGGCACCACGGTGTATGTCCTTCATTTTGTCATGTGTAACAGTCATCACTTCAGGCAATACTTTTCCAATATAACACAATCCTTCAGAGTTTGGGGCAAGCCACTTGTACGCCTTTCTCCCGCATATGAAATATGCATCATCGGGGAGAACATATGGGACGGAGAAGGACATGACCATGTTACAAACCTTCCAGGTGAAATCTCCTGACCCTAATTCTTCCATCTGCCTAATGCACGTATCGGTTTGTACGATATGTGCACAGTATCCTGGTGATACCTCTCCAACTCTAGTAATCCTATTTCCTAAGGTATATCGATACCGGAAAGATTTTCCTCTACTGGCTATGTGGCGTACGAGCTCTGTATCTGTAGGCATTCTATCTGCTCTGTGTGAGAAGGTCATGGTGTGGTTACTCCATGACACTTCCCAATTTCCCGGTTTTCTGGGATTGGAGATGTTAAAACATAAGAGGGACCTATCCACATGGTATTGGTGGAGCTTCAAACTAGGAGGGCTGGAGATGTTAAACCTCCGGTCCACCGGTCTCCCACCACTTAGCTCAAGTACCTCCCCTAACGTTAAAGGAAATGGTACTAGCCCTGATTTACTGTGACCCTGAGGTACTTGAGAGCATACCCAACAATCTGTTTGGTTTAACACGTTACCCACTAGAGAGTGATAGTCACTCAATGGATGCCGGTCCATATGGATATTAAAACTAGATTGGCATTTCTTTATGCATCCATCTTCAACCAGATTATCACAGAGCCTACAGATACAATTTTCTTCAGCTAACAATCCATCACAATTTCTTCTATCGGATCGTTTTCTGATACTCGCCTTTGCTTGTTGGTTTGGTTGATCTTGGAAAACTACGCCTCCATCATCATAATCGGAACCCATTCCAGAACCTCTCTCGACCTCTATGGTACTCTCGCCGGAACAGACTGCTCTGGTCAACATCATGGTTAACATCAAAATCCGGATCACAGTCTCTTGGGGCAAGTCCATCTTTGAGGAGGAAATAGAGAAGAATGAGAAGGGGGAAAAAGAAATTTTAAGGGAGAGGGGATGGGAAGTGGAGAAAACAATAAAAGGGAGAGGGGAGTCGACAGCTGCTTTCGATCTTCAAGGCTCAGGTGCCGCCTCAGTCCTCCTGGAACAGACACTCCAGTGATACAACCTCTACCGTCTGTTCCTTGTCACGGGACTTCTCGGGATCAGCAACCTTCTTGCAGTGGGATGAATGGACCCAAGTCTCTTTCTCAGCAACCTTCAATGCTGTGGTGCTGGTCAATAAGACCTGGTATGGTCCTTCCCATCTATCAATAAGACAACCTGAGCGTAGAAAATTTCGTATCATTACATAATCCCCAGGTTCAATGTCATGACAATTACTATCTGGTAAATCAGGAATCACCAACTTCAGATTATCATTTTGATTCCTCAACTGCTTACTCATGTTAATCAAGTATTTTACAGTTACTTCATTGTTACATTTCAAATCATCCTGAGGGTTAATCATGACATGCGGTTGTCGACCAAACAGAATTTCAAAAGGAGACAGATTAAGAGGGGACCTGGGAGTGGTTCTGATGCTATACAAAACAATGGGTAAAGCTTCTGGCCACGTCAATCCTGTCTCTGCCATTACTTTACTCAATTTATTTTTAATAGTGCTGTTCACTCTTTCGACCTTCGCACTCGCCTGTGGACGGTACGGAGTGTGCAGCTTGCTATCAATTCCCATCAACTTACACATTCCTTGAAAGACATCACCTGTAAAATGGGTACCCCTATCACTTTCAATGATTCTAGGGATACCATATCTACATACAAATTCCTGCACAATTTTCTTAGCTGTAAACATAGCGGTATTTGTAGCTGCTGGAAAAGCTTCGACCCAATTCGAGAAAACATCTATACAGACAAGTACATATTTCAAATTTCTACATGGGGGTAATTGAATGAAGTCAATTTGTATTACTTGGAAAGGGCCGCCGGCAGGTGGGATATGGGATGGTTCTGTAGGTATTGCTTTTCCAATATTCTTTCTCAGACAGGTAAGGCATGACATTGCTCTCTTACTCGCATGAGAGGAGAATCCTGGGGCGCACCAGTATGCTCTTACCAATTTGCACATCCCCTCCTTGCCTAGATGAGTCAGCCCGTGAGCTGCTTCAGCCAGACATGGAAGGTATGCCCTGGGGGCCACTGGTTTACCATGTCCATCCGTCCAGAGCCCTGAGGACTCCTGGCCATATCCCTTTGCCTTCCAGACTGCTCTTTCCTGTGTGGAACACAAATTCTGCATCTCACACAACTTCTGTGTGTTGATGGTATTAAATACCATCAACTGTGTGGTGTCTGTCCGTGTGGGGATAGCAGCTGCAAGCTTTGCGGCTTCGTCTGCTCGGCTGTTACCAAGGGATACTGGGTCTTGGCTATATGTATGTGCTTTACATTTGATAACAGCCACTCTGTCGGGTTCCTGTATCGCTGTTAGAAGCCTTTTTATGTGAGCTGCATGCGCTATCGGTGTACCAGCCGCCGTCATGAAATTTCTGAGCCGCCATAGCGCTCCGAAATCATGGACTACCCCGAAGGCGTATCTAGAATCGGTGTAGATATTGGCAGACTTACCCTTAGCCAATTCACATGCTCTGGTTAGGGCGACCAGTTCAGCAACCTGGGCTGAGTGAGGTGGGCCTAGCGGTTCCGCTTCTATGGTGTCTTGGTCATCTACGACTGCGTATCCAGTACACAAGTCTCCCGAGTCTGACTGTCTGTGACAACTACCGTCCGTGTAGAACGTGAGTTCTGCATCTTCTAGTGGATTGTCACTGATGTCAGGCCTTGCGGTAAAATTTTGGGTCAAATATTCCATACAATCATGTGTATCTTCCTTTGCATTAAATCCTCCTTCCCCATCACTCTCACCTTCCACCCTTTGTGTCTGACCAGGCACACCTGGGAGAAATGTTGCAGGATTTAATGCACTGCATCTCCTTATGGTGATGTTTACTGGGGCCATTAATGCCAATTCCCATCTTGTAAACCTTGCTGATGAGACGTGTCTGGTTTGGGCAGAATTCAATAAGGCAGATACCGCATGCGGTGTATGGATTGTGAGATTGTGGCCTAGCACGACATCTTCGCTTTTCGTCACTAGCAATGCTATCGCCGCAACGCTACGCAAGCATGTGGGGAGGGATCGCGCTACCGTATCTAGCTGAGCGCTGTAATACGCAACTGGCCTGCTGGCATCACCGTGTTTTTGTGTTAGTACACCTGCTGCGCACCCAGCACTTTCTGTTCCGTATAGTTCAAAGGGTTTCCCATAGTCTGGCATACCTAGTGCTGGTGCCTGCGTTAGACACTGTTTGAGTCTCTCAAATGCTGTTTCGGATTCGTCTGTATGCGAAATCCGATCAGGTTTGTTTGAGGAGACCATTTCCTGCAAAGGTAGCGCCAATATGGAAAACCCTGGGATCCAATTACGGCAATACCCACACATTCCTAAAAACGTCCTGATCTGTTGCTGGGTTTGTGGCAGTGTCATGTCTCTAATGGCTTGGATTCTATCAGCGGTCAGGTGTCTCAGTCCTTGTGTTAGACAGTGTCCCAAGTATTTTACCTTAGCTTGGCATAATTGCAACTTGTCTTTGGAGACCTTGTGACCTGTGTCTGAAAGATGAAACAGGAGCTGTTTCGTATCCTTCAGGGATGCCTCCAATGAATCAGAACACAGTAGTAGATCATCCACGTACTGTATCAACACTGATCCACTTTCCGGTTGGAAAGACTGTAAACAATCATGCAAAGCCTGAGAAAATATACTTGGACTATCTATGAAACCTTGGGGTAACCGAGTCCACGTGTATTGGACTCCTCTGTATGTGAATGCAAACAAATATTGGCTGTCAGGGTGCAGAGGTACCGAAAAGAAAGCGGAGCAGAGGTCAATAACAGTGAAAAATTTGGCAGTGGGAGGAATTTGCATTAGGATGACAGCTGGATTAGGCACTACAGGGAACTGACTCTCAACTATTTTGTTAATCCCCCTTAGATCCTGCACTAGCCTGTAACCCCTCCCCCCACTCTTTTTAACAGGGAAGATGGGACTATTTGCTGTGCTGGACGTTCTTACTAGAATGCCCTGTTGTAGCAAGCGCTCTATTACGGGAAAAACTCCTAACTCCACCTCTGGCTTCAGAGGATACTGTGGGATTTTTGGAGCTATCCTACCATCTTTTACTTGTACAACTACTGGAGCTACATTTGCCATTAATCCAGTGTCCTGTCCATCTTTTGTCCAAAGTGACTCTGGTATCTGAGATGTCATCTCTTCTACTTGGGATGGATTCCTATTTGTCATAATGGAATGTGACATTAATTTTGATGGGGAGTCTAACATGTCTCGTACTTCCTGAGCGTGATTCTCAGGGATGTCCAAGAATACACCTTCAGGAGTACAATAAATGACGCAACCCATTTTACATAGTAAGTCTCTTCCCAGGAGATTAGTTGGTGCCGATGCAGCCAGCAAAAAGGAATGCTTGGTATGCAAAGGCCCTATTGTAATCTCGGCTGGTTTGCTAACAGGGTAGTGCTGGACTACTCCTGTTACTCCCATGGCTGGAATTGTCCTACCAGTGGTTCTCATGCCCACTGTCGAATTTATCACTGACTTGGCCGCCCCTGTGTCTACAAGAAAGTTTAAAGTTTTACCAGCTACATTGATTGCAATCTCTGGTTCGCTTCCAAGACTGGCAATCAACTTAACTGGCTGCAGATTACAGGTATGGCCACACCCCTATTGGGTATGCTGACCTCCCTGAATCCCATTGGCAGCAACTACTTGTGGGGGAGTTAGCTGGGAACTACCAGAGGCATGCCAATCTCTGTTCGGGGGATATCTTTTTGTTTCCCCTGTATGTGGCTCAAAACTCCGCCTCTGTGGACCCTGCTCCCAATGTCGTGTGTTGTGTTGTTGTCTAGGGGGTTGAAAAGATCTTTGTACATTCTTTGTTCTACATTCTCGTGCATAGTGTCCCGGTCTGTTACAAGAAAAACATGTTATTACACTTGCCTTACCCACAGGATTCGGTGGTACATACGCAGGCTGCCTTGTGGTCAGCGCCTGTATACTTACGGACATCAACTTATCACTTTGCGACTCTCTGTGCCTAGTGATATTTCTGTCGTGATCAATAGCAGCCTCTCTCAAGCCGGACACTGACAGACCTCGCCAGCATGGTTGCGTGGTCTGAACCCTAGTCTTTAATGTTTCCTTTAAACCATCCATCAGTACAGACACTGCTACTTCTCGATGGTTTGGGTTGGTCTTAATGTCTTCTATACCAGTGTACTTTGCCATTTCTAATAGTGCCCGGTGAAAATATTCTATTGCCGTTTCGGACTCCTTTTGCTTAATGGAAAATATTTTATTCCATTTAACAACGGCTGGGAAATACTCTTTTAGCTGTAAATTTATCCTTTTTACATTATCCTTGTTGTACACGTCTGTAAGCGGTACATCTTTATCCAATGCACAATCAGCTAAAAACTGAGTTGCATCAACATTGGAAGGTAAACAAGCTCTTAGCAGTATCTGCCAATCCTTGTTGTTGGGTTCTACAGTGTTACCTAAATCCCTGATGTATTTTTGGCTAGCAACTAAATCCTTCCTGGGGTCAGGAAATTCGGACACTATTGTTCTTAATTCCATTCGGGAAAATGGAGTGTACATGGCAATGTTCCTTATGGGAGTGGCTCCAGACACATCTGTTTTTCCATTGGGAACTGCTATTACCCTTACAGGAGCAATTCTAACAGCCTCTTCCTGTGTAGATTCTACAACTTGTGGTACAATGGTTTCAGTGTAGTGCATGGTGCCGTACTTACCCGTTGACACGACCTCACCTATCCCTCCGCTAGGGGCTTTCACTAATCTCGTGGGTGTTGCTGTGCCTACTGTGGTCTCTGCTATGGTGGCCGCAAGAGAGAGAGCTGAAATTGTTGCCGAATCTTCTTCTTGATCACACTCCTGAGGAAGGTTCAAAACAGGGTACAACTTGCACGGGTTAATACTTGCATGAGTTATTTGGTTAACATCATTAACATTTACAGTGTTACTAAGAGTTTGTGTTTTACAACCCAGTGCGTTTCTCTCCGCAATCAACTTCTCTCCTGCAATGTATGGTGGAGGAGGAGCTGTGGCAATCAACTTCCTGACTGCCCCAGATCCTGCCGCCAGAGCCAAACCTCTCTGTATCTCACCTTCCTGGTGCCATAACTGTAAACAATCATGATGCTGAATTCGTCTCTTTGATGATTTTACGAGACATATCCTCCTCCTTAAATTTTGTAACACTTCTGGACTAAAGCTACCTATTCTTGGGAATTTGTCCCTGTCTTGTACAGTCATTCTCTCCCATTCATCACATAAAACCTCTGTGCGACTACCGTATTTTTCACACATTACATATCGTGCCGACCCAACTGGTCGGTTCTCTGAATCAACCCGAACCGAGGTTGATCGCCCCCTACCTGAACAAATGGCCCCCATAATCTGCAGGCGTTGCTTATTCCTCCTTGGATCTTTATCTCAAGGTTTTCAGCGAACCCTTACAAACAAACCAAGATGTCCTTGGGCAGGCCGGCGGTGGTGGTTTATCAAGTACCCCACTTACTTCTCGCCCACGTTGGCCAGTACTGCAATCACTGTAACCAGAGCTGCGGTACCCAACCCAGGGCCCCTGTGAACCTTTATTTACTGGGGCGCGTTCCCCAGCAAGTATCGGTTGTTGGATAGTTCCTGAGTGACCAGCGAACTTCCCTTCCAAAAATAAAAAATTACACAAATCACGTCAGAATGTACAAATAGCGTTTGTGACCACTTTACTCTAATGGTATTAGATCAGATTACTAACTACTGCACACAATTACGTGCGGTCCAATCGTTCAGTACACGAGCACTACTTGTCATGTACTGAAAGATCAATGGAATCGATGTTTCCGGCCGCGATTCCTTCAGCAAGAGCTTATGGCCTATATGGGTTCTGCACCAACACCCCAGGCGTTGTGCCACTGGACTTTTATAGCGGACCTCTTTGTCTATTTTACCTGTTACCTTATGACCTCCTGGTCTTGTTACCTTATGACCTCCTGGTCTTGTTACCTTATGACCTCCTGGTCTTGTTACCTTATGGTCCGCTATACTCTAATGCTCAAATATTATTTAACCAGGGATGCCTCCCTAGCCACCGTATATGTCACTTACACGTATGTCCCTTGACGAGTACCCGGCTTTCCTTTTGGTTCCACCTTAAAGTTATATAAACTTTTGTATACAAAACACACTCACTCAACACATGTACACTTTGTTTCTATATCTATTTCTGCGCAGAAATTGTCTTTAGGCCAAAAGTGTTACCAATTAGGAGCAGGATCTGTTAAACTAAATTTCAGATTTTTCCAAAAATAGATTTGCGTTATTTACCGCGTCGCGTTATCTACCGCTGTGCGTTAATTATCACCTTTGCGTTACTTCACTTTATCACAGCTTGAGCTACGTGGGCGTAACCGGACGCTACGTTGCGTAATGAACGCTGCGTGCGTCTGCCTTTTGGATTGCGTACGCTAGTCTTTGTTAGCGACACGTGTACGCAATGCAAAGATCCACCGTAACACAATATATATACTTTTATCAATGTAAATGATCCCTGATCATCTACCGCAATCCACACTGACTGCCTTATCTCCTAGACAAATCGTGTGTTGTTCTATACTTTAACTATTACCTTTACTATGAAATAACAGCAAATCTCTTTTTAGCACTTTCTATCAACTATAAAAATTGGCAAACAGGAATAGTGATATACGAAATTGAAAAAGAAATGCAGATATGTGTATGCGTGCGTGTATACGCAAGACAGAAGAGAAATAAAACAGTTTTAAAAGACACAAGCGTTTTGTTCTTACTTCCGGTTCCCGGATTCCTTCAGCACTCTTTATCTAAGCGAAGCAGACGCTTATCCCGTCAGCACAGCGAGACAACCTCCCACCCTTTGCTGGGGGATAATGTCTGCTGATCTACCTAGTGCAGATATGAGAAGGATAGGACGAGTCCCCAATTGACAATGCTAAATTCCTTGTCGTATAAACAACCCTTTATGAAGCTAAGAACACTGTACGCTGTTTGCTTAAGAAGTACCGTAATGGTACGCTATTGGCGTAGCGATCGCTCAGCCGTAGGCGAGACGCTCAAGCGTCACGTTCGCTCACGGCCCAGTGATCACAGGACACGTTATTGGTTATGTCTAGGGGAATGATTCGCTATGGCGTAGCATACGCTCGAGACCACGAGGAGGTCACCAGCGGCGCAGACGCTCACAACGCTATACCTTTATGTTAAAACCTTATACCAATGAAATACACTAAATACCTTAATGTGAGTACAGGGTGTAAATGCAACCTTGTGTAACCTGACTAACTACAAAGCTGCTTGAGCGTCACCGACGCTCATGTGAACACTTAACACTATAGAAAATACACAGATACTGGTTTAGGTTCCAAAGCCTATTAACTGTATTATATCTAATATACTTGTAAAAGGGGATAACAGTACAAATGATACACTACAATATAACAGAGACTTCCTAACCACAGAACTAAACAATAAATACAAAAAGACAATACTACTCTGACCTAAATGAAATACAATACAATACTATAATACTATGGGAGATATAAGAGAAAAGAGGAGAGAGAGAGAGAGAGAGAGAGAGATGGAGAGAAATTGGCTCACAGAAAGACAATGATTACGGAGAGAAACTTACGCACAAAGGGTATGATCGCCTGCGCCTCGATATCCAGCTCCCGGCTATCAGCAGATAACCGTTGATGAGAGAGTGAGCTGGATGTGGTCGGCCTGCCTATTTATGCCCCACACACAATGCAATCTCATAGTCCCTACAATCCCATTGTCCATTGGCCGAAGGAATTCGGCCCTGCATCATAACAAAAGGTCATAGGGTGATTCATACAGGTGGGCTGTGACGATTTCCAACAGCTCAGGTGGGTGGGAAACTGGGTTTCCCGCCGCATACCTGAGTATGAGTAAATAATAGAAATGGACATAAACTTCTTATGTCCATAACTATTCGCACGAGCGATTAATACGCTCCAAACCAACACCGGAATATTGCTAATTAAATACTCTTCCGATGGGTACCAAACACTGCTGTATGATTCCTGTTAGACCCTTCGTACGATATAAAGAGGGATTCCTCAGCTCTGGGACATTGTATTTTAACCAAACTTTCAGAATCTATCAAAGGGACCATGGTCTATAAACTACATTAATTGTGAACATTTGTAACGAATGAGTCGCACGCTACGACTACATAAACTCTACCGTAAATACGCATACCGCGCCTGCGAGTGCACGCTATTGCGGGTATGCGCCTCCACGGGAGAGCGTACGCACGCGCAGCGCGGACCAGTGTGCGGTGCAAATATGGCAACGTGCATTGAGACATTTTTCTGACTTTGACAGACTCCAATCCATCCTGCACGCAGGTGAGTTGGAAATCTCTCCCCTAAGTCCCTCGATGCAGTGATCCTGTTGCCAGCAGGATTCACTGAGATTTAAACCTAAAAAAACTTTTTCTAAGCAGCTCTTTAGGAGAGCCACCTAGATTGCACCCTTCTCGGACGGGCACAAAAACCTAACTGAGGCTTGGAGGAGGGTCATAGGGGGAGGAGCCAGTACGCACCATGTGATCCTAAAAGCTTTATTTAGATGTGCCCTGTCTCCTGCGGAGCCCGCTATTCCCCATGGTCCTGACGGAGTCCCAGCATCCACTAGGACGTTAGAGAAATATTGTATTAAATGACCATTTAGGCTGTGTGTATAAAGTGTATATGAAACATAAATGAGTTGTGTGAATGTACACACACTTTGTTTAATGCACAAAGTTATAAAAAATATTAGCTAAAATTACCTTCAGGCTGTGTGTATAAGGTGTATATAAAACATAAATGCCTTCTGTGCTTAGATTTAGGTCCCATAACTATGATATCTCATTATGGTTTGCAATTATTCCAAAATACGGAAAAATCTGATATCCAAAATACCTCTGGTCCCAAGCATTTTGGATAAGGGATACTCAACCTGTATTGTTTCTGTGCAGGGTAAATACTGGCTGCTTTATTTTTACACTGCAATTTAGATTTCAGTTTGAACACACCCCACCCAAATCTAACTCTCTCTGCACATGTTATATCTGCCCCCCTGCAGTGCACATGGTTTTGCCAATTGGTGTGCTTGTTTGGTTTGCTAACAAACCTGAATAAGGCCCTTATTCTCATATTCTACTAGTTGTATTGTGAGGGTTCTGCTCAGCACACAAACTGCTACATGTTTCTGTGTTGCTGATTACTGGGTCTCCTTTCTGGCTGATTATGCACCTGAGAGTTCTCTGTTTGTGAAATCTGCAGAATCCTGATTACAGCTGAGGTTGCAGTCCAGCAAGCAGTGCTGGTTCTGAACTGCAGAGATCATGTGACTGTATTGCTTTCAGTCCTTTGCTATTGCTATTCTCTCTGCATATTCATAGTATGCGCCACGCCAGAATTCCCTCCAGAATCAATGATGGGCACAGCCATGACAGTCTGGATCAGGTGATCAGTCAAACACCAATCAGGAGCCAGCTTGCGATCACATGATACTCCTAGCCAATCCCTAATCAGCCAGGGGTATATAGGGAGCATCCTGGACACTTCCAAGGGGTCAGTTCAATGTTATCTGTATCCTTTTCAGTGAACTCGTGCATTTTACCTTGGTCTATTGCTCTAAGTGCCAAACTCCACTTTGCTGCACTACTGGCTCCTGAATCATCGTTTCCAGTCTGATATCCTGAATCATCGGTTCCAGTCTGATACCAGTTACCATTGGTTCCAGTTCAATATCTAGCTCTATTAGTTCCAGTCTCCAGGTCACAGGCTGCAAACTACATTCCTCGGTTTAATCAGTGCTAGCTCCGGGTGACCCAGACATTGGCCCACGATCAGCTGAACGGATGCAGCGAAGCCCAAATCTCCTTGCAGGGGTTCCTGGTGAAACCATCAGTGGTTTAGACTCCGTGCCCCTGCTCTGGGTCTCAGGCCGCTAGTTTTAGTTTTCTGACCCTGCTGTACAGTATCCTGCTTCAGTGCCAAACCTATGCTTACCATTCCTCTGGCTGCACAGGTAATTACAGCTCGTTCCTGGTACTTGATTCTGCTCTATACCTGTCTAAGCCATTCAATGATGTTTATATGTGGATCCTGTCCCTGCCGGCTTCCTGGTCATGTTCCAGATTGTCCACTACGATACATTTCGGTGTTCGGTATGCATTCCAATTCTGCTTCCATTTGAGTGCTCCTTGGTTTTGGACTACAGCAACAGCACAGTACAAACCTGGTTAATCCCCTGCCACGTCTGCTACTCCAGTATTTCCAGATTACAGTTATCAAATAAGGAAAGTGTTATTTGTCATATCTACAGTATCAATCCAGTATCCAGCCTGGTTAATCTACTGCCACACTCTTCTCAGCAACATATACCGTCCTATCACTAATACCAACGTCCCTGGTGGTCTAGTGGTTATGATCCGGCATTCTTTGCGGAAACCCAGGTTCGATTCCCGGTCAGGGAAGCATTACTGATTTTAATGTCTGGCGGTCTTCTCAGGCCTGTTAGCTTCACCTACACTCCTCCAGACACCTTTATAGACTTTTCCTTGAACCTGGTTCCACTAATAAACACAAGCCTGACAGCGTCCATTGTAAATCCAGATAGACCCGTGTCAGGTGTGAGCAGTTGGACATGGGAATAACCCGAGTCTAGCCGTCAGTGTAAAAGGGGTCTGAGTCGGGTTTGACTCATGTTGAACCGTGTTGGACCCGGCATTTCTGAAAGGGGTATTACCATCAGCTGTCTTCTCCAGCGCCTGCTTCTTTACCTGTAGCTGCCGTTATCTGCCTCTTCTCAGAGAAGAAGCAGGAAGTGAGCGCCGTATTACTTTTTAAATTATTTTTTTAGTCACTGCTGCAGAGTAGAGAGGTGAGTTCACAGTGCACTCAGTAGGAATGGGTCAGATTGTGTCTCCACTTTCACTGGCGATGGGGTGACTATTTTTAGTTCCAGCTTTCTCTTACGTCCTAGAGGATACTGGTGTCCACATTGGTACCATGGGGTATAGACGGGTCCACTAGGAGCCATGGGCACTTTAAGAAATTAATAGTGTGGGATGGCTCCTCCCTCTATGCCCCTCCTACCAGACTCAGTTTAGAAAATGTGCCCGGAGGAGCCGGCCACGCTTTGGAGAGCTCCTGAAGAGTTTTCTACATTTATTTTCTTTTTTGTTATTTTCAGTCAGGGATGTTTAGGCAGCAGTCTGACTGCTTCGTGGGACTTAGGGGGGAGAACGGCCCAACATTCTAGAGAGTTAATGGTCCCGTTTCTCATGGTGACTGGAAACTGAGCTCCTGAGGGAGCTATTCGCAAGATACACCATGGTGCAGCGTACCCTCCGCAGCAACGCCGCCACTCCCTAACAGAGCCTGAAGTAAGAAGAGTGGTGAGTACAGCGACGGTGCCCCGGTAAGCGGGACGCTGGTGGGAATGGCAGCAGCACTAGGGTAGGAGCGCAGCTCTTAGCAAGCTGCGCTCCGGGGTGATTCAGATGCACACATGCTGTGGAGTGGTCCCACTGTGAGGGGTGACTGAATCTCCTATGTTACCCACACTAGCTCACACACAGCGATAACAGTGTCCAGGCATCTAGTCAGCACTGTAAAACGATTCCTCAAGGCCAGTATAATCTCTGAAGTGCGGGAAGCCGCGTGCCATTTTAGGGGGTGGGGCTTCCCACTGCGCGGTTCCAGCGGCTCTCCGGCACCATTTCCTCTGCAGCTTTGGGTGACACAGCACTGCTGAAGGCGCGCAGCTCCTCTGACAAGACCCTACGCTCCACTGTGTTACCAGGGGGTCTTAGTGAAGGGGGGAGCAGTTTGGGTAATGTTACACTACACTAGATAATATTTATATCGTGCTCCAGCTTACTTTTACTACTGCTGATAGGGACGCTGTGTGGTTGGCTCCAACCTCTGTATCTCTCTGAGACTTGGCCTACATATACTGTGTTCTCCATTGTGGTGTGGGTGTGGGTGTCCCTTAACGTGTCCAGGGACTGCATTTCTTGCACAGCTGAATGTCTATCATCTCCTGGGGACTCACTACCCTGCACTCAGGATAGTGTGCACTCCCAGTCCAGTGGGGCTGAACCCCCATGGTTAGCTTCTATTAAAAGGATAATTTCAAATATTTCCACAAAACTGTCAAATAATGAAAAGTAAACACAATTCTTGAGGCAGTCTATGGATAACCTGATGCATAGAGATTCAGCTCCCGTACCTGCACCCCAAAGTCCTACCATTTGCCCACTAAAACGTACCATTTGTCACTGACCTAGGTTAGGGGTGTTGTGAACTCGGGGGTTCTCCCGATGGTAGGGGAGAGGAACCACAGTTGGGTCGGAACAGGGATGGCTTGATATAGGTCTTCCTCATACAGGACTCTGACAGAAAAGCTTGGTGAAAATATTAAAGGACTTTATTGCAGTAAGAGAGCAACACAATGTCACATAACAGAGAAGGAGTGTATGGAGAAATGTCCAGGGAGTACTTGTGAGTGTCAGTAAAAGATACTGGTGACTGAAGAACTTGAGAGCAGTGGTTTAAAGACACTGATGATTTGAAGAACTTAAGAGCGGTGGTTAAGACTCTGATAATTTGAAGAACTTGAGAGCGGTGGTTAAAGACACTGATGATTTGAAGGACTTGAGAGCGGTGGTTAAGACACTAATGATTTGAAGAACTTGAGAGCGGTGGTTAAAGACACTAATGATTTGAAGAACTTGAGAGCGGTAGTTAAAGACACTGATGATTTGAAGAACTTGAGAGCGGTGGTGAAAGACACTGATGATTTGAAGAACTTGAGAGCGGTGGTTAAAGACACTGATGATTTGAAGAACTTGAAAGCGAGGGTTAAAGACACTGAAGACTTGTATAAATTGAGAGCGAGGGTTAAAGACACTGAGGACTTGTATAACTTGAAAGCGAGGGTTAAAGACACTGAAAACTTGTATAACTTGAGAGCGAGGGTTAAAGACACTGAGGACTTGTATAACTTGAGAGCGACATTTAACCTCCAGCCCACGCTGACTCCAAGAAGCACTGGTGACAAGAGCGCAGTGGAACCCAGCAGCGGCTGGGAACGCTGGAAGCTGTGCAACAACTGACACCTGGAAATTCCGGAGACACTGGGGTATGCTGCAGAGAGATCCGCCGAGGACAGAAGCACTGGCATCCACTTCAGGGGAAAAGACGATATTCAGGCGCCGAGGCGCTGCCTGGCGTCTGCCTTTGAATCTCCCACCTCCGCTGGATTGGCGGAACAGTCTGATGACGTCACCTGCTCCCCGCCCACGTGATGCCGGGTGTCATGGCGGCGCCCCTGCCCAAGAGAACCGCCGGGAGCCGCACCAGCCAGGCGCCGGAGACCGTGGACCAACGAAGGTGGAGGCCGCAACACAGAGCAGCAGGCACGCAGGGGTAAGCGCGGTGAACACCGCCTATGGCGTGTGACAGTACCCCATCCTCCAGGAGTGGCCCCCGGACACTTTCCAGGTTTTGTTGGATGTCTGGAATGGAAAATCCGCACCAGTCGGGGAGCCATAACTTCAGTAGCCTTGACCCAGCTCCTTTCCTCGGGGCCAAAACCTTTCCACTCCACCAAATACTGTAGATTCTTGTGAAGATAATGAGAGTCAAGAATAGCTTTGATTTCAAAGTCCGTTCCAGCTTCAGACTCTGCAGAGGTTGGCCTTGGGGACTTTGAATGGAACCGGTTTAAAATAAGGGGGCGAAGGAGAGAAACATGAAAGGACTTTGGTATCCGGAGGTGGGAAGGCAATCCCAATTTGCAGACAACCAGGTTCAGGTTGGGGCGAACTTCATAGTGGGCACCCTTAACCGGAGGTTGCGGGTGGAAATCCATACCCTGTCACCAACCTTGTATTGGGGAGCTGCTCGTCGCTTCCTATCCGCAAAGAACTTATAGCGGCCGGAAACTCTCTTGAGATTAGCATGAACTTGACTCCAAGTTTGGCTGAAGTGCCGAAGAGTAGAGGCTGCAGCAGGAACCTCCTCCAGAGGACAAATGGGTAATTCAGGAACTTGAGGATAGAACCCATAATTAATGAAAAATGGGGATAAGTGGTACAGATGATTATGGGCAAACTCGGCCCATGGCAACAGTTCCACCCAATCATCTTGCGAAGGAGAAAGATAAACACAGATAAAAGTCTCTAAATCTTGATTGACGCGTTCAGTTTGCCCATTGGTTTGTGGATGGTAAGCGGATGAAAACTTGAGTTTTATTTGTAAGGCCGTACAGAGAGCTCTCCAGAATCTTGCAGTGAATTGTACCCCCCGGTCAGAGACAATTTCCTGAGGTAAGCCGTGCAGGCGGAAATGTTCTCGGATAAATAACAAAGCCAACTTGGGAGCTGATGGTAACCCAGTCAAAGGTACAAAATGTGCCATCTTAGAGAAACGGTCGATAATTACCCAGACAGTATTGTGACCCTTGGAGAGGGGCAATTCGGTAACAAAGTCCATAGAGATATGGGTCCAAGGCCTCTGAGGAATGGACAGTGGATGCAATAACCCCGCAGGAGGCAAACAAGGAATTTTGTGCTGAGCACACAGAGGACATGAGTTGACATAATCTTGAATATCCTTCTTCAAAGTGTCCCACCAGTAAGACCTTCGTAGAAAGTCCCACATCTTTTGAACTCCAGGATGACTGGAAAACTTAGAAAACATGAGCCCACTGCAACAACCTTGGTCGAAATTTAGCTGGCACAGACATTCTCCCAGGAGGGGGATCCAAAGCGGTGGGAGTCACTGACATAGAAACTGGACTGAGAATCAAAGCCTTCTCAACGGAATTCTCCTCATCCGAAGCTGTTAAGGAACGGGATAAAGCATCAGCCTTGGTGTTAAAAGTCCCAGCCCAATACTTAATAACAAACGAAAACCGGGTAAAGAAGAGCGCCCATCTTGCTTGACGGGGATTCAAGCACTGGGCCATCTTGAGGTACAGCAAATTCTTATGATCAGTGAAAATTGTAATTAGGTGTTTAGCACCTTCCAAAAGATATCTCCATTCCTCCAAGGCAGATTTTATTGACAAAAGCTCTTTGTCTCCAATGGTGTAATTCTGTTCCGCAGGAGAGAATTTGCGAGAATGGAAACCACATGGATGTAACTTCCCATCTGGAGCGTACTGCGAAAGCACGGCACCTATGCCTACCGAGGAAGCATCAACCTCCAAGAAGAATGGTTTTGAAACATTTGGTTGTTGAAGGACTGGAGCGGACATAAAGGCTGTCTTTAACTGAGCGAACGCTGCTACAGCTTCGGAGGACCAAAGACTTGGGTCAGCACCCTTCTTGGTTAGGGCAGCATTGGGTGCCACGATGGTAGAGAATCCCTTTATGAATTTCCGGTAGTAATTTGCAAAGCCCAGAAATCGTTGTACCGCTTTCAAGGAAAGAGGCTAAGTCCAGTCCCGGATGGCAGTGAGTTTCTCTGGATTCATACGAAGCTCCGTGCCCGAAATGATGTAACCAAGAAATGGAATAGAAGGAACCTCAAAAGTACATTTGGAAATCTTGCCATAAAGATGATTCTCTCGCAATCGAAGAAGTACCTCTTTGACCTGTATTCTGTGCTCTGTGAGATTTTTAGAAAATATCAGAATGTCATCCAAATATACCACTACACTTAGGTATAGCATATCCCGATTGACTTCGTTAATGAATCCCTGGAAGACGGCAGGGGCGTTGCTGAGGCCAAACGGCATTACCAGATACTCGTAATGCCCGTCCCTGGTATTGAAGACCGTCTTCCATTCGTCCCCCTGTCGGATACGTATCAAATTATAAGCTCCCCTTAAATCAAGCTTGGTGAAAACTCGGACTCCGCGAACTCTATCAAAGAGCTCTGTAATGAGCGGCAAAGGATACTTGTTCTTAATGGTGACATCATCTAGACCACGATAGTCAATACATGGTCTCAGCCCTCCGTCCTTCTTCTTCACAAAAAAGAAACCCGCCCCCGCCGGAGAAGTAGAGGGGCGGATGAATCCTTTCTGTAGATTAGACTTGATATAGTCCGACATAGCTTGGGTCTCGGGCAATGATAAGGGATAAGTGCGACCCCGAGGTGGCATTTTCCCCGGAATGAGCTCAATGGGGCAGTCCCAGGGTCTATGCGGTGGTAGCTGATCGGCCGCTTGCTCCGAGAACATGTCAGAAAACTACCGATAGGCCTCCGGAATGAGCCCTTCATCTGACTTGGAAGATACATGGAGCGGATAGACTGGGGTGAGACAATTTGAATGACAAAAAGAACTCCAAGATGTTATTTGTGTCGAACTCCAGTCGACGTGAGGGTTGTGAAGTTTAAGCCAAGGAAGGCCAAGAACCAGATCGTGGGGCATCTCCCGAATCACTAGGAACTCTAGGTGTTCTTGATGCAGAGCTCCCACTTACAGTTTGATTGGTACTGTACAACTTGAAATCAGACCGTTAGAAATTTTTGTACCATTGATAGCAGTCAACGTAATAGGTCGTTCGACCAATCGTAGCTGACAACCCAGATCCTGGGCACAGGAAAGGGAAATAAAATTCCCTGTATCCCCTGAGTCCAGCAGAGCCTTAACGGGTTTGACTATTGACTCGGAGAACAGAGACACGGAGAGTAAACAGTCCACTGACTTGAGAAAGTGATCCGCGGCTCCACAGTAGAGGCAGAGTCTACCCTCACGACGACGCTGACATTCTTCTGGGGACAGCCGGGATCGATTAATCTGCATGGGTTCATCAGCGTTGGAATAATCGTTTGCTTAGACGGAAGAGATCGGACCCTTGATCGATCTGACCGACTACGTTCGCCACCTCGTTCCTGCATGCGAAGATCTACCTTTACACAGAGCGAGATCAACTGTTCTAAAGAATCCGGCAAATCTCTAGTGACCAACTCGTCCTTTAGACGATCGGAGAGCCCGTTCCAAAAGGCAGCCCGAAGGGCATCATTATTCCAGCGCAGTTCTGAGGCTATGGTCTGAAAATTAATCACATACTGCCCCACTGAACGAGAGCCTTGTCGGACACGAAGCAAGTCTGCAGAGGCAGCGGTCATCCTGCCGGGCTCATCAAAGATCCTCCGGAATGACGTAATGAAATTGGTGTAACTAGAAACCAATGGATCAGATCGCTCCCATAACGGAGACACCCAATCCAACGCTGAACCCTCAAGCAAAGAAATAATGTATGCCACCTTGGACCGATCAGTAGGGAAGTTATGTGAAAGCAGTTCAAAATGTACCTCGCACTGATTGAGAAAACCACGGCAATTCTTTGGATTCCCATTATAGCGAGAAGGAGTAGGGAGCTGAAGGCGTGACCTGGTTCCAGAGGAGGATGGAATATTACTAGAGACAACCACTGGAGCGGGTACTGGAGCTGGGGCCGGTACTACTGAGGCCAGAGAAGTCTGAATTTGATCCAGCCGACCAGATAATTCCTGGAGATAATGCATCACCTGGCCCTGTGCTGCTTCCTGACTTTGTACTCGAGAAATCAAGTCCTGGATGGTACTTGCCTCTGGGCTCCGATCCCCTGGGTCCATGAGGCCTGAGTATACTGTCACTGACCTAGGTTGGGGGTGTTGTAAACTCAGGGGTTCTCCCGATGGTAGGGGAGGGGAACGACAGTTGGGTCAGAACAGGGATGGCTTGATATAGGTCTTCCTCATACAGGACTCTGACAGAAAAGCTTGGTGAAAATATTAAAGGACTTTATTGCAGGAAGAGAGCAACACAATGTCACATAACAGAGAAGGAGTGTATGGAGAAATGTCCAGGGAGTACTTGTGAGTGACGGTAAAAGATACTGGTGACTGAAGAACTTGAGAGCGGTGGTTAAAAGACACTGATGATTTGAAGAACTTGAGAGCGGTGGTTAAGACTCTGATAATTTGAAGAACTTGAGAGCTGTGGTTAAAGACACTGATGATTTGAAGGACTTGAGAGCGGTGGTTAAAGACACTAATGATTTGAAGAACTTGAGAGCGGTTGCTAAAGACACTAATGATTTGAAGAACTTGAGAGCGGTGGTTAAAGACACTGATGATTTGAAGAACTTGAGAGCGGTGGTGAAAGACACTGATAATTTGAAGAACTTGAGAGCGGTGGTTAAAGACACTGATGATTTGAAGAACTTGAAAGCGAGGGTTAAAGACACTGAAGACTTGTATACCTTGAGAGCGAGGGTTAAAGACACTGAGGACTTGTATAACTTGAAAGCGAGGGTTAAAGACACTGAGGACTTGTATAAATTGAGAGCGAGGGTTAAAGACACTGAGGACTTGTATAACTTGAGAGCGACGTTTAACCTGCAGCCCACGCTGACTCCAAGAAGCACTGGTGACAAGAGCGCAGTGGAACCCAGCAGCGGCTGGGAACGCTGGAAGCTGTGCAACAACTGACACCTGGAAATGCCGGAGACACTGGGGTATGCTGCAGAGAGATCCGCCGAGGACAGAAGCACTGGCATCCACTTCAGGGGTAAAGATGATACTCAGGCGCCGAGGCGCTGTCCGGCGTCTGCCTTTGAATCTACCACCTCCGCTGGATTGGCGGAACAGTCTGATGACGTCACCTGCTCCCCGCCCACGTGATGCCGGGTGTCACGGCGACGCCCCTGCCCCAGAGAACCGCCGGGAGCCGCGCCAGCCAGGCGCCGGAGCCCGTGGACCAACGAAGGCAGAGGCCGCAACACAGAGCAGCAGGCACGCAGGGGTAAGCACGGTGAACGCCGCCTATGGCGTGTGACAGTACCCCATCCTCCAGGAGTGGCCCCCGTACACTTTCCAGGTTTTGTTGGATGTCTGGAATGGAAAATCCGCACCAGTCGGGGAGCCATAACTTCAGTAGCCTTGACCCAGCTCCTTTCCTCGGGGCCAAAACATTTCCACTCCACCAAATACTGTAGATTCTTGTGAAGATAACGAGAGTCAAGAATAGCTTTGATTTCAAAGTCCGTTCCAGCTTCAGACTCTGCAGAGGTTGGCCTTGGGGACTTTGAATGGAACCGGTTTAAAATAAGGGGGCGAAGGAGAGAAACATGAAAGGAGTTTGGTATCCGGAGGTGGGAAGGCAATCCCAATTTGCAGACAACCGGGTTCAGGACTTGTAACACGGGGTAAGGGCCAATAAACTTTGGGGCGAACTTCATAGTGGGCACCCTTAACCGGAGGTTGCGGGTGGAAAGCCATACCCTGTCACCAACCTTGTATTGGGGGGCTGCTCGTCGCTTCCTATCCGCAAAGAACTTATAGCGGCCGGAAACTCTCTTGAGATTAGCATGAACTTGACTCCAAATTTGGCTGAAGTGCCGAAGAGTAGAGGCTGCAGCAGGAACCTCCTCCGGAGGACAAATGGGTAATTCAGGAACTTGAGGATGGAACCCATAATTAATGAAAAATGGGGACGAGTGGTACAGATGATAATGGGCAAACGCGGCCCATGGCAACAGTTCCACCCAATCATCTTGCGAAGGAGAAAGATAAACACAGATAAAAGTCTCTAAATCTTGATTGACGCGTTCAGTTTGCCCATTGGTTTGTGGATGGTAAGCGGATGAAAACTTGAGTTTTATTTGTAAGGCCGTACAGAGAGCTCTCCAGAATCTTGCAGTGAATTGTACTCAGAGACAATAGGTCAGAGACAATTTCCTGAGGTAAGCCGTGCAGGTGGAAATGTTCTCGGATAAATAACAAAGCCAACTTGGGAGCTGATGGTAACCCAGTCAAAGGTACAAAATGTGCCATCTTAGAGAAACGGTCGATAATTACCCAGACAGTATTGTGACACTTGAAGAGGGGCAATTCGGTAACAAAGTCCATAGAGATATGGGTCCAAGGCCTCTGAGGAATGGACAGTGGATGCAATAACCCCGCAGGAGGCAAACAAGGAATTTTGTGCTGAGCACACAGAGGACATGAGTTGACATAATCTTGAATATCCTTCTTCATAGTGTCCCACCAGTAAGACCTTCGTAGAAAGTCCCACATCTTTTGAACTCCAGGATGACCGGAAAACTTGGAAACATGAGCCCACTGCAACAACCTTGGTCGAAATTTAGCTGGCACAGACATTCTCCCAGGAGGGGGATCCAAAGCGGTGGGAGCCGCTGACATAGAAACTGGACTGAGAATCAAAGCCTTCTCAACGGAATTCTCCTCATCCGAAGCTGTTAAGGAACGGGATAAAGCATCAGCTCTGGTGTTAAAAGTCCCAGCCCGGTACTTAATAACAAACGAAAACCGGGTAAAGAAGAGCGCCCATCTAGCTTGACGGGGATTCAAGCACTGGGCCGTCTTGAGGTACAGCAAATTCTTATGATCAGTGAAAATTGTAATTAGGTGTTTAGCACCTTCCAAAAGATATCTCCATTCCTCCAAGGCAGATTTTATTGACAAAAGCTCTTTGTCTCCAATAGTGTAATTCTGTTCCGCAGGAGAGAATTTGCGAGAATGGAAACCACATGGATGTAACTTCCCATCTGGAGCGTACTGCGAAAGCACGGCACCTATGCCTACCGAGGAAGCATCAACCTCCAAGAAGAATGGTTTTGAAACATTTGGTTGTTGAAGGACTGGAGCGGACATAAAGGCTGTCTTTAACTGAGCGAACGCTGCTACAGCTTCGGAGGACCAAAGACTTGGATCAGCACCCTTCTTGGTTAGGGCAGTAATGGGTGCCACGATGGTAGAGAATCCCTTTATGAATTTCCGGTAGTAATTTGCAAAGCCCAGAAATCGTTGTACCGCTTTCAAGGAAAGAGGCTGAGTCCAGTCCCGGATGGCAGTGAGTTTCTCTGGATCCATACGAAGCTCCGTGCCCGAAATGATGTAACCAAGAAATGGAATAGAAGGAACCTCAAAAGTACATTTGGAAATCTTGCCATAAAGATGATTCTCTCGCAATCGAAGAAGTACCTCTTTGACCTGTATTCTGTGCTCTGTGAGATTTTTAGAAAATATCAGAATGTCATCCAAATATACCACTACACTTAGGTATAGCATATCCCGATTGACTTTGTTAATGAATCCCTGGAAGACGGCAGGGGCGTTGCTGAGGCCAAACGGCATAACCAGATACTTGTAATGCCCGTCCCTGGTATTGAAGGCCATCTTCCATTCGTCCCCCTGTCGGATACGTATCAAATTATAAGCTCCCCTTAAATCAAGCTTGGTGAAAACTCGGGCTCCGCGAACTCTATCAAAGAGCTCCGTAATGAGCGGCAAAGGATACTTGTTCTTAATGGTGACATCATCTAGACCACAAAACCATAGCGCCGTCAGCATAAATTGTTGTTCCTCTTGTTTGTAGCGACTATCCAAACTCAATTCAGGAACGTTGATTTTAGGATCACACAACCCTAAGGTATCTTCACTCCACCATTAGAGAAATTGTACCCAAAGAGAGGAAAATATGGGGTAAGTGAGGGACAATCCTTCCCACCAATATATGATGAGATGTAGGCACCCTTTCAGGCACTGACCTTGAAATAGTGCCCTATATGCACCAGAAGGTTTCTTTATAGGTTTGTCACACACTCCTCCTCCTCTCCTATTACTTCGTACGGAATAAAGGATCAAGGGCAGAGATAACCTGTCAAGCACTGACCTTCAATAAATGCCCTATATGCATTGAAAGGTATCTTTGTCCGTCGTTTCCAAAATGTCTCCTTTATCTCCAGACATATACAACCAATATATAATAACACACGTGGCTCCACTGTAGAGGCAGAGTCTACCCTCACGACGACGCTGACGTTCTTCTGGGGATAGCCGGGATCGATTAATCTGCATGGGTTCATCAGGACTTGGAATAATCGTTTGCTTAGATGGAAGAGATCGGACCCTTGTTCGATCTGACCGACTACGTTCGCCACCTCGTTCCTGCATGCGAAGATCTACCTTTACACAGAGCGAGATCAACTGTTCTAAAGAATCCGGCAAATCTCTAGTGACCAACTCGTCCTTTAGACGATCGGAGAGCCCGTTCCAAAAGGCAGCCCGAAGGGCATCATTATTCCAGCGCAGTTCTGAGGCTATGGTCTGAAAATTAATCACATACTGCCCCACTGAACGAGAGCCATGTCGGACACGAAGCAAGTCTGCAGAGGCAGCGGTCATCCTGCCGGGCTCATCAAAGATCCTCCGGAATGACGTAATGAAATTGGTGTAACTAGAAACCAATTTCATTGGTTCAGATCGCTCCCATAACGGAGACACCCAATCCAACGCTGAACCCTCGAGCAAAGAAATAATGTATTCCACCTTGGACCGATCAGTAGGGAAGTTATGTGAAAGCAGTTCAAAATGTACCTCGCACTGATTGAGAAAACCACAGCAATTCTTTGGATTCCCATTATAGCGAGAAGGAGTAGGGAGCTGAAGGTGTGACCTGGTTCCAGAGGAGGATGGAATATTACTAGAGACAACCACTGGAGCGGGTACTTGATCTGGGGCCGGTACTACTGAGGCCAGAGAAGTCTGAATTTGATCCAGCCGACCAGATAATTCCTGGAGATAATGTATCACCTGGCCCTGTGCTGCTTCCTGACTTTGTACTCGAGAAATTAAGTCCTGGATGGTACTTGCCTCTGGGCTCCGATCCCCCGGGTCCATGAGGCCTGAGTATACTGTCACTGACCTAGGTTGGGGGTGTTGTGAACTCGGGGGTTTTCCTGATGGTAGGGGAGAGGAACCACAGTTGGGTCGGAACAGGGATGGCTTGATATAGGTCTTCCTCATACAGGACTCTGACAGAAAAGCTTGGTGAAAATATGAAAGGACTTTATTGCAGGAAGAGAGCAACACAATGTCACATAACAGAGAAGGAGTGTATGGAGAAATGTCCAGGGAGTACTTGTGAGTGATGGTAAAAGATACTGGTGACTGAAGAACTTGAGAGCGGTGGTTAAAAGACACTGATGATTTGAAGAACTTGAGAGTGGTGGTTAAGACTCTGATAATTTGAAGAACTTGAGAGCGGTGGTTAAAGACACTGATGATTTGAAGGACTTGAGAGCGGTGGTTAAAGACACTAATGATTTGAAGAACTTGAAAGCGAGGGTTAAAGACACTGAAGACTTGTATACCTTGAGAGCGAGGGTTAAAGACAATGAAGACTTGTATACCTTGAGAGCGAGGGTTAAAGACAATGAGGACTTGTATAACTTGAAAGCGAGGGTTAAAGACCCTGAGGACTTGTATAACTTGAGAGCGAGGGTTAAAGACACTGAGGACTTGTATAACTTGAGAGCGACGATTAACCTGCAGCCCACGCTGACCCCAAGAAGCACTGGTGACAAGAGCGCAGTGGAACCCAGCAGCGGCAGGGAACGCTTTGAAGCTGTGCAACAACTGACACCTGGAAATGCCGGAGACACTGGGGTATGCTGCAGAGAGATCCGCCGAGGACAGAAGCACTGGCATCCACTTCAGGGGAAAAGACGATACTCAGGCGCCGAGGCGCTGCCCGGCGTCTGCCTTTGAATCTCCCGCCTCCGCTGGATTGGCGGAACAGTCTGATGACGTCACCTGCTCCCCGCCCATGTGATGCCGGGTGTCATGGCGGCGCCCCTGCCCCAGAGAACCGCCGGGAGCCGCGCCAGCCAGGCGCCGGAGCCCGTGGACCAACGAAGGCGGAGGCCGCAACACAGAGCAGCAGGCATGCAGGGGTAAGCGCGGTGAATGCCGCCTATGGCGTGTGACAGTACCCCATCCTCCAGGAGTGGCCGCCGGACACTTTCCAGGTTTTGTTGGATGTCTGGAATGGAAAATCCACACCAGTCGGGGAGCCATAACTTCAGTAGCCTTGACCCAGCTCCTTTCCTCGGTGCCTAAACCTTTACACTCCACCAAATACTGTAGATTCTTGTGAAGATAACGAGAGTCAAGAATAGCTTTGATTTCAAAGTCCGTTCCAGCTTCAGACTCTGCAGAGGTTGGCCTTGGGGACTTTGAATGGAACCGGTTTAAAATAAGGGGACGAAGGAGAGAAACATGAAAGGAGTTTGGTATCCGGAGGTGGGAAGGCAATCCCAATTTGCAGACAACCGGGTTCAGGACTTGTAACACGGGGTAAGGACCAATAAACTTTGGGGCGAACTTCATAGTGGGCACCCTTAACCGGAGGTTGCGGGTGGAAAGCCATACCCTGTCACCAACCTTGTATTGGGGAGCTGCTCGTCGCTTCCTATCCGCAAAGAACTTATAGCGGCCGGAAACTCTCTTGAGATTAGCATGAACTTGACTCCAAGTTTGGCTGAAGTGCCGAAGAGTAGAGGCTGCAGCAGGAACCTCCTCCGGAGGACAAATGGGTAATTCAGGAACTTGAGGATGAAACTCATAATTAATGAAAAATGGGGATGAGTGGTACAGATGATTATGGGCAAACTCGGCCCATGGCAACAGTTCCACCCAATCATCTTGCGAAGGAGAAAGATAAACACAGATAAAAGTCTCTAAATCTTGATTGACGAGTTCAGTTTGCCCATTGGTTTGTGGATGGTAAGCGGATGAAAACTTGAGTTTTATTTGTAAGGCCGTACAGAGAGCTCTCCAGAATCTTGCAGTGAATTGTACCCCCCGGTCAGAGACAATTTCCTGAGGTAAGCCGTGCAGGCGGAAATGTTCTCGGATAAATAACAAAGCCAACTTGGGAGCTGATGGTAACCCAGTCAAAGGTACAAAATGTGCCATCTTAGAGAAACGGTCGATAATTACCCAGACAGTATTGTGACCTTTGGAGAGGGGCAATTCGGTAACAAAGTCCATAGAGATATGGGTCCAAGGCCTCTGAGGAATGGACAGTGGATGCAATAACCCCGCAGGAGGCAAACAAGGAATTTTGTGCTGAGCACACAGAGGACATGAGTTGACATAATCTTGAATATCCTTCTTCATAGTGTCCCACCAGTAAGACCTTCGTAGAAAGTCCCACATCTTTTGAACTCCAGGATGACCGGAAAACTTGGAAACATGAGCCCACTGCAACAACCTTGGTCGAAATTTAGCTGGCACAGACATTCTCCCAGGAGGGAGATCCAAAGCGGTGGGAGCCGCTGACATAGAAACTGGACTGAGTATCAAAGCCTTCTCAACGGAATTCTCCTCATCCGAAGCTGTTAAGGAACGGGATAAAGCATCAGCCTTGGTGTTAAAAGTCCCAGCCCGGTAGTTAATAACAAACGAAAACCGGGTAAAGAAGAGCGCCCATCTAGCTTGACGGGGATTCAAGCACTGGGCCATCTTGAGGTACAGCAAATTCTTATGATCAGTGAAAATTGTAATTAGGTGTTTAGCACCTTCCAAAAGATATCTCCATTCCTCCAAGGCAGATTTTATTGACAAAAGCTCTTTGTCTCCAATGGTGTAATTCTGTTCCGCAGGAGAGAATTTGCGAGAATGGAAACCACATGGATGTAACTTCCCATCTGGAGCGTACTGCGAAAGCACGGCACCTATGCCTACCGAGGAAGCATCAACCTCCAAGAAGAATGGTTTTGAAAAATTTGGTTGTTGAAGGACTGGAGCGGACATAAAGGCTGTCCTTAACTGAGCGAACGCTGCTACAGCTTCGGAGGACCAAAGACTTGGGTCAGCACCCTTCTTGGTTAGGGCAGTAATGGGTGCCACGATGGTAGAGAATCCCTTTATGAATTTCTGGTAGTAATTTGCAAAGCCCAGAAATCGTTGTACCGCTTTCAAGGAAAGAGGCTGAGTCCAGTCCCGGATGGCAGTGAGTTTCTCTGGATCCATACGAAGCTCCGTGCCCGAAATGATGTAACCAAGAAATGGAATAGAAGGAACCTCAAAAGTACATTTGGAAATCTTGCCATAAAGATGATTCTCTCGCAATCGAAGAAGTACCTCTTTGACCTGTATTCTGTGCTCTGTGAGTTTTTTAGAAAATATCAGAATGTCATCCAAATATACCACTACACTTAGGTATAGCATATCCCGATTGACTTCGGTAATGAATCCCTGGAAGACGGCAGGGGCGTTGCTGAGGCCAAACAGCATTACCAGATACTCGTAATGCCCGTCCCTGGTATTGAAGACCGTCTTCCATTCGTCCCCCTGTCGGATACGTATCAAATTATAAGCTCCCCTTAAATCAAGCTTGGTGAAAACTCGGGCTCCGCGAACTCTATCAAAGAGCTCCGTAATGAGTGGCAAAGGATACTTGTTCTTTATGGTGACATCATCTAGACCACGATAGTCAATACATGGTCTCAGCCCTCCGTCCTTCTTCTTCACAAAAAAGAAACCCGCCCCCGCCGAAGAAGTAGAGGGGCGGATGAATCCTTGATATAGTCCGACATAGCTTGGGTCTCGGGCAATGATAAGGGATAAGTGCGACCCCGAGGTGGCATTTTCCCCGGAATGAGCTCAATGGGGCAGTCCCAGGGTCTATGCGGTGGTAGCTGATCGGCCGCTTGCTCCGAGAACACGTCAGAAAACTCCCGATAGGCCTCCGGAATGAGCCCTTCATCTGACTTGGAAGATACACGGAGCGGATAGACTGGGGTGAGACAATTTGAATGACAAAAAGAACTCCAAGATGTTATTTGTGTCGAACTCCAGTCGACGTGAGGGTTGTGAAGTTTAAGCCAAGGAAGGCCAAGAACCAGATCTTGGGACATCTCCCGAATCACTAGGAACTCTTAAGTGTTCTTGATGCAGAGCTCCCACTTACAGTTTGATTGGTACTGTACAACTTGAAATCAGACCGTTAGAAATTTGGGTACCATTGATAGCAGTCAACGTAATAGGTCGTTTGACCAATCGTAGCTGACAACCCAGATCCTGGGCACAGGAAAGGGAAATAAAATTCCCTGCAGCCCCTGAGTCCAGCAGAGCCTTAACGGGTTTGACTTTTGACTCGGAGAACAGAGACACGGAGAGTAAACAGTCCACTGGCGGAGAAGGTTTAGAAGAAACTCCTAGCTCGACTCCTCCGGAACAAGCTAGGACTGCCCGTTTCCCGGGCGAGACTTGCAAAACTTGAGAAAGTGATCCACGGCTCCACAGTAGAGGCAGAGTCCACCCTCACGACGATGCTGACGTTCTTCTGGGGACAGCCGGGATCGATTGATCTGCATGGGTTCATCAGGACTTTGAATAATCGTTTGCTTAGACGGAAGAGATCGGACCCTTGATCGATCTGACCGACTACGTTCGCCACCTCGTTCCTGCATGCGAAGATCTACCTTTACACAGAGCGAGATCAACTGTTCTAAAGAATCCGGCAAATCTCTAGTGACCAACTCGTCCTTTAGACGATCGGAGAGCCCGTTCCAAAAGGCAGCCCAAAGGGCATCATTATTCCAGCGCAGTTCTGAGGCTATGGTCTGAAAATTAATCACATACTGCCCCACTGAACGAGAGCCTTATCGGACATGAAGCAAGTCTGCAGAGGCAGCGGTCGTCCTGCCGGGCTCATCAAAGATCCTCCGGAATGACGTAATGAAATTGGTGTAACTAGAAACCAATGGATCAGATCGCTCCAATAACGGAGACACCCAATCCAACGCTGAACCCTCGAGCAAAGAAATAATGTATGCCACCTTGGACCGATCAGTAGGGAAGTTATGTGACAGCAGTTCAAAATGTACCTCGCACTGATTGAGAAAACCATGGCAATTCTTTGGATTCCCATTATAGCGAGAAGGAGTAGGGAGCTGAAGGCGTGACCTGGTTCCAGAGGAGGATGGAATATTACTAGAGACAACCACTGGAGCGGGTACTGGCCGGTACTACTGAGGCCAGAGAAGTCTGAATTTGATCCAGCCGACCAGATAATTCCAGGAGATAATGCATCACCTGGCCCTGTGCTGCTTCCTGACTTTGTACTCGAGAAATCAAGTCCTGGATGGTACTTGCCTCTGGGCTCCGATCCCCCGGGTCCATGAGGCCTGAGTATACTGTCACTGACCTAGGTTGGGGTTTTTGTGAACTCGGGGGTTCTCCCGATGGTAGGGGAGAGGAACCACAGTTGGGTCGGAACAGGGATGGCTTGATATAGGTCTTCCTCATACAGGACTCTGACAGAAAAGCTTGGTGAAAATATTAAAGGACTTTATTGCAGGAAGAAAGCAACACAATGTCACATAACAGAGAAGGAGTGTATGGAGAAATGTCCAGGGAGTACTTGTGAGTGACGGTAAAAGATACTGGTGACTGAAGAACTTGAGAGCGGTGGTTAAAAGACACTGATGATTTGAAGAACTTGAGAGCGGTGGTTAAAGACACTGATGATTTGAAGGACTTGAGAGCGGTGGTTAAAGACACTAATGATTTGAAGAACTTGAGAGCGGTGGTTAAAGACACTAATGATTTGAAGAACTTGAGAGCGGTGGTTATAGACACTGATGATTTGAAGAACTTGAGAGCGGTGGTGAAAGACACTGATAATTTGAAGAACTTGAGAGCGGTGGTTAAAGACACTGATGATTTGAAGAACTTGAAAGCGAGGGTTAAAGACACTGAAGACTTGTGTACCTTGAGAGCGAGGGTTAAAGACACTGAGGACTTGTATAACTTGAAAGCGAGGGTTAAAGACACTGAGGACTTGTATAACTTGAGAGCGAGGGTTAAAGACACTGAGGACTTGTATAACTTGAGAGCGATGTTTAACCTGCAGCCCACGCTGACTCCAAGAAGCACTGGTGACAAGAGCGCAGTGGAACCCAGCAGCGGCTAGGAACGCTGGAAGCTGTGCAACAACTGACACCTGGAAATGCCGGAGACACTGGGGTATGCTGCAGAGAGATCCGCCGAGGACAGAAGCACTGGCATCCACTTCAGGGGAAAAGACGATACTCAGGCGCCGAGGCGCTGCCCGGCGTCTGCCTTTGAATCTCCCGCCTCCGCTGGATTGGCGGAACAGTCTGATGACGTCACCTGCTCCCCGCCCACGTGATGCCGGGTGTCATGGCGGCGCCCCAGCCCCGGAGAACCGCCGGGAGCCGAGCCAGCCAGGCGCCGGAGCCCGTGGACCAACGAAGGCGGAGGCCGCAACACAGACCAGCAGGCACGCAGGGGTAAGCGCGGTGAACGCCACCTATGGCGTGTGACACCCTTGCCCAAATCATGCAGGGTGACACTGATCCTGATACGTCAGATCATGAGGAGGGTGAGATAGATGCAAGTGGGATTGATGCCGTCCTGTCACAGGGAATTCAGGCCCTCATTGAGGCTGTCAGAACCGTATTACACATCCCTGACAAGTCTGAGGAGGCTGAGGGGGAATCTTACTTTAATGCAAAGAAAAAATCCTCTGCTACTTTCCCCGCTTCAAAGGAATTAGGGTAAATCCCTAAGAGATTGATTTCTTCCTTTCCTTTTCCTGCAGAGGATAGGAAGAAGTGGGAAAACCCGCCAATAGTGGATGCGTCTGTATCCAGGTTATCACGTAAGGTAGTCTTACCATTTCCTGGGGCGGCGTCTTTGAAAGATGCGGCTGACCACAAGATTGAGACCACTCTCAAATCTTTGTACACTTCAGCTGCGGTGGCTCAGAGACCCACTATTGCTTGCGCATGGATCACTAAGACTATTGCCAAGTGGTCAGGTATTCTAATTGATCATTTAGATTCCTTACCAAGGGATGATGTTGTTTTACTCCTACATCATATCCAGGATTCTGCTAACTTTATGGTTGAAGCCATTAAGGAAATTGGTCTACTCAACGCACGCACCACTGCCATGGCAGTATCTGCATGCAGGAGCCTGTGGCTGCGCCAGTGGACAGCGGTTGTGGATTCCAGACGGAGCGTGGAAGGCCTGCCGTTCACGGGTGAGGCTCTGTTTGGTGATGAACTGGATAAGTGGATATCCAAAGCTACGGCGGGTAAGTCTATGTTCCTTCCTTCCGCAGCAGCACCAGCTAGGAAAACCTACTCGGCCCCAACAGCAGTCCTTTCGTACAGTAAAGTTTAAAGGCAAATCCAAGGGTTCTGCTACCACCTTCAAAGGGAATAGAGGTAAATCCAGAAAACCCACAGCTGTAGGTTCTCAGGATCAGGCCTCCGGGTCTGCTTCCTCCAAACCCTCAGCATAACGGTGGCGCACACTGCCTGGAAGACAGGCAGGTGGGAGCCCGGTTGATTTATTTCAGTCACATATGGGCAGCTTCCTGCCAAGATCCCTGGGTATAAGATCTTATCGCCCAGGGATACCGACTGGAATTTCAGGAACTCCCACCTCCCAGATTCTTCAAATCAGGCTTACCAGCTTCTCCAGAAGCAAGTTTGACCTTACGGGCAGCAATTCAAAAACTGGTACAGACTCAAGTCATTGTTCCAGTTCCTCTTCACCTACACAACAAGGGTTATTATTCCAAACTATTTGTAGTACCGCAACCGGACAGTTCGGTAAGGCCCATTTTAAATCTCAAGTCACTGAACCCATACTTACGGGTGTTCAAATTCAAGATGGAGTCTCTGAGAGCGGTGATCTAAGGTCTGGAGGAAGGGGAGTTCCTGGTGTCTCTGGACATTAAGGATGCGTACCTTCATGTTCCAATCTGGCCGCCTCACCAGGCTTATCTACGGTTTGCGTTACAGGACTGTCACTACCAGTTCTAGGCCCTGCCATTTGGCCTCTATACGGCACCGAGGGTGTTCACCTAGGTGATGGCAGAAATGATGTTTCTCCTCCGCATGCAGGGGGTGAACATTATACCATACCTGGACGACCTGCTGATCAAGGCACCGTCCAGAGAGAAGTTGTTGCACAGCATTGCCCTGTCGACTCGCCTATTCCAGGATCATGGGTGGATTCTGAACCTGCCGAATTCTCACCTGGACCCAACAAGGAGACTTCCGTTCCTGTGACTGATACTGGATACAGAGGAAAAGAAAGTGTTTCTTCCGATGGAAAAGGCATTGGTGATCCAGTCATTGGTGCGGGACGTCCTGAAACCGTCCCGGATATCAGTGCATATTTGCATCCATCTCCTAGGAAAGATAGTAGCCTCTTACGAGGCACTACAGTACGGAAGGTTTCAAGCAAGGCCCTTCCAGCTGGATCTGTTGGATAAGTGGTCCGGATCGCATCTTCACATGCACCAGAGGATATGTCTGTCGCCAGAAGCCAGGATCTCCCTTCTGTGGTGGCTTCAGACGTCTCACCTGACCGAGGGTCACCAGTTCGGGATTCAAAATTGGATTCTGCTAACTACCGACGCAAGCCTCAGAGGTTGGGGAGCAGTCACCCAAGGGGAACAGTTCCAAGGAAAATGATCAAGTCAGGCGGCCATTCTTCCGATCAACATTCTGGAACTAAGGGCCATATACAATGCCTTCTTCAGGCGTCACATCTTCAAGATCAAGCCATTCAGGTTCAGTAGGACAACGTGACGGCTGTAACGTACATAAACCAACTGGGATGAACGAAGTGCAGAGCTGAGATGTCAGAGGTAACAAAAATTCTCCTCTGGGCAGAAAGACACACGGTGGCGTTGTCAGCAATCTTCATTCCGGGAGTAGACAGCTCGGAAGCATACTTCCTCAGTAGGCACGACCTTCACTGAGGAGAGTGGGGCCTTCACCCACAGGTGTTTAAGTCCTTAACACGTCGGTGAGGAATTCCGCAGATAGACCTGATGGCCTCTCGTCTCAACAAGAAGCTAAAGCGCTATTGTTCCAGGTCGAGGGACCCACAAGCTGTGGCGGTGGACGCTCTGGTGACTCCATGGCTTTACTAGATGGTTTACGTGTTCCCACCTCTGCCACTGATCCCAAGAATTCTCAAAAGAATAAAAAGGGAAAAGGTTCATGCAATTCTCATTGCTCCAGATTGTCCGAGAAGGGCCTGGTACGCGGATCTACTGGGGTTGCTCCTGGAGGACCTGTGGCCTCTACCTCTGCTAGAGGATCTTCTGCAGCAGGGGCCTTTCGTTTATCAAGACATACCGTGGCTATGTTTGACGGAATGGAAGTTGAGTGTCAGATTTTAGCCCGGAAAGGCATTCCGAACAAGGTTATTCTGACCCTGATCCAAGCTAGGAAAGGGGTAACGTCTAAACATTACAACCATATTTGGAAAAATATGTCTCGTGGTGCGAAAACAGGAAATTTCCTGGACTGGAATTTCTACTAGGACGTTTTATCCTTTTTGTACAGTCAGGTGTGGATGTGGGCCTATGTTTGAGCTCCTTGAAAGTCCAGGTTTTGGCCTTGTCCATTTTCTCCCAGAAACAATTGGCTTCCCTTCCTGAGGTTCAGACGTTCTTGAAGGGTGTTCTACACATCCAACCGCCCTTTGTGCCTCCCACGGCACCTTGGGATCTTAAGATGGTATTGCGTTTTCTGCAATCGGACTGGTTTGAATCTTTACAGGAGGTTGACGTTAAGTTTCTTACGTGGGGGGGCGTGGCCTGGCTGGCATCAGGAGAAGTCGGGTTCCTGCAGAGCTCCGGCCAGCAACACAATAAAATAAACCTCTGAGCTAACTTTGGGGGCCCACCTGCAAGGAAACAATCCCCTGAGCCCTGCTACATCACCCTGCACCCGGAGGTCGAGCCTGCGGAATCGGGGAGGCCCTGTGTTGCCCCCTGCGGATTGCGGCCTACCTCCGCCCCAGAAGCCGGGGCCTCGATTTTGGTGTGGAGCCGTCGGTCCGTCGGACCTGGTGCGGCGATTCTGCGGACCCCTCCCCCACCTGAGCGGCGCTCCCTGGCACCCAAGAGCTCACCCATCAGCCACTGACCCTCACAGGAGACCGGCGACCGGACAATCTGCGGGAGGTGAGAGCCGGGACGAGTGTGACTGGCGGCCGGCGGCCATCTTGTGGTTGGCGCCGCCCGGACTTTAAGCTCTGCTTTGCCGATCCCTGGCCTCTCCGGGCGCCTGCCCTCCGACCCCCACCTCATACATCCTCGCAAGAACAGATCTCCCCCCCCCCCCCCCCCCACTGGTGGGGATCAACGACCCGGGGACCTACGGAGGATCCGTGTTTCATTTACAGGCGGCGGCCATCTTGTGACTGGCACAACTCTCTCCTCACTCCATAGCTAGAAATGGCTGTAGCTCTAGCTCCCTCTTGTGGCGACTTTTAGATTAGACAACTCACAGCCACTATAAATATATTTCTATACTCCTGCCTATTCTCATGTCTCCTGTTTAGCGGCTGGAGGGGAGTTATCATATTACACCTTGAAACAACAGGTGCAAACTTTAACAGCCCTGCCGCCATCTGCCCGGAGGCTTTCACCCTGCAGAGAGCTGACCCTGCACCCCTGCTGGAATAGGCGCTGCTGCGATCACCTATATCTCGGAAGCTCCACCTGCTCCACCCATAAACCCATGCCGGCCTCTACACCTGTGTGACATTTCTCCTCGCCCATGTGCGCTGTTCACGGACTGATGCCTACCGGTCCTGAGCTATTACTCGTTGAGATGTAACCTGTTATACTTCCGCTTCTTTTTTCCTCTCCATGTGACCTCATTATAGCCTGCTCCTTGCGTGAGGCGACTCCTACTGTATAAATCGGTTCTCCGTTGCCCGCTTATTTTTATGGAAAAATTTCTCATACCCACCCCGATGTCAATTGCTGACCCCGCCTCTACAACCCGAGGCGATACTGTGTGGAGACACTCGTCTGATTCAGATTGCTCTGTCACCCGTTCCAGGTCCTTACAAAAACGCAAGTCTGCTCCGGCCAATAAGCCTCCCAAAATGAAACCTGCGGATATTGCGGCGGTGCTGGGCCCTCTACTAGATGAAAAACTGGCGGGCCTTAGAGAAGCTATTGACTCTACTCTATCCAAATTAACTCAACACTCTGGCCGCTTAGATGACGTCGAACAGAGGGTGTCTACCCTGGAGGATGATTTGCATGCAGCACAACTCACCATTAATTCACAGCAAAGCGACATTTCGGATCTGACCCAGAAGCTAGATGATTTGGAGAATCGCGGACGCAGAAGTAATCTCCGGGTGGTGGGTATCCCTGAATCGGTCAAAGGCTATGAGTTACTTGATCTTCTCTCTAACTGGATACCGCAACAACTGGCCATGGATCTCAAAGGTGCCCCTCTGGCTATTGAGCGGGCACATAGAATAGGCCCTGAACGTAAAACGAACTCTGGTCGCCCTCGCCCGGTGATCATGAAAATCCTTAATTATGCCGACAAAGCTCGACTCTTAGACCACTACCGGAAGACGGATAGCTTAACCTACAACGGAGATCGGCTCTTGATATTTCAGGATTTTTCCACCATTGTCGCTGCTAAACGCAAGGAGTTTGCCCCGTTGTGCAAGCAACTGTTTAATGCCAAAATCAAATTCTCTCTCCTGTACCCGGCCCGGCTGCGGGTCTTCGAGGACGGCAAGCCGTTGTTCTTCGATGACATAACACTCGCCAAGGCCCACTTCTCGAGTTTACCCACTTGACTGTTGCACTGTTATTATTGCTTGCATGCATGTTTTTCTCTCCTTTTTTTTTCTCCATCTGCAGGTCACGTGGAGAGGAATAATTGCGCAGCTCTGTGTATACAATGAGCTGTAAATTTTCTTGTTTTTCTTGTTTGTTTTCTATGTTACTGTTTAATATTGTTGGTTGCACCTGCCAGACCTGCCGACCCCGATCCTCCATGGGTCAACCCCTTCCCGCTCGCTGGGACGGGCAGGGGCCCTACTTTACCTCTAGTATATTTTTTCTTGCATTCCCAACCATCGGTATAGGCTGATATAGCTGACCCTGCTCCTACTCCCCCCGCCGCCGCGGAAGATACCCCACTCCTTGCCTTCAATATAGTATCATGGAATGTGGAGGGCCTTAACGCTCCAGTGAAGCGTAAGAAAGTGCTCTCCCACCTCCACCGTTTGACCCCTCACATCACCTTCTTACAGGAAACACATTGGCTGGACGATCCCCGTAACACTCTACGTGCCCCCTGGATCGGGGATTGTATCTCGGCCCCTTACTCTAATAAGACCAGGGGAGTTGCCATCCTTTTTCACAAGTCCCTACAATATTCGATACGCAGAAAATTTCTCGATCCTAATGGGAGATTTATTTTGCTAGATGTGATTATTGATAATGTCTTGTATACTCTCCTTAATCTATATGCCCCAAATGTCTCTCAACAGGATTTTTTTGCAGTTGTCCTACAGAAACTTTCCTCTTGGGGGAGCTCTAATCTAATCCTAGGAGGAGATTTCAACACGGTCATCGATCCGTCCATGGACAGGTCTGGGGTGAGTACTTCATCCTCCAAATCCGGCTATGATCTTCTTTCTTCCCTCTGTTCACAACTTGCTCTCTCTGACCCTTGGCGTATCCATCACCCTCTTCTTCGTGATTACTCTTTCTACTCTCACCCCCACTCCACACACTCCCGTATTGATTATATTTTCTTATCCCGACACCTCTTTCCTAAAGTCACTCACACATCGATTCAAAATATTATTATCTCAGACCATGCCCCTATTATGATCTCTCTTAAGCTTGCGTTGCCCCAATGCTTTTCCAAATGCTGGCGATTCCCTGCCTATCTTACTCACTCTGAGGATTTTCTCCTACACCTTAGACACACTTGGCACACCTACGTTTCTGATAATTTGACCCAGGCGGAGGATGTCTCACTGTTCTGGAGCGCCTCTAAAGCTGTTATCCGGGGCCACATTATCTCATACGTAAATTCCAAACGCAAAGCATTTAACTCCCGCCTCCATGAACTGAGCTCCCTTCTCACCTCAACTTATAGAACGTATAAGCGTTCCGACACTCCCGCACATAAAGAGGCTTACCTGACTGCTAAACAAGTATATGATACCTTCCTAACAGAGCAGGCCCAGACACGATATGATTACCAGCGGAACAAATTTTTTAGATGGGGTAATAAATCGGGCAGACTCTTGGCAAACCTCGCTCGGGGACCCCGGACGCGCACATGGGTTGAGGTGGTTAAATCTTCAGACACTATTATATCAGATCCGACAGCCATTTGCGCCGAATTTATGCAGTTTTACAAATCCCTATATACAGCAGAGCCAGATAACGTGGAGACAGGTAAATCCTTTCTGTATGACGCTCAGCTTCCTGTCCTCTCTCGAGATGACAGGGACCTTCTCGAGATGTCTATAACTGAGGAAGAGATACTCACAACTATCAAATCTTTACCAAACGGCAAGAGCCCAGGCCCTGATGGCTTTGGGGCTGAATATTATAAATTACTTAATGCTGAACTCACACCCACTCTAGCCAAATTATATAATCATATCTTTACCTCCGGAACTATACCCTTATACTTCAATGAGGCACGGATAATCGTAATACCCAAGCCGGGTAAAGATCCCTCCCTTGTGGGTTCTTATCGCCCTATCTCACTTCTTAACCAAGACTTCAAATTGCTTACCAAACTAATGGCCAACCGTCTACAGTCTTGTCTGCCTCATCTCATTTCCCCGGCCCAATTAGGCTTTATTAAAGGCAGACAATCTGTACAAGGTATTAGATCGGCGATAGCTGCTATTTCCCATACCCGCCTTCATAATTTGGAAGACAATATTCTTATCAATCTAGACGCCGAAAAGGCCTTCGATAAAATCGCTTGGCCACACCTTTTTAGAGTGCTCTCCCATCAGCAATTTGGCACTAATTTCTGTAGTCTAATGCGGACCCTCTGCACTGCTCCGATGGCCCAGGTGGTAGTTAATAATGTGGCCTCCTCTTCCTTTTTTCTTGAGAGAGGCACCAGACAAGGATGCCCTCTCTCCCCTCTGCTTTTTAATTTGGCCTTGGAACCTTTTATTCGTTATATCCAACTACTACCTGGGTTTAGAGGCATTGTTATTGGGGATCGCGAACTCAAAGTTATAGCCTTCGCAGATGACCTACTTATATGTACCTCTGACCCTAAACGCTCCCTTCCTGTATTGGTAGAGGCAATTGACAGATTTTCGTCTTTTGCTGGCTTCTCCATTAACTTTGCCAAGTCTGAAGCCCTGGCCATATTTGGCCAGGCGAGACTGGGTTGGATTAGACCCTTCCCGTTTAGATGGGCCCCCTCGCATATCACCTTTTTAGGAGTGGCTCTACCACAACATCTCTCCACCCTCTATGCACGTAATATTACCCCGATCATACATAAAATACAGACTGAACTTAGCCTATGGCAAAACCTTCCCCTTAATATGTTAGGGAGATGCAACCTGTTTAAAATGGCAAGCTTCCCGAAACTCCTGTATATTCTCCAAATGACTCCCATTCTTCTCACTAACTCCGACTTTTCTTTACTTAATACCTTGCTTTCCAAGTTTATATGGAACCGTAAGCGCCCCAGGATAAGCCTAAAAAAAATGACGCAATCGGTGCGCCAAGGGGGTGTAAACCTACCAAACATTAAACAATACAATCTAGCGTGCTTACTACGTTTCGCTATGGATTGGCTCAGTGGCAACGATGTATTCACAGATACCAAGTTAGAATCTCAGCTTTGTGCTCCTCTCTCTCTTGCTTACCTCCTACATGCCCGGCCCTCTCAAATAAAATCTTCCCAATTTGATAACCCGCTATTGTCTTCCACTATTAAGGCGTGGAAAATGGCTAGGAAAGCCCTTGGTCTCAAATATTATTACTCAGTATCTCTACCTTTGCTTGGAAACCTGGAGTTCCAAAATGGTACTGCCTCTTTGCCTTTTGGTGCTTGGTGCTCCTCTGGTTTAAAGACTCTACGTAATCTGATGACACCTACTCACACTCCTTTGCCATTCCAGGAGGCTATTGAGAAATATGCAATTTCACCCCTGCATGGATTTTACTACTCCCAGGCTATACATTATCTTACATCCGTTCTCCCTCACCTCACGGGAAAAGACTTTGTTAACCCCTTAGACTCCCTTTTACGCTCCAACACATACTCCATATCTTCTATCTATGCGCGCATCCGCACTGAACTGGACCCCCACACTGATTTTCCTGATCTGGCTAAATGGATCTCCCAAGTTCCTACACTCACAGTAGACACCCTACTAGATACTTTTTTTATGACCCTTAAACTAATACCGGCTAGTATATATCAGGAAATGGCCTATAAACTGCTACACAGGGCATATATTTCGCCCAAACAAGGTTTTCTAATGGGTATATCAGATAGGGCCGGATGTAATAAATGCTCAACGGTAGAAGCTGACCTTTTCCATTGTCTCTGGGCCTGCCCTGTCATCCAAAAATTCTGGCATACCTTACACCACTATGGCACCTCAACGCTAGGCATCCCCTTTCAATGCACTGCTCCCTGGGCCCTCTTTGGTCATCTGTCGGACCAACCTGGAATTCCACGCACTGATAAAAAATTGATAGTGCTACTTTCAGCAGTGGGGAAAAAAGCTATATTGCAACAGTGGATCCATCCTACCTCTCCTACTCTCCCTATGGCTACTTCTAGGTTACTCTTCTTATTTAATATGGACTGGCTGGAGGCCTCTATCCACAAGGAAACCCTGACTCCTGCACTCTTTAAGTGCTGGGATAAATACATCTGTACCCTCCCTGCCCACACTAAACTAGCAATACATAAATGTTTCCAATCTAACTTTTGGTACTCTCTCCGACAACTTGATAGCCAACTTTCTCTAACTGACTGAGCCTCCTATCTTCCCCTCCCCCTCTTCTTCTTCATCCGTACTTCCCTCTCCACACACTTCTTCTTTTCTTTCCCCTTTCTTCTTATTTCTCCTGTTTCTTCCCTGGCGGATTGGTTGGACACTTCTATGGACGGATCGGTGGCCTGTGGCTCTTGGTAGGTGTTTTTGCCTATTTTTGTTCTAACGTTTTTGTGATGTTCTTTTTTACCTCCCCTTTTTTTTTTTTTTTTTTTTTGTTATTTGAACTGCCGGAATTGAGTGTCAGTTTTTAGTCAGTCATATTCAGTCCCATTCTCAATATATTATAGCCTGACCGCCGCTCTTCTGGTGGTTTACAGTTTGTTCTTGTTGATTGTTTTGGAAAATTGGAAAATTTCCTCCACCTACTCATATATGCTGTGTACTTTTACCTTTCTTATTTGCCTACTTTGATGTAGATATGTTTGATATGTATGCGGTTTTTTCCTTACTTCTGTACCATGTTTTGGAGGTATTTAATAAACATATTTGGAAAAAAAAAAAAAAAAGTTTCTTACGTGGAAGACTGTTACACTGTTGGCCTTGGCTTCGGCAAGGCGTGTGTCAGAACTGGGGGCGTTGTCTCACAAAAGCCCCTATTTGATTTTTCATGAAGATAGAGCTAAACTCAGAACTCGTCAGCAATTTCTTCCTAAGGTGGTGTCTGCGTTTCATAACAAGCAACCTATTGTGGTTCCGGTGTTTATGGACACCTCTGCTACCTCTAAATCCCTGGATGTGGTGGGGGCTTTGAGGATCTACGTGAAGAGGATGGCTCGTCACAGAAAATCTGACTCGCTGTTTGTTCTCTGTGATCCCAAGAAAATTAGGTGTCCTGCTTCAAAGCAGTCTATTGCTCGCTGGATCAGGCTTACTATCCAGCAGGCTTATTCATCGGCCGGATTGGCGGTTCCTAAAGTACAGACCCACTCTACTAGGTCGGTGGGTTTTTGCTGGGCGGCTGGCCGGGGTGTCTCGGCTTTACAGCTCTGCCAAGCGGCTACTTGGTCAGGTTCGAACACGTTTGCTAAGTTCTACAAGTTCGATACTTTGGCCTCTGAGGACCTTCAGTTTGGTCAATCAGTTCTGCAGGAACCTCAGCACTCTCTTACCCGGTTTGGGAGCTTTGGTACATCCCCATGGTACTAATGTGGACGCCAGTATCCTCTAGAACGTAAGAGAAAATAGGATTTTAATTACCTACCGGTAAATCCTTTTCTCGTAGTCCATAGAGGATACTGGGCGCCCGACCGGTGCTTCGTTTCTGCACTGTTACTTGGTTAAGTATTGTTATTGGTTCAGCCATTGCTGTTCCTATTCAAGTTGGGTTAGCTTGGCTTTCCTCTTGTTTGTGTGTTCTGGTTCGAATCTCACCACTGTTCAGTTAAATCCTTCTCTCAAAGTATGTCCGTCTCCTCGGACACAGTTTCTAGACTGAGTCTGGTAGGAGGGGCATAGAGGGAGGAGACAGCCCACACTATTAATTTCTCAAAGTGCCCATGGCTCCTGGTGGACTCGTCTGTGGACTCGTCTATACCCCATGGTACTAATGTGGACCCCAGTATCCTCTACAGACTACGAGAAAAGGATTTACCGGTAGGTAATTAAAATCCTATTTTTTTCTCCAGCTTTTTCTCCACGTTAAGTGGAATGTTAGAACATGGATCCCTAAATCTGAAATACAGAACATGGGAGCTAGGGCAGAGCACCTGAAAAGTAAACACAATGCCTTAATTGCCTCCTGATCAGCAGGACTGTGAGTGATTGCAACTGTGAATGAAAAAAAAAATAACTGTCTAAGGGGGACATTTACTAAGCAGTGATAAGAGCGGAGAAGTGAGCCAGTGGGGAAGTTGCTTCTTCAACCAATCAGCAGCTCTGTATCATTTTCTAGTATGCAAATTATAGATGTTACTTCAGTGCTGATTGGTTGCCATGGGCAACTTCTCCACTGGCTCACTTTTACGCTCTTATCACTGCTTAGTAAATATCCCCCTAATTGTCCTAAGTGTGAAACTCCTGGTGCAGTTTTTTTTGGTATCTGCTATGCCATCCTGAAACATGTAGGTGAACCGTGGAGGTGAATTAGGTTCCTAGCCATACAGGATGTTAGAACACCATGAACCCGAAGGTGTGACCACAACAATGAAGTAAAATATAACAGTTTATTGAACACACAGTATAAACCTTGGCAATGAGATATCTTCAACAGTGAGTGCAGAATGAAAATGCAGTACAGTTCCTGGGCATGCAACTGGTATTTGAGATTGTGGCTATGCAGAACAAGATAACAAAGTCCTTGCCAAAATCCAGAGTTGGAAAGTCCGTGGCCACAGCTAACCGCTGTAATGAGGAACGAGCAAGTACTGCCCAGTAGGTGGTAGACAGGAGACTGGGATAGGCACTGATACACTGAGGTTGAAGAGATGTAGATAGGATTGCCAGAGACTACCGGACGGAACCGGTGTGAGGAAAGATGTGCTGAACTCACCACTGGAGCAACAGTTCGATGGTGAGCATCAATGGATACTGTGGTCCAATGTTGTGTGAAATGATATGCAGGGCGATATATGAATACCGCTGGAGATGACGTGAAGCACCGCTGTAGGCAGATGGTAACACCAATCACTGCTGGAAGCTGAAAGCGATGTAAGTGACACGCTGGAAGCCAGTGACACTTTACCACAGAAGCTAGTGAGCGATGCCGTAGATAATGGAAGCAATAACGATACCAGGAAACCGCTGGAAGCTGGAGGCAGAAAAGAACCAACGCTGGAAGCCGATGTCAGGACAGCAGTAGAAAGCCAGGAAGCAGAGCTGGAAGACTGCAGGAGTCAGGCTGCACCGCAGGATGGTAATTGGTGCCGGTCTCTTGGAGAAGCTGAATCACAGGAGCTGGAATACCTGGAAAGTCAAGCTGAGAATTCACCAAACAGGAGAGACATGTATAGTATACAGGATTGAGAACCAAAGCACTGACAATCATCCAGCCCTGGAGCAGGATATTTATACCAGCTGGTGAGCAGGGATTGGCTGGATAATTACACAGAGTCCAGACTGCAGCGGATAGGCTGAAAACAACATGTGATGAAAACAAACATGGCTGCACCCATGTTTGAAACTGGAGGGAAAGTCTGTTTGTATTTTACATGTGAGAATCAGCAGTAATGGTGGTGGAGGCCGCAGAGGGCAGGAGACTCCATACTTTTAAAAGATGGATGTTTATTATAATGTTGCCATGTCAGCGCTGCTGTGATCACAGAGGAGAACCTTGAGACACAGATATGCAGCACGCTGCCCACAGACAGCATAGATGGAACCCAGGCCAGTCTCAGAAGGCACTTAGCAGGTAATTAATGGGGGTTAATAACCCGGATCGTGACAGCACCCCCCCCCCCCATCCTTTAGGACACTTCTTAGGCTTACGAGGAAATCTGGCATGGAAAGCTTGGACCAACTTGGGAGCATGGACATCCGATGCATTTGTCCAGGAACGTTCCTCAGGGCCATAGCCCTTCCAATCAATTAGGTACTGAAGATGACCGTACCGGAAGCGTGAGTCCAGAATCTTGGCAACCTCATACTCCACACCTTGTTGAGTTTGAACCTTGGGTGCTATGGGGAGCGCAGAATGGAAACGATTCAAGACCACTGGCTTGAGAAGAGAAATGTGAAATGTCCTAGGAATCTTCAGGAATGGAGGCAATTTGAGTCTATAAGCAACTGGATTGACGACTTGTTCAATCTGAAACGGGCCGATGTACAGAGGAGCAAACTTCATACTTGGAACTCTTAATCTCAGATTTTTAGTAGACAGCCAAACACGGTCACCTGGTTTGAGGGCTGGAATTGCCCTATGCTTCTTGTCTGCAAACTTTTTGTACCTTGAGGAAACTTTCAAGAGAGCTGTCCGGATATTCTTTAAGTTTTTAGAAAACTGACGAAAGGTGACATCAGCTGCAGGTACTGCTGTTGCTGGAAGCGGTTGAAACTCTGGAACCTTTGTATGGAGACCGTAGTTGGCAAAGAATGGCGTAGAAGAGGATGAAGAGTGGTACTGGTTATTATGACAAAATTCGGCCCATGAAAGAAGATGAACCCAGTCGTCTTGAGAAGAGGATATATAAATTCGGAGGAAGGACACCAAGTCCTGATTCACCATTTTCGGTTTGCCCATTGGTTTGGGGGTGATAAGCTGTGAAAAACTTTAGCTTGACTTGGAGTGCTGAGCACAGACTTCGCCACAATTTGGCTACGAACTGGACACCTCTATCAGAGATAATCTCTTCTGGAAGACCATGTAATCTGAAGATTTCTTGAATAAAAACTTGAGTCAGCTTGGAAGCTGATGGAAGACCGGTGAGAGGAACGAAGTGAGCCATCTTGGTGACCGGTCAACTACCACCCAGATGGTATTATACTTGTTACATTCAGGAAGATCTTAAATAAAGTCCATAGATAAATGGGTCCATGGGCGACGAGGAACAGACAAGGGTACCAGTTGTCCAGCGGGTGACTGGCGAGGTACCTTGTGCTGGGCACATTTAGGGCAGGATGCAATAAACTCTGTAGTGTCTTTCTTCAGGGTAGGCCACCAGTATGATCTGGAAATGAATTCAAAAGTTTTCTGAATACCCTCATGTCCGGCGAAGCGAGAGCTTCCTTCTAAGGGCCGGTTTCACAAAGCTTTTCCCTGGCAGAGGCATAGAGTCCACTCTCATGGCGGAGAATGCTTCTGGATCGAGACTGGGATATTTACCAGTAGACTCAGACTCATTTTCTTGCTCCCAGGTGTGGGAAAGAGCATCACCCTTGCGATTCTGTGACCCTGGACAAAACGAAAGTTTAAAGTCAAACCTGGAAAAGAAGAGTGCCCATCTGGCTTGACGAGGGTTGAGGCATTGGGCGGCTTTTAAGTACAGAAGGTTCTTGTGGTCTGTCAGGATAGTGATGGTATGAGAAGCTCCCTCCAGTAGATATCTCCATTCTTCAAGAGCGAGTTTAATAGCTAAAAGTTCTTGATCACCAATGGCGTAATTACGCTCAGCAGAAGAGAACTTCCGTGAGAAGAAGCCACAGGGATATAAGTAACCATCCTCGGCTCTTTGAGAGAGCACAGCGCTGACTCCGACTGAAGAGGCATCCACCTCTAAGGTGAAGGGTGAGCTGGTATCAGGCTGTTTCAGAACTGGAGCGGAGACAAACTTCTGTTTGAGTAGATAAAAAGCTTGAGTAGCTTCTTCCGATCAATTGGAGGGATTAGCACCTTTTCTTGTAAGAGCAGTGATAGGTGGTACAATAGTCGAGAAGCCCCGAATGAACCTCCTGTAATAATTGGTGAACCCCAGAAATCTTTGAACACCCTTGAGTGTTGTGGGTATTGGCCAATCACGGATAGCCTGGAGTTTCTCAGGATCCATCTCTAATCCGGAACCTGACACGATGTACCCCAGAACCGGAATTGACTTGACCTCAAAGACACATTTTTCCAATTTACAATAGAGATGGTTGACATGGAGACGGGACAGTACTTCCTTGACCCAGTGACAATGCTCCTTTAAGTCATTAGCAAAGATTAAAATATCATCGAGGTAGACCACAACATGTCGGTAGAGGATATCATGAAAATTTTGTTCACGAAATGTTGGAATATTGCTGGAGTGTTACTGAGTCCGAAAGACATGACGAGGTACTCGTAATGTCCATCACGGGTGTTAAACGCGGTCATCCACTTGTCACCCTTCCGGATACGGATGAGATTGTACACACCCCTCAGGTCCAACTTGGAAAAGATGGTGGCACCACTGACACGATCAAATAGCTCGGTGATAAGAGGCAAAGGATACCGTTTTTTCACTGTGATGTCATTGAGCCCACGGTAGTCAATACAGGGTCGCAGACCACCATCTTTCTTTTTCACAAAGAAGAAGCCTGCACAGCTGGTGAGGAGTGAGGTTGAATGAAACCTTTGGCAAGGTTTTCTTTTATATACTCCTCCATGGAGTGGGTCTCTGGAAGCGACAACGGATAGGTGCGTCCTCGAGGTGGAGACTTCCCTGGAATGAGATCAATGGGACAATCCCACTCCCTATGAGAAGGAAGAATATCTGCAGAGGATTTACTAAACACATCAGTGAATCTTGGTAGAGGTGGAACATCTGTAGACTTGGAAGAAGAGGTGCGAGCTGGAAGTACCTTTTGAAGACAAGTCTCTGAACAGGAGGACTCCATGCCAAGATATGCGTAGTCTTCCAATCAATTTGTGGATTGTGGAGACGAAGCCATTGAAGGCCTAGAACCACAGGATGCGTGGCTTTTGGAATGACCAGAAAATATATCAACTCGGAGTGAAGAGCTCCTACCTTCAGATGGATAGGCAGGGTCTTCAGATTAATGACTGCATCGGAAATCCTTCTGCCATCCACCGCAGTCAGGCATATGGAAGATGAAAGTCTCTCGGTGGGTAGGGACCACCGCTTAACGAATTCCACAGTCACGAAGTTTCCGGCTGCTCCAGAGTCCAACAAAGCGATGAGATTCCTGAAGCACTGAGATACCTGAAGAGAAACTGGAAGGTTACAGTCACATAAAGATGGAGAGGAATTCATTACTCTTAGCCGACCCTCTCCTTGATTGGCTAGGATTTGGAGTTTCCCTGATGCTTCAGACAAGCATTGATGACATGAGATGGAGCAGCACAATATAGACACAGGTGTTCTGATAAGCGTCTTCTACCCTCTGCAGGAGACAGATGAGAGCGGTTGATCTGCATGGGCTCATCTTTGGGTGGAGATAGCTGACGAGGAGGTATAACACTGGAGGTTTTAGGAAGTGTGGACCTTCCTCGTTCAATTGCCCTTTCACGGAATCTGAGATCAACTTTGATGCAGAGGGATATGAGCTCATCAATTTTAGGAGGTAAGTCTCTAGTAGCGAGCTCATCTTTAATTCGCCCAGACAAGCCGTGCCAGAAAGCTGCGTAGAGAGCGTCGTCATTCCATGAGAGTTCAGACACAAGGATCTGGAATTGTACTAAATATTGACCGACTGTCCGTGTTCCCTGACGTAGCCGGAGGAGATCAGTGGAGGCAGATGTCACACGTCCTGGCTCGTCGAAGATGTGCCTGAAGGTCGCCACAAAATTTGTATTAGAAGAAAGCAGGACATCAGACTTCTCCCATAGAGGTGAGGCCCAATCCAGAGCAGGACCACTGAGGAGGGAGATAATGTAGGCAACCTTTGTGCGGTCGGTTGGAAAGTTGCCAGGCTGCAACTCAAAGTGAATTTCACAATGGTTTAGAAAACCTCAACAGGCTTTAGGGGAACCATCGAACTTGGCTGGTGTCGGTAAATGAAGACGAGGAGCAGAAACGGGAATGGTGGGTGGGGTTACCACCAAAGGTACTGTATTCGGCACACTGGACGCCCCTGAACCACGGAGGGTTGTTTGAATCCCATCCAGCCGGGAGGAGAGGTCCCGGTAGACAGCGAATCACTTGACCCTGTGCAGCCTCCTGATGTTCAAGGCGGGCTACAAGTTGTTGCATTGGGGTAGTCGCTTGGGCCTGGTCTCCAGCCGGATCCATTAGGTCAGTGCTTACTGTCACAACTGAGGGCTGAGGCTGACTGAGGGAAGCCTCAGATGTAGGAGCTGGCGTGTAGGTGAACCGTGGAGGTGAAATTAGGTTCCCAGCCATACAGGATGTTAGAACACCATGAACCCGAAGGTGTGACCAGAGCCGGCCATAGGCATAGGCAAACTAGGCAATTGCCTAGGGCATCTGGTATGCCTAGGGGCATCAGCAGCTTCTGCTGATTAAAATGATATGCAGCATGCCTATATTCTGTGTGTAGCATTTCATATGCAGATACAGCCACACTCTCACACAGTATATAGGCATGTTGCATATCATTGTAATCAGCAGAAGCTGCTTGTGCATCCTAGCCACATAGCAATGCAAATAAGATGCATTTTCATTAAAAAAAAGGTGCCCACCGTTAGCATTGAGGCAGGATTTATGAGGACACATCTGTATTCAAGCAGAGGCAGTGGTCACAGTGTTAGTGGCAGTGTGAGTGTTGTGTGCATGTGAGTAAGTTGGTTGTGCAGTAGTGTTCGGAATATGTGTAAGGAGCATTATGTGTGTCATGTAAAAATGCATTAATAATGTGCAACATATGTGTAAGGGACATTACGTGTAAAAGGGCATTAATAAAGGTTGTCATAATGTTTAAGGTGCATTATGTTTATAAGGACATTAATAATGTGTCTCATGTGTAAGGGGCATTACTGTGTGGCATTATGTGTATAATGTGCTCTACTATGTGGCGTTGCGTATAGAAAGGGCACTACTGTGTCGTCTAATGTGAATAAAGAGCAATATGGTGTGGTGTAATGTGAATAAGGAGCAATTCAGTGTGATGTAATGTGAATAAGGGGCCCTACTGTGAGGAGTAACATTTATAGGGTAAAGTGATACTACTGTGGGATGTAATATGAATTATGGACACTATCGCATGATAAAATGTGAATAAAGTTGCAGTACTGTGTGGTGGAATTGGGGTTACTATTGTGTGGCCATGCCCCTTCCCAGCAAAAACACCCCCCTTTTTGGGCTGTGCGCCAAATGTGCGAACAGTTCCTATTTAAAATATAGGGGGTACAAACACCAAAATAAAGACTGCTATGGGTTGATGGTGCTGGGAAAGAGGTGCAAGGTCAGAGGTAGAACCAGCGGTGGTGCTAGGGGGCACCAGCCAAAATCTTGCCTAGGGCATCATATTGGCTAGGGCCGGCTCTGGGTGTGACCACAACAACAAAGTAAAATATAACAGTCAGTTTATTGAACACACAGTATAAATCTTGGCAATGAGATGTTTTCAACAGTGAGTGCAGAATGAAAATGCAGTACAGTTCCTGGGCATGCAACTGGTATTTGAGATTGTGGCTATGCAGAACAAGATAACAAAGTCCTTGCCAAAATCCGGAGTTGGAAAGTTTGTGGCCACAGCTAACCGCTGTAATGAGGAACGAGCAAGTACTGCCCAGTAGGTGGTAGACAGGAGACTGGGATAGGCACTGATACACTGAGGTTGAAGAGATGTAGTTAGGATTGCCAGAGACTACCGTATGGAACCGGTGTGAGGAAAGATGCGCTGAACTCACCACTGGAGCAACAGTTCGATGGTGAGCATCAATGGATACTGTGGTCCGATGTTGTGTGGAATGATATGCAGGGCGATATATGAATACCGCTGGAGTTGACATGAAGCACCGCTGTAGGCAGATGGTAACACCAATCACTGCTGGAAGCTGAAAGCGATGTAAGTGACACGCTGGAAGCCAGTGACACTTTACCACAGAAGCTAGTGAGCGATGCCGTAGATAATGGAAGCAATAACGATACCAGGAAACCGCTGGAAGCTGGAGGCAGAAAAGAACCAACGCTGGAAGCCGATGTCAGGACAGCAGTAGAAAGCCAGGAAGCAGAGCTGGAACACTGCAGAAGTCAGCCTGCACCGCAGGATGGTAATTGGTGCCGGTCTCTTGGAGAAGCTGAATCACAGGAGCTGGAATACCTGGAAAGTCAAGCTGAGAATTCACCAAACAGAAGAGACCTGTATGCAGGATTGACAACCAAAACACTGACGATTATCCAGCCCTGGAGCAGGATATTTATACCAGCTGGTGAGCAGGGATTGGCTGGATAATTACACAGAGTCCAGACTGCAGCGGATAGGCTGAAAACAACATGTGATGAAAACAAACATGGCTGCACCCATGTTTGAAACTGGAGGGAAAGTCTGTTTGTATTTTACATGTGAGAATCAGCAGTAATGGTGGCGGAGGCCGCAGAGGGCAGGAGAGGCCATACTTTAAACAGATGGATGTTTAATATAATGTTGCCATGTCAGCGCTGCTGCGATCACAGAGGAGAACCTTGAGACACAGATATGCAGCGCGCTGCCCGCAGACAGCGCAGATGGAACCCAAGCCTGCAACGCCGGCCCAGTCTCAGAAGCCACTTAGCAGGTTAATAATGGGGGCTAATAACCCGGATCGTGACATAGACATTGTATGGCTACTGTCACACCCTCTTTCTCAGAGTAGGTTGCCCTCATTAACTCAACTATCGGCCATGAGAAGTTTTTATATGATAGCAGAAAGCGTCTCCCAAAATTTTTAAAAAATTTGGTCAAGATGGCGTGTTCCCTTATGCTTTGACCTCTAGTAACTGTACAATGACTTTAGATTTCTAGTTGCCAGTGAGTGTTCAAACATTATTGACTAAGGGGGTCATTCCGAGTTCGCAACTTTTTGCAGCCCGTGCGATCAACTAGACGCCGCCTTTGGGGGAGTGTATTTTTGCATAGCAAGGCTGCGATCGCTTGTGCAGCCCTGCTATGCTAAAAAAGTTTTGTGTAGAACAAGACCAAGGCAAGAGTTACTTACCCTGTGCGATGAATCCAGCGTTACAGGTCCCGGAATTATGTCAGACATCCGCCCTCCAAACGCCTGGACACGCCTGCGTTCGCCGCATCACTCCCAGAAAACGGTCAGTTGCCACCCACAAACGCCCTCTTCCTGTCAATCTCCTTGCGATTGGCTGTGCGAATGGATTCTTTGTTAAATCCATCGCCCAGCAACGATCCGCTTTGTAGCCGTATGATGCGCCTGCGCATTGTGGTGCATACGCATGCGCAGTAGTAACCTGTTCGCTGCGCTGCGAAAAATGGCAGTGAGCGATCAACTTGGAATGACCCCCAAAGTTAAGTTATACTGGACAATTGCTGTCTATGTTTATAGAAAATTATGTAATATGATTGTATCTATTTAAGATATTTAAACTGTACTATAGCATTTCTTTATTTACAGTATGTTCTTATTGAAAGCATGTTTTATATGATATATTTTATATTTAAAAATGTATTGTACTTTGAATATGTTCCTTTTTTTAAATAAAATTTTAATAAAAAGCCTCAATTTATAAAAAAAATAACTGCCACAGAAACAACTTAAATACAATATAAGAGGTGTATCTGCCAACTGATGCCATGTCTGCCAGATGAATGCTGCTGCCAACATAAAGATCTTGGTTGAGCACTAATGCACAGTGAAAGATAATTTGGTTCAACAGTAGCCCTAATGTGCCTTCCAAATGCCCAAAGCTATCCTATTACCTGGATTTATCTAGAGGCACAGTTGCAAAAAAACTGAAATTTGCCTCAACCACTGCGATACAGCACAGTCATAGAATTCCCTACAATTGGGGTGTTTCACTTAAACTCACAAGGAATGGCATGCATGTAATCAGCATAAACCCTGATGAAGGAATACAGTGTAACCTTAAAGTAAACCTACTCCAGCCCAGGGCATAAAGCCAGAATAGTCGACGCCTGAACATTCTGCTGATTCATGAAACTTTCCCATACTTTCTAGCAAAACTTTTATTCCTGAATTTCAAGACTATTTTTCTCAGGAACATCTCGCAACTTACAGGTTCTAACATATGATAAGCATCTCATGATAAACTGTAATGCTGTTCTAGTATGCCTTAAATGTAAAGTTCTATATAGTTTTTATTCAGTATTCCATAAAAGCCCTTATAATGGCTTAAGACCAAAGGCGTATTTAGCTCTGCAGCCATTGACAGGCTGCTACCTCGGGACACCAGTCTCCAGAAGCAGAACTGTCTGTGGAGCAGAGGCAGATTTAGGCCTCATGGAGTCCTAAGCAAGACACCGATTTGGGGCCTCCTTCCTCAAACAGTCCACCCCCCACAATCCTCCCAGTCAGCCAGTGTATAAAAAACTATAAAAACACACCAAAGGCGTGAGCCAAAACATGGACGTGGCCACTGAAAAAGGGGCATGTCAACATTACACACCACCCATTTCTTGCCACCCTGGAAACATTCTTTTCCATTTCATATGCACCTTACCTATATGATGGTTTCTCACAATGGGGAACCTCTGAAGAAATGTATCCTCCATTTGAAGACAGTGTCTTCTGTCAGAATTCACTATACATGTAGGATATCACATCATCCGGAAGATGCCTGATTTCCAAGGTCATCATCATACAACAGCACTTCAACCAGACTCATGGTACTACCTGCCTCCTGCATCTCTCAGCCAAACCATGTCCCCATTGCGTCTCTCAGCCACACCACCTCCCTTGCATCTCTCAGCCACACCATCATCTCCTCCCTGTGTTGCCTCTCAGCAATACCATCTCCCCACTGAATTTCTCAGCCACACCATCTCCCTGCATCTCTCAGCCACACCATCTCCCGTGTCTCTCAGCCAGACCATCATCTCCTCTCTACGTTAACTCTTAGCCATACCATCTTCCCCCTGCCTCTCTCAGCCACATCATCATCCCCTGCATCGTCTCTCAGCCACACCATCATTTCCCCCCCTGCGTTGTCTATCAGCACACCATCATCTTCCCCACCTACGTCGTCTCTCCGCCACATCATCATCACCCCTGTCTCATATCTAAGCCATATCATCTCCCCCACTGTGTCATCTCTCAGCCACATCATCATTTCCCCCACTGCGTCATCTCTCAGCCATATCATCATCTCCTGACATCATGTTTAGCCTGTGTCTCTTACCATCCCCCTCCATTCACTCTTTGCCCCCACTTCATTCTGTGTCTCCCCCTTCATTCTATGTCTCTCTTTGTCACCCCCCCTTTATATTAAGTTTCTCTGCCCCCCCCCTTCATTCTATGTCTCTTCCCCCACTCCCCCCTTCTATGTATCTCTATGTGTGTGTCCCCTCCCCCTTCTATGTCTCTCTGTGTCCTGCTAGCTGCCCTCACCTTCTGGGAACAAGGAGCCAGTGGACGGTGAGGCCAGACAGCAGGCTGAGGCTCAGTGAGTGTTGGTGTCGCAGTTGCACTTCCAGCAAAAGTTTGCATCCAAATAGTTCTCTGAACTTCTTAAATGCCTTAGAGATTAGTGTGCACTGGAACCATCTCCCCAGGTTCGCGTATTCACCTCCTATACCCGAATCCGCCAGTTGGGCTATGTGAATTTCTGAGAGCGGTAGTGCAATGTTGGGTGCTGTGCCAGGGTGGCGAGTAGTGCAGGTACGATGCCTGGAAGCCGGGGATAATTGGACCGGTCTAATGTGCCCCTGTGCTTCGCACTACAGGGATCGAACTGAAAATAAACTACAGCTCCCCACAACTCTTGCTGCTGGGAGCTTCCAGCAGCAAGAGCTGCTGGGAGCTGTAGTTTATTTTCAGTTTCTTCACTGTAGTGCCGGCCTATGCTCAGAGATAGCCGTACCGCGGGGCCCCCTCTGACTCACTGGGCCCTAAGCGGCCACTATGGCTGCATAGTGGTAAATCTACCTCCACCTCTTTGTGAGCTCTCCAGTCTCAGTTCCTGACCCTGCACCCTGGGGTAGGGATGGCCTATGACTGATGGTAATGACTTTTACCATCGATGGGAAAGAACCAGATGTTTTCCCGCCATCGATGATAAAGAGCTATCAAATATTATAATTTTTTTCTCCAGGGTGTCAGGGACACGGAGCATAGTTCTGCCCCCTGACACCCATGAAGCCACGCCCCCAGGCCCTGATTGGCCCGCAACTCAGTCAATATTAAAATAAGGGTGACCATTAATGGTTCCCTTACAGATAGTTTCCCACCATAGAGGTTATCCATCAATGGTACCACTGATGGTAACCATCAATGGATAACCAACCGATGGCCATCCCTACCCTGGGGGATTATTCTGCAGCTGGTAACCTGCGTTAGCAGTCCATGGTGTTCGCCCTCCTTCCAGTGCCTGAAGTGTGGGAACCTTTCAGCAGCTGTCAACTCCCCTGGAGCTTCTCCCGGTCAGAGCTTTGTCCTGTCTGCTGCCTGCACACCCCTGAGTTACAGCTCCCAGCAGTAACAGAATTGCTCCTCCAGAGCTGCTTCCCTGCCTAATGCAGTCCGGTTTCTTGAGTGACGTCGCGCCTCTGGCTTCTAGGTACCTATCTACCCTGCTGTGTATCCCTGCTGTGGCCTCCATAGCCACGCTGGTACCACTAGACAGCTGCACCCTGTGTGTTGCTGTGAAGGACGCAACCACTGTATACTTGAGCCTCCTGCTGCTGCCTCTGTCTGGGGGGTTGGGGATTGATGCTGTTCTGCTGTGACCCTGTGCCTCTAACATTGCCTCCTTCCTTACTGCATTTTTGTCGTTCTCTTGGTTTCCTAAACCCTGCCACTAAGGGGAGAATTTAAGTAGTGACAGTTTACCCGAGTACTAATTGCCATGCCAGACCTGTTCATTTAGCAGGGTTTACCCTGCACATGAGTCCCGTCGGACTGAGCCTCGCAGCTCATGGAGCTGTGAGGAATAGTCTGGGTAAAAAAAACCTAAAAATTTGGTTTCGTGCAGGAAAAAATCCAATGATTTCACATTTTATGTGGAATCAGTGGGTTTTCACACGTGAATTCCGATATTTTGATGATCGGGGCCGTAGCTGACGTCAGAAACCCTCCCTTCAAACGCCTGGACCCTCCTGCATTTCTCTGGACACTCCTTAAAAACGGTCAGTTGCCACCCACAAACGGCCTCTTCCTGTCAGTCACCTTGCGATCGCCCGTGCGATCGCTTTTCTCGCACCCTCCCGTCGCTGCCTGCCGATCCCTGTCGCTGTGGACCGGCACGCCTGCGCATTGCGGTGCATATGCATGCGCAGTTCAGACCTGATCACAGGCTGTACAAAAACACAGCCTAGCGATCAAGTCTGAATTGGGCCCCAAGCTCCCTCTGTCCTACAGTTTTGTGAGTAATGGTCACTGCTCTGCATTCTATTGGCTGAGTGACCCAGCCTTCTTCTGCATCATGCTGGCTAGGATAATAAAGTGATAATAATGTGGCAACGGCCACAAGCCAGTCAGAACATGCAGACTGTCAGGCAGCAATGGCTTCTGATTTGCTGAGGGATGAGAGCTCTGATTGGCTCGCGAGCTGGTGCCACATGACTCTCACAGTATTATCCTAGCCACATTGGGTCTGACTGCAGCTTACACCCATCTGCACCTGTTGCCAGCAGTGGTAGTAAGGCAGACAGAGCCACCTCTCGCCACATGACCAGAAGCACAGGTGCCTGCTGGGAATATGGTTCACCGACATTGTAGCTCCACCTACATTCATGGACATCAAAATCTATATAAATTTACCAAAACAATTAGGCTCGGGCCAGCCTTGCATGAGGGTCAAAAGAACAAGATATACATTGTTATCGAAGATTGGTGTTCTCATTTACAAGGGATTTCCCAGGGAAGATTCCTATAGTAATCTTCAGAATCTCATTTCCTGGGTGTTGAAGAAACACCCAGGAAATGAGATTAGGATAAATTGAATCTGTAAACATCCTTCGAGATGACTGGTACAATAACATCCACATCAGTACAAAGATCTCTTGTTGACTACAGCAGCATCAGTAACGGGAGGGGGGGGGGGGGGGGGGGAGATGTACTATCCAGTATTTCTCTTTCCGCTTTGCCTCTTTACCTAGGTGAAGCAGAAAGCAGTAGCGATGAGATACAGCAATCCCTGTCACATCCCACAGCGCATCATCCTAGTGTTGTTGCGCTGTGTCTCTCGTCCTGACCAGCTCCTCTGGGCATGCGCGAGGTGCGAGATTTTCTATGCAGCCCAGCAGCCGCAGCAGCTACTACAGTGGCTGTAAATGGGACAATGCCACCTGTAGCGGTTGAAATTGATAGCTGTATGTGTCACAATGGTCAGTGCCACTGACAGTTTATACATGGGCTGGAACATTGGCGTGCTGTTTTGTAGATAGCAGAGTCGTTAATGACGGTGATAATGTCGATATTATCTTAAACCATAAAGCTATACCTCTAGATACACTTTTACCTGAATACACGCGCTACGCACTTTGTACGCTATTTGTGTACAGAGTCCCGTACGTGGTACGTACTTGGCGTACACACGCCGCGCTGGGGGTACAAAGAACACACAGCGCGCGCACACACAATTGATAACCTTTAAACCTTGATAGTGATACAATGCAATGATATGATTACACTTTAAACCCTTGGCAGCAAAGTACTGCAACTATGTTATACCTTAAACCTTATGTAGCGCTGGCGGTATAAAGTACCTGCAGTGCGTACACCTTATCAATACTTATAAACCTTATACAGTTAAACTACACTTAAAACCCTTGCAGGAAAGTGAAGACACAAAACCGATTTGTAGTTGAAACCACAGGGTTCTAAGGCCACCGTGGATTATTTCAAAAGGTAAAACAGTACAAATCATACACTACAGGCTAACAAGATAAATCTAAACAGAATAATGGCTACAGAGAATGTACATACGTGAGAATGTTCGCAAGCGCAACCCGGCCGGTCCTCCGCTCGTCACATTGATAGCGTTCAGAGTCTTCTGGCCGGCCAGGCAACAATGGGCTTTTTATACACAACTTACATACACAATACAATGGTCACTGTAATCTCATTGTCCATTGGACACTGAGATGTGTCTTTTCATTACAGGAGAGGTCATAGGTTGATTTGAAAAGATGGGCGATGTCTTTCCCCAACTGCTCTGGTGGGTGGTATCCTCTGGATTCCCGCCGCATACATAATATACAGTAAATACAGTTAATATCTATATTCTACTTTTGCACATAACTATACGCTGGAACATGCGATCTTTCTCTAACCAATACCGGAATGTTACCCTTAAAATACCCTACAGCTGGATACTAGACATCACCTTCCAACTTTTATCTGACCCTTCCGATCATGCAAAGGCGAATCCCTTAGTCCTGGAACTGTTTAAACTGTTGATACTCGCTGATGTGGTGTAGGGGAACTATGTGTACAAAATGCACTATTTGGGTTAAATATGTAATGTTCTAATAACCCTCTATGCGCTCCCAAACTCCGCTGTAAATACCCATACCATGCGTAGGAACGCGGGAGCGATCATACGCAAATTGCGGATATGTGCATGCACAGCGGAATAAGTGCACGCGCAGCGGGCATGTGTGTGGGGTTAGTACATGGTGTATGCATTACAATATTTTTCGACTTTGACAACGGGTGCATAGCGCCCGTCATTTAGCACACATCTCCACAGTATTACATGGAAAAGCAGTATGAGTGTACATAACGTGCGCCGATACCACTTCCCCTCATAACAACTAATCATACACCTACCCCAGAGTTGTCCAGGCATATCAGGGGGTGAAGAATTTAGGGGGTTATTCAGAGTTGTTAGCAAACCAAATTGGGCAAAACCATGTTGCACTGCAGGTGTGGCAGATGTAACGTGCAGAGAGAGTTAGATTTGGGTGGGTTATATTGTTTCTTCGCAGCGTAAATACTGTCTGCTTTATTTTTACACTGCAATGTAGATTTCAGCATGAACTAGAGATGTGCGGCTGGCACTTTTCGTGTTTTGGTTCTAATTCCACTTTCGTGTTTTGGTTTTGGCTTGGTTTTGCCAAAGCCACCCTTTCGTGTTTTTGTTTTGGATCTGGATGATTTTTGAAAAAACATAAAAACAGCTAAAATCACAGAATTTGGGGGTAATTTTGATCCTACGGTATTATTAACCTCAATAACATTCATTTCCACTCATTTCCAGTCTATTCTGAACACCTCACACCTCACAATATTGTTTTTAGGCCAAAAGGTTGCACCGAGGTGCCTGTATGACTAAGCAAAGCGACACAAGTGTGCGGCACAAACACCTGGCCCATATAGGAGTGGCACTGCAGTGGCAGACAGGATGGCAGATTTAAAAAATAGGCCCCAAACAGCACATGATGCAAAGAAGAAAAAGAGTGCAATGAGGAAGTTGGATGGCCAAGCTAAGCGACACAAGTGTGCGGCACAAACACCTGGCCCATCTAGGAGTTTCACTGCAGTTACAGACAGGATGGCACTTAAAAAAACAAGTCCCCAAACAGCACATGATGCAAAGAATAAAAAGTGCAAGATGGAATTGTCCTTGGGCCCTCCCACCCACCCTTATGTTGTATAAACAGGACATGCACACTTTAAGAAACCAATCATTTCAGCAACAGGGTCTGCCACACGACTGTGGCTGAAATTACTGGTTTGTTTGGGCCCCCACCAAAAAAAGAAGCAATCAATCTCTCCTTGCACAAACTGGCTCTACAGAGGCAAGATGTCGACCTCATCCTCCGTTTCCTCACCCCTTTCACTGTGTACATCCACCTCCTCACAGAGTATTAATTCGTCCCCACTGGAATCCACCATCACAGGTCCCGGTGTACTTTCTGGAGGCAATTGCTGGTAAAGGTCTTCCCGGAGGAATTTATAATTCATTTTGATGAACATCATCTTCTCCACATTTAGTGGAAGTAACCTCCTACGCCGATCGCTGACGAGGTTACCGGCTGCACTAAACACTCTGGAGGGGGTGGGGGGGGGGGCAACTTAGGTAAAATAAAGCCAGTTTGTGCAAGGGCATCCAAATTGCCTCTTTTTTCTGCCAGTATACATACGGACTGTCTGACATGCCTACTTGGATGCTGTCACTCATATAATCCTCCACCATTCTTTCAATGGTGACAGAATCATATACAGTGACAGTAGACATGTCAGTAATTGTTGGCAGGTCCTTCAGTCCGGACCAGATGTCAGCTTTCGCTCCTTACTGCCCTGCATCACTGCCAGCGGGTGGGCTTGGAAATCTTATCTTTTTCCTTGCAGCCCCAGTGGCGGGAGAAATTGAAGGATGAGCTGTTGACGGGTCACATTCCGCTTGAGTTGACAATTTACTAACCAGCCGGTCTTTGTACCTCTGCACACTTGTGTCTGCTGGAAAGAGAGATACAACGTAGGCTTTAAACCTAGGATCGAGCACGGTGGCCAAAATGTAGTGATTTCAACAGATTGACCACCCTTGAATCCTGGGAAAGCGAATGAAGGGCTCCATCCACAAGTCCCACATCCTTTGTGGAATCGCTCCGTCTTAGCTCCTCCTTCAATTTCTCCAGCTGCTTCTGCAAAAGCCTGATGAGGGGAATGACCTGACTCAAGCTGGCAGTGTCTGAACTGACGTCACGTGTGGCAAGTTCGAAGGGTTGGAGAACCTTGCACAAGATGGAAATCATTCTCCACTGCGCTTGAGTCAGGTGCATTACCCCTCCTTTGCCTATATCGTAGGTGGATGTATAGGCTTGAATGACCTTTTGCTGCTCCCCCATCATCTGAAGCATATAGAGTGTTGAATTCCACCTCGTTATTACCTCTTGCTTCAGTTGATGGCAGGGCAGTTTCAGGAGTGTTTGCTGGCGCTCCAGTCTTCGTCACACAGTGGCAGAATGCCGAAAGTGGCCCGCAATTTTTCGGGCCACCGGCAACATCTCCTGCACACCCCTGTCATTTTTCAAAAAAATTTTGCACCACCAAATTAATTTTATGTGCAAAACATGGGGCATACTGGAATTTGCCCAGATGTAATGCACGTACAATATCCCCAGGAGAGTCCAATTGGGGTAAGCCATTCTGCAATGATGTTCCTCAGTTTCCGTAAGAGGTTGTCAGCTGTGTGCCTCTTACGAAAAGTGGTGATACATAGCATAGCCTGCCTAGGAATGAGTTGGCGTTTGCGAGATGCTGCTACTGGTGCTGCTGCTGTTGTTGTTGCTGTGGGAGGCAATACATCTACCCAGTGGGCTGTCACAGTCATATAGTCCTTAGTCTGCCCTGTTCCACTTGTCCACATGTCCGTGGTTAAGTGGACATGGGATACAACCACATTTTGTAGGGCACTGGTGTCGAAGTCAAAAATATTACATAAAAAGAACATACAAACTACACACATATAAGTCGCTATACTTGCAAATACGCGCAGCGAGCACAGCAATATATGGTAACACTCGCATTTACACGGACATGCCACAGAGATGGATTCGACACTTATTTCATGCAGTACATAATTATGATAGTGTCAAGCGCCGGACATCATGGTGATTTGGAATTATGTAATGAAGTGGTGTCATGTATGTGTATTATTTGAACGAAACAAGATAGACCGGTCATATTTACTATTAAAGCAACCAGATTAATGTGTAGATTCATTTGATACTTGTTATAAAGTTGTAGGACATTGCAAAAATAATTATGATTATATGTATGTAAGCTAAAATCACTTTTATTAGAACAATAGATATTCCAAACAGGTAGTGGACAGGAAGCTCAGGCCAGCCCCTTTGGACGTCCCCAAGGCTGAACCTGTTCAGCATATACAAAGAGACTAGTGACTCATCATGAATGAGTGAGTCCCCTCCCCCAGAAACTAGATAACACATTGCTGACCACACAGTAGGGCAGTTGATTTTTGGTACCAGAGGATGAAGGAGTTGCTAGCAGACCAGTTCCTGCATTTATTTACAGAGAGAGAGAGAGAGAGAGATATGGAAAGACGAATTTATATAACTTAAGGATAATGGTATTGTATGCTGGCCTGTAACTGTATGTAACTGTATGTAACTGTAACTGTATATTTTAACTGCTTACTGTGTGAGTGTAACCATGTAACTATAGGTATACTGTACTTTGTAATATATTGAATCCATATCTTTTTAATAACAAATATATACATCATTGAGCTTTGGAACTCAAATAATGTGTGGGTGTATTATTTTCTCTTATGGGATGCAGTGTTTTGCGATGTACAGTGCACTTTTATCGTATATGGTAATAAGATGCACCTGGCGTCTGCAATATATATTAGAGCTGGCATTTTAAATATTTGTGAGAAAGCAATTTGGCATTCACAGATGAGAACTCTTACGGGATATCAGGGTCTTAATGATGCACTGTACATTACAAACGCGGCTGTAATTGACTGGCTCCGATGGACGCATCACAACGCTGATGAAAATAACATCCACGTGTATTGTTGTGGTATCAGTAAGCCAATGATATGAAATTTCAAGGGACAATGCGTTTCTCATAATATTTAAGATGCTAAAATGTATTTTTATTGTTGCAAAACAAAGTTCAAATAAGTCATATTGTGTTTGATTCAGATTGGATTGTTTATCTGTTAAGTAGGGTTAAAAGTACATTTAAAAGTTGCTGCATAGCCTTGATATAGTTTTTTTTTAACTCAGGCCTAAAATAACTTCTGGTGCTTGTATAATGTGTGATTTATTTGTGACAAAGGAAGCCGCATGGTCTGTCCTCCATTTTGGACTAACCACATGGCCTGTCCACCATTTTGTGTAAACCTCATGGATGTGGAAGGGGGAGGAGCAGTGGCCATTTTAGGAAGGTCATTATCTAAATAGCTGATTTTCATTCTGCTCAGAACAATCAGCTTTCCTTGGTCACATCAAACACCATTTATGAGTTACCAATGCATTTATTTAACCCATGCCATAATCAATTACAAATAGTTTCAATTGCGCCTAGTGAGAGTAAATGGTAAGATAAATGCTTGGCTTGGGGTAAGAAATTGCACTGATAGAAAAAGGAAAGAAAGGGGTTTGGTTTTCTTTTTCTCTTTTTCCTTCCAAGACTTGTAGAATCTGCTTGCTATAAGATAGCCATTGAAATGCAAATTAACCTGTGTAACTGCATTTTCTTAGCAGGGAAAAGCAAATAGCTTTGATATGCAAATAAGAGGTAAGGTGTCTCATAGGAGACCAGTGAATGGTACATATATATAATATTATTATAATTATGTGTATATTTATATCAGTGTATATTCTGCAAGATAGCTATCCAATCTGAATCAGATCATTTAAATTATTGATTATTGCTAGAGTCATTATTGATCTGTGTGAATTAGGATACATTTGTTGCTATATATGTAAATTTGAAATAACAGTATTTTAAGGAAGTAAGTGTAAAGACACAAACGCAGATCTGCATAAAAGTTTATACAGAACAAGTTGTGTCTAGTGGGCAATAGTAATTAGTATTATTCACATTTATAGAGCTGGATGATTTGTTTTATTGCGGACGCAGGGTTTTGTACACATGTCTCGGACAAAGTAAAGGACTGCGCACGCAGCGTAAGGGACACGCACGGTCGCATGTTTACGCAAAGTGCGTAAGAATGCGGGCGATGAGTACAAATTATACAATAGTGTTGTTTAGTTCAAAGGTGGGATAGTAGACATTTAATACAATAGCACATAACTATCAGATTTCAAAAGCAGGTTACTCTAAATTTAGTTTAAAAACTGTATAGCCTCTGGGGTAAAGCTGCCTATCTGAATTAATTGAAATTTTCTGTACAGAAAAACCAAAGTGTATTTGAGTGAGCGAACGTAGGAGTGAGTGGATTTGAACTCCGGAAATCGGGTCCCGTGGTACACCAAGTAAGTGGAGGCTTGGTGGCGTGAGGCGGCTGACTCACGTTAATATAGATTGAAATACGCAAATCGTGAGGAGATTTGCAGAGGAGCGTAATAGGGAATTGTGCATTGTGTAGTATTGAAGTAAAAATGTTTTTTGTTACGCTCCGAGCTGAGGGTCGCAGTTTGTACATCGACTCATGGTTGTACGGCAGATAGGTAACAAGTACCTATACGCTGTGCGATTGGACCGCGCGTTTGTGGGTGTGATATATAGCTCAACATGATACCCCTTTTACGAGCTTTTTGTGTAGAATCGCGGTATCATTAGCGCTGTATAGAGCATACGCAAGCGTGATTTATGTATAAGAGTATAGGGAGTTTTCGCTGGTCTCTCTCAGGAAAATCTCCAGCGGCAGATATTTACTGGAAAAGGTAAGTCACTCCTAACAACTTCCAGTAAATAGAAACTAGATAGGGCTTCACTGGGTACGCGGTGGTCACTATTGGAGTGAGTCGTGGTACTTAGTGGAGAAGGAGCGAGTAAAAGCGCTAGGTGTCTTTCACCGTCTATCTGCGGTGTGCATTGGGGATTGCGTTTATTGGCAAAAAGTCCACGATGGGATCCAATTGCACAAGCAGTGGGCGTTTAGTAGCTAGGGTTCAGGCTGAAGAAGAGGGACCGAAAAGGTCAGAATTGCGACCGAGAGGGTCAGCAAGGTTTATTATGTGTGAAAAGTATGGTTCACACACGGAGGCTTTTTGCAATGAATGGTTATGTATGACTGACAAAGATAGGGTACCATTCCCTAGGATGGGCAGTTTTGAACCAGAGGTATTGCAGAACTTAAGGATAAGAATATGTCTGATAAAATCCCGAAAACAAAGGGTCAGACATACAGATGTGTCCACTTACATCTTTGCTTTTTTACAAATTTGGCACAACATGGAAAACACGGCTAAGCTGATTTTCACGAGTAGCGAGTGGGTGAATTTTTTAATTTTTGTTTGCCATAATTGAATATGTATAAAGTAACATATTAAAGAAGCAAATTAAGAAAAATCACAAGGCATGGCTAAATCTCTGAGTCTATGGCATGCAAAACTGTGCCATATATGGCGGGATATAGCATAGAAGTATGTGGACACATCTGTACAAAGTGTTTAAACCTGTGGCAGCAAGAGGGGTTGGTGAGTTTGATCCTAAGGTATTGCAGGTGGTATGTTTAACCAAAGTCATATAAGACAAGAATGGAAATATAAGAACTGTTTGAACTTGTAGCAACAATAAACAAGTAGGGAAAAAAAAGAGAATGCAAGTACACCGCCATATGTAGATGTGGAAGCAGTTACGGCCAGCATACAAACTATAGAAAATAATAAAAATATGAAAAATATGACTGTAACCTATATATGTACTAATGAATGTTGAAGTTTTATTTAGGAGGAGAAGGTGACGTTTTCAGCCATTTCTCATGCACCCAGAGGAGTATCCGGTAAAAGAAGAGCAGTAGCCTGTGGGGGAAGTGGCTGAGACCAGTGGAACAGGTAAGTATGGTATCATTCGTGTACATATATAGTAAAACCCAAAAATAAAACAAAAAAATCAAGAAAGTAACGTCAGAAATGGAGAAAAACCTGTCCGTACATTAGTATTTGCCAGTAGGAAAGCGGACAGAGACAAGGTAACCCCCGGGTATTTCTTTCAGTTACCATATAAGAAGTATTCATTCCTAGTAATGCCCCTAGTCAAGATGAGCTAGGAAATGTTTGTTGGACCATGTACAGACCCTTAATACGAGATGAGAAGGATTGAATGAAATACTTCGCATGACCTAAAAGCTTGTTAAACTTTTTTTTTGTTTTTGTCTCTTGCAGTAATAGAAAACTCTCGATCTGGATAAGACCACTGGTAAACACTAATTCTGCAAATGGGAGGTGGCTGTCTCTGTGCAAATGGACGGGCTCAATAAGGCATTGAGTGTCAGGGTGCAGACTTCTTTGCAAAATTGGAAAGGGGTCACAGTAGCTAATCTTAGATAGTGTGCTATTGAACATCACAAGAATAGTGCTAGGCGCAGAGAACAACAGGTGGAGAGGTTGAGGACGGTAAGTATACTAGCACATACAGGAAAGACCCATCAGTCCAAACCCCAGATCCCTAATGGTCAATAATATGTTACACTTGTAGGAAGGAAGGGCATTTTGCCAGAGATTGTAGGAGTAGTAGGACACATAGTCAATATAGATCCTCTAGACAGAAAACACAAGCCACATTATTAAACACATAGACGGGACCAAGGGACATATAGTAAGGAATCATAAGCCATATAGAAAACACAGATACGGCTAATGGGAAGAACAAAATAAATGCAACATTACCCTTTGACAAAACTTGCTGGGGTTAAGATGGGGCCTCTAAACTTTTGCTTCTTTTTCCTAGCAGAAATGGCCCCAGATTAACTTAATTTTGTTAGATATGATATACATATACTGTGCTCCCACGAAGACTAATGTCGCATTCTACTGTTCTAGATGCATGTCCATCACAGGTAGAGGAAATTATCTCACAGATACCGGGTTCCCTATGAAGTTAGGATGGACAGGACACTGGATTGATGGCTGGGATATGCCCAATAGCGATATGATAAACGCAGAATTTTTTTTTAAGGGGAGTAGACCAAGTAGAGAATTACTTCCCTGTAGTGCCCAATCCAGTTGTCAAATTTTTATAAAATCTTCTTCACCTCTACAAACTCATCTGTCACCAACCTCTATTCTGTTTCTCTACAGTTTCCTCTTCATCTTTTGCGTTCACACAGGGTGGTACAATACATGGACCCAAGTACAGTTCAAACTCCACATGCCTAGGTCCTTCAGAGTTCTGCCCGAACCCAGTATATCTCAACAGCACGATGACACCAGTATTACTGCAGTGTGCCTTGTCATGCACAAAGGGTGGAGAATGGGAATACTGGTGAAGGGAAATTTTGTATAGACACTGATATGCCTGTTGGTGAATGGCAAACCTGACATTTTCTTTTTCATTTTCTTCTACTTTCTCTCCTCTAGAGATGTTCCTTTTTTCTTTTTTTGAGTTATGCTCATGGTACTCTACATTGCAAACACACGATATTTAAATTAAGATACAAAAAATGTATGTTCCCTACAGGAAAAGGCAGTCTGGAGGACAAAGGGGTATGGCCAAGAGTCCTCAGGACTGTGGGCAGGTGGACACGGTAAGCCAGTAGCCCCCAGAGCATACCTTCCAAGTCTAGCTGAGGTGGCACACGGTCTGACTCATCTAGGCAAAGAGGGTAGGTGCAGGCTGATGAGAGCCTACTGGTGTGCGCCAGTATTCTATTCTCATGCAGGTAAGAGAGCAATGACCTGTCTTGCATGCTTGAGGAAGAATATTGGTAAAGCAATACCAACAGAGCCATCCCATATCCCTCCTGCAGACGGATCTTTTCAGGAAATACAAATCGACTTCGTACAGTTAACACCCTTTAGGAATTATTGTTATGTATTGGTGTGCACTGATGTTTTCTCAAACTGGGTAGAGGCATTTCCTGCCGCCACGGATGCTGCTGTGTTTACCGCAAAGAAAAATTGCGCAGAAATTTGTGTGTAGATAATGGTACCCCTAGAAGTAGGAGCAAAGCTTGAAATTGTACTATTGTGATTATAGATACTGCCACTAGTATTATGTAGCTTCGGAACCACTCCCAGATCTTGACGAATCACCCTCTTCAAAATTTGTTTTTGTTTTGGTTTTGGTATTTGTGTTTGTTTTGGTTGTTTTTGGAAGACAACCTCATGTCATGATTGATCCGCACAATGATCAGAAATACACCAATGAGGTGACAGTACAGTACCTTATTGAGATGAGCCAGCATTTGAGAACTTGACAAAAGAACTTGAAACTGTTGATTGCTGGTATGCCAAATACTAATTGTCTTGATTGTGAACCAAGAGACTGTGTGATTGTTCTTACGCTCAGGTTGCCTAATAGACAGGTGGGAAGGACCATACCAAGTTTTGTTGACAGCACTAAAGATCGCCGAAAGAGAGACTTGGGTCCACTCGTCCCACTGCAAGAAGGTCGCTGACCCGGAGAGAACTCGTGACAAAGTAGTTTATTGCTCACATTCATCGAGTTTGTGTAGTTTGGTAACTGTGTGTTCGAAGTGAACTGTGTGTTCCAAGTGAACTTTGTGTTCAAAGAGCAAGGTGGAGAGCAAAGTGAACTGTGTGTTCCAAGTGAACTGTGTGTTCAAAGAGCAAGGCAAAGAAAACCTCGTATCACTAGAGACTCTGTTCCGTGAAGGCTGAGAGGCGGCACTGTTGAACACTACCTGAGCGTACTAAAGGATTGCAGAAAGACCAGTCATTGTAATTGATTTGTTATGTACAAGAGTTGTTTTGTTCTATTTCTCTTTTCTCTCTTTCCCGCGGACAAACTTTTTCTTTCAGGATATTCTATTTTTGCGAGGTTTTTTTTATGAGGAGTCGAGTGTGGGACTGGAACTGGTTCTGGAGGAAGAAGTGATTTCCTTATAGGATCCCAGGATTAGCCGATCAGTTTGTTAAAGTCAGAGAAAAATCAAATTTCTAGTAGTTATGGAGTTCAGAGGTAATCAGGAACAATCAGACAATGGCTATTCACACATTGCAGATAAAGAGCTCATTAATATATGTGGAAGAAAGGTTTATGAGTAGCTCTCCCCGAACTCCGAAGGTTTATGTTATTTAGGAAGGACACTACTTATAACCCTTGTTCAATGATTAAACAGACCTAGCATACATTCCAGAAATGGAACCAATGTTCAGAAAATGATAGGAATATGTAGATCATGAAAATTTTATATGTCACTGTCACGATTTGTTTGTGTCTTCTTCATCTACCCAGCAGAACCTCAATCGAATCCAAACATCAGTGTACAAAGACGTAGGTACATGTATGTGTGAAATGTTCGTCGCAAATCAGACATTATAGGCCAAAACACTGTCCCAGCATACTCTATAGGTTGAATGTTGTCCCACACCCAACCAGTGGTCCCGTGACCTCCGAGTGCATATAGAGGATGTCTCGTCCTCCTCCCTGTCTTCCCCAAATATAGTCAAGTGTCTGATTTGCAAAATGCATACATACTTGTGTCTAGGTCACCGATTATTGTATGAAATATTTTTTTCTTATGTTAATAATTGATGGCAGTTCTTGTTTGCTGCCAAAGGGTGGACTGTCGAAGTCAAAAATATTACAAAAAAGAACATACAAACTATACACATATAAGTCTTGCAAATACGCGTATACTTGCAAATACGCGCAGCGAGCACAGCAATATATGGTAACACACGCATTTACACAGACATGCCACAGAGATGGATTCGACACTCATTTCATGCAGTACATAAATACGATAGTGTCAAGCGCCGGACATCATGGTGATTTGGAATTATGTAATGAAGTGGTGTCATGTATGTGTATTATTTGAACGAAACAAGATAGACCGGTCATATTTACTATTAAAGCATCCAGATTAATGTGTAGATTCATTTGATACTTGTTATAAAGTTGTAGGACATTGCAACAAATAATTATGATTATATGTATGTAAGCTAAAATCACTTTTATTAGAACAATAGATATTCCAAACAGGTAGTGGACAGGAAGCTCAGGCCAGCCCCTTTGGACATCCCCAAGGCTGAACCTGTTCAGCATATACAAAGAGACTAGTGACTCATCATGAATGAGTGAGTCCCCTCCCCCAGAAACTAGATAACACATTGCTGACCACACAGTAGGGCAGTTGCTTTTTGGTACCAGAGGATGAAGGAGTTGCTGGCAGACCAGTTCCGGCATTTATTTACAGAGAGAGAGAGATATGGAAAGACGAATTTATATAACTTAAGGATAATGGTATTGTATGCTAGCCTGTAACTGTATGTAACTGTGACTGTAACTGTATGTTTTAACTGCTTACTGTGTGAGTGTAACCATGTAACTATAGGTTACTGTACTTTGTAATATATTGAATCCATATCCTTTTAATAACAAATATATACATCAATGAGCTTTGGAACTCAGATAATGTGTGGGTGTATTGTTTTCTCTTATGGGATGCAGTGTTTTGCGATGTACAGCGCACTTTTATTGTATATGGTAATAAGATGCGCCTGGCGTCTGCAATATATATTAGAGCGGGCATTTTTAATATTTGTGAGAAAGCAATTTGGCATTCACACTGGTGACTCTTTCTGACGTCTGTGTACATTCTCGGTATCGCCTGCCTAGAAAAGTGGAACCTAGATGGGATTTGATACCGGGAACACAGTACCTCAAACAATTCTCTAAGTCCCACTGAACTAATGGCGGATACCGGACGCACGTCTAACACCAACATAGCTGTCAAGGCCTCATTTATCCGCTTTGCATAAGGATGACTACTGTCATATTTCATCTTCCTCACAAAGGACTGCTGGGCAGTCAATTGGTTACTGGAAGTAGTACAAGTGGTCTTCTGACTTTCCCTCTGAGATGACGATCGACTTCCAGCAGCAACAACAGCAGCAGCGGCAGCAACAGCAGGCGTACCACTCAAGGATCCTTTGGAGGAATCCCGGTTAGGAGAGGACTCCTCAGTCTTGACAGTGACATGGCCTGCAGGACTACTGATGTTCCTGACTAAGGAGGAAGTTGACGTTGAGGGAGTTGGTGGTGTGGCTTGCAGGAGCTTGGGTACAGGAGGAAGAAGTGATTTAGGTGTCAGTGGACTGCTTACGCTCTTACCCAAAGTTTCACAACTTGACACTGACTTATGATGAATGCGCTGCAGGTGACGTATAAGGGAGGATGTTCCTAGGTGGTTAACATCCTTACCCCTACTTATTACAGATTGACAGAGGCAACAGATGGCTTGACACCTGTTGTCCGGATTTGTGGAGAAATAATTCCACACCAAAGAGGTGGCTTTTTTGGTAGTTTTCCCAGGCATCACAATGGGCTTCTTCATCCCATGGACAACAGGTGTCTCCCCCGGTGCCTGACTTAAACAAACCACATCCCCATCAGAATCCTCATTGTCAACTTCCTCCTCAGTGCCAGCAACACCCATAGCCTCAACCAGGTGTACTTCAACAATGACATCTTCAATTTCAATATCAGGAACTGGACTGTGGGTGCTCCTTCAGCACTTGCAGGGGGCGTGCAAATGGTGGAAGGAGCCACCTCTTCCTGTCCAGTGTTGGGAAGGTCAGGCATCGCAACCGCCGACACGCTTGGACTCTCCTTGGGGATTTGTGATACCATCTCAGAGCGCACAGTTATTTTCTGTGCTCTTTCCAGCTTATCTCTTTTAATTTTTCTAGCGGGAGGATGAGGGCTTCCATCGTCATGTGAAGCTGAACCACTAGCCATGAACATAGGCCAGGGCCTCAGCCGTTCCTTGCCACTCCGTATTGTAAATGGCATATTGGCAAGTTTACATTTCTCCTCAGACGTTTTAAATTTCTTTTTTTGGTTCTTTTTACTGAACTTTGGCTTTTTGGATTTTACATGCCCTCTACTATCACATTGGGCATCGGCCTTGGCAGACGACGTTGATGGCATTTCATCGTCTCTAGGAGGAAGTGGTTCTTGATCTTTCCCTATTTTATCCTCCAAATTTTTGTTCTCCATTATGTTTCTGGAGTTATATAACAAAATATGCGGCACAGGAAGGACTGACGGCTGATGGCCAGGACACTACCACTGGTCTGATGCAGCACAACACAACAATACTGTAAGGGACTTGTGCTTCGTGTTGCTATTATTATTATAATTCTGTAGCAGTGGACATGTAGCGGTAGCGTATACCACTGTGACTGCCTCGACACTGGAATGACTGATGGACAGGACACTACCACCTGTCTGATGCAGCACAACACAACAACACTGTAAGGGACTTGTGGTTGTTGTTGTTGTTATTATTATTATTATTATTATTATTATTATTATACTGTAGCAGTGGACATATAGCAGCAGCGTATACCACTGTGACTGCCTCGTCACTGGAATGACTTATGGACAGGACACTACCACTGGTCTGATGCAGCACAACACAACAACACTGTAAGGGACTTGTGGTTGTTGTTTTTATTATTATTATAATACTGCATTAGTGGACATATAGCAGCAGCGTATACCACTATGACTGCCTCGTCACTGGAATGACTGATGGACAGGACACTACCATTGTTCTGATGCAGCACAACACAACAACACTGTAAGGGACTTGTGGTTGTTGTTGTTATTGTTATAATAATACTGTAGCAGTGGAAATATAGCAGCAGTGTATACCACTGTGACTGCCTCGTCACTGGAATGACTGATGGACAGGATACTACCACTGGTCTGATGCAGCACAACACAACAACACTGTAAGGGACTTATACAGCTACACTGGATATATGGCAGCAGAGGACACCACCACTGTGACTGGTCACTGGACTGATGCACAAGAGACTTCCCCTGGTCTAATGCAAAACAACACAGCAAAAATGAAAGCCAGCAGCACTGGGGATATATAGCAGCAGAGGATACCAACACTGTGACTGGCTGGACTGGTGCAGCACAATACACTTACTACACTGGACTGGACAGCACAAGACTCGGCACCCCACTCTCCCGTCCCAACACAGACACTGAACTCTGAGGACACGTCCTCTCAATACACTCTCTGAGACTGGAGTGAAAATGGCCGCGACGCACTGCTCCTTATATGAAATCCAAATCCTGCGAGAATCCGACAGCGGGATGATGGCATTTTGCCTCGTTCGGGTTTCCGAGTCAGGTAGGAAAACCCGAGCCTGACTCGGATCCGGGCTCGGAAGGCAAAGTCGGGTAGGGTTCAGTCATCTGAGAACCGAACCCGCTCATCTCTAGTATGAACACTCCACACCCAACTCTAACTCTACGTGCACATGTTATACCTGCCCCCCCCCCCCCCCCTACCCCCTGCAGTGCACATGGTTTTGCCCATTGGTGTGCTTTTTTCATTTGCTCACAACTCTGAATAACCACTTTATTCCTTACGGAACTGGAACAAGTGGGAATAACACCAGTCTAATGCTAAGAGACTGGACATTTTGTATCCTTTTGATGATGAAGAGATACTGAATGGAGCTAACTTCCCAAAGGATAACTAGTTTTCTCCTAGAACTGCAATTCCTCTAGATCAGGGGTGGCCACGCTTCTGTGATCTACCTAGGCTAGACATTAGCTTGCTACAGATGTGTGCTAGAAAAAGGGGAGTGACCTCGCTGCACAGGTTGTAGGGACTGTCTCGCCCAAAATCACACATTGACCCCCACAGTAATAAACACATTGCCACACACAGAAAACTACCTCAAACACATTGCCCCACACAGGAAGCTACATCAAACACATTGCACTACATAGGAAAGACCTCAAACACATTACCCCACACAGGAAACAACTTCAAACACATTGCCCAACACAGGAAAAAAACTCAAACACATTGCCCCACATAGGAAAATATCTCAAACACATTGCCCCACACAATAAAAACCTAAAATACATAGCCGCCGCCCCCCCCCCCCCCCCCAAGAAAAACCTCAACACATTGCCCTACACAGGAAAGACCTGTAACACATTGCCCCACACAGGAAACAACCTCAAACACATTAACCCACACAGGAAATAAAACTCAAACACATTGCCCCACACAGTAAAAAAGTCAAACACATTGCATTGCCCAACAGGAAAAACCTCAAACACATTGCCCCACACAGGAAAAAATAATAAAACTTACATTAAATTGCCCCCCTGTGCAGTACCCCATTGTGCAGAATCCTTCCCTTGTACAGAACCCCATGTGCAGAATCCTTCCCTTGTACAGAACCCCATGTGCACAATTCTCCACCAGTGCATAATCCATAGCCCCCCCTCCTTGTGAGGAATCAGCATTCAGCGGTGTCTCACTTACCAGCGCGCTGGTGCGCGGGCCTCCGGGCTTGATGCTGCATACGTACCCTGTCTGCAGTGCACAGAATCCACTACCTCTGTGCACCCCTGAATTCCATCTGGCGTGTACCCCGCTGTGTTGCCGCCATCAGTACTACATGGGCTCTGCCATGACACTGGCGGTCAGCTGACTCGGTAACATCCAATCCTGCGCTGTGTCTGCTAACCAGGGGGTATAAAGCCAGAACACAGGCTCAGTATCATTGCCTTGAACAACACGTCACATCTAGTGCACAGCATCTTCTGGCTCCAGTCTCCTGTTTCCTGAGATTCCCTGTGTCAAACTCTTCCGTGGAACTACAGGCACCAGCCACCCAGTTTGTCTTCAGCATCAGCTCCACTCTGCTCCTTCAACCACTTGCAGTAAGAGACTCTCTCCAGGTGCTGCATATTATATTGTTACTACTCTGCATCAGCACTGTGCTATTCAACCTGCACTAAAGTATAGTGCTAAAGTTCAGCTGTCTCCTGCAATAACCAAACCTGGTTCTGTTGTTGTATGCAAGCATTGCCTATTGACTGTGTAGCTTTGTGGCATGTTCGTATCGGTTTCCAGGCCGATCATCTGTATCACCAATTGCCTGTACAATCCTGTTTCAAGTCACTATCGGTTTCCGGGCCGATCATTGGTATTTCCAATTGCCTATACAAATCCTGTTTCAAGTTATCATCGACTTCCAGGCCGACCATCGTTTATTCCAAGTTGTGTTTATTCCAGGTTTTCAGACCGACCTATAATATGTGACTGTTTTTGCTTCCAGATACTTTATCAATTTCTCTAGCTGAACTACAATTGTATTTGCCATTGCTCCAGTTATCTGTACATTTGTTGTGTGCTTCAATAAACATTATTGCACACATGCGCAGGAACATTCTACAGCCTCCTCGTTTTCGTCCACCGCACCACCATTGACCCTCTAGTGCCCCCTCCGGGAACAGGCTCAGACCGGACATCTCCCCTTATCTTCCCCTGTGCAGCATGCCCCAGAGAACAAAACTTACCCGATAAGTCTTCAAATACGCTGGCCAGATGCTTCCTTCCCACTGTGTTGATTGCTTCCTACTGGCTGCACACCACTGTTGACTGGATCCAACTGGGCCTCACATCGCGGTTCGTGCACTGCAGTACTGGGAACAGGTCTTCTGAGGCCTCTAAAGCCGTCAGAGGCTTATTACAGGGGCACTTGTTCTGAAGTTGTCTGCAATTGACCGGCGTGCTCTGCGAATAAACTGTAGATTGAAATCAACATTTTGGTTGTGCTCTAGATGGTGGGGGAGGGTTCTATAAAAGACCTCATAGCTTCAATGGCTAGACTTTTAATATTACGCAGCACTACACTCCATCCAGATATTAAGGACAAAGGATACCAGCAAATGGAGATATTATACTAAAAGAGAGCAATACTGTTCCTCCTACCTCTAGAAGTCTATTGTGCTTTCAGGATTAATGTAAGGTTAAATAAAAAGATTGCACATTGTCTACCCCTATCAGTCCGCCAGCTGTGAACACAGGTTATTGGCACATGATCGCGCATAACCTGTGTTCATGTGTGGTCTGAAAGGTGCCAGGGTTGAAATACCGGGTAGAGCAACCCGGTATTCCAACTCAGGTAATGAGCAGGGTTGAACACATGTTCAACCCGGCTCACTGCGCGGTGTGAACGGGAGCCAGGTCGATGTGACCCATTTCCCGTTTACTGAGTGTGGACGGGCGGCGCTTGGAGATCATGTGATCTCCAAGCGCCGCCGTGTCACCGCCGACGTCACTAACCCGGCAATATGCTGGGTTGCTTACAGCGGCGGCGGGGTGCCTGAGGCGGGTCGCACCCTGGAGCTCCCGTGTTAGGCTCCTGGGTGCGACCCGTCTCAGACGGTGTGAAAGGGGTATTACTCAAGTTGGCAGAATTGTGCAGTATGAAGGCATTCTATCAAGATCAGTTTGATAGATAGTAGATAGAATTTCATCAGTATCCAAAAGACCTTACAGAACTATCTGCAAGCATTAATAAAAGCAGGAGCAATTGCTTAATTTCCTTCAGATGAAAAGGGTTTTATTCCAGACTATTCATTGTCAAGAAAACCTCAGGAAACATTTCACACTTTTCTGCACCTGAGGTGATTCAATATATTTGTCAGTGCTAGGAGACAGTTTCTAATCAAATTAGTGAATTGTATCCTCATCAGCAAATACATCTATTAAGTTGAGAGAGAGACTGGGGCAGCCCAGTAACTTCGTAAGTGCTCGGCATGCCCCATGTGTGACTAAGACGGTAGGTCACACCCTTTTTTCGGGAGTCCAGGCCTGATGTATGTTAAGAGGTATGTAACTCTGTGGTATCACCAGCAGGCTTCCTTGTATCACAACCAACACCTGTAAAGAACCACCAAGAAGTCTCATTTGGTGACAAAAACCACAGAGTCTGCAGCAGGGCCAGCCCCAGGAGGCAATAAGATGCCGGCAGCGGGGGATATTATATATTTAAATATATTATATACATATATTTATATATACATATATATAATAATTCACTTCCTTGTTCGAGTGCTGCGCATGCGCAGCTTGAAGAACAGTGAGGAGACAAGTGTGCTGAAGAGGGGAACATTATCACTATCTGAAAAATTGTCTTCTCAAAAAGACCAGTTTTTCATAAGTGATAATCTTCTCATGGAGACATCATGAATACTGAAAAATATGTAAGAGATTTCAATGAGAATTGAAAACTAAAAATTCTCATTGCACATTTTTTTCATGACAAATATACCCCTAAGCCCCTTCCCAGCTGAGGATTTTCTCACCCTTGTGCTGAGGTCATTTTTTCACATTTGCGCTCATCACAATTCAACATCAATATTACTGAGTTTTTTAAGTGGTACCCACACAAATTATACCTTGTTTTTGTCAGAAGACTTTGTATAAAAAAAAAAGAAAGATTAAATTGAATCCAAATGGCCAAAAGGTTTTTTTTTTGTTTGTTTTTCAAAATAGGGAACTACAGGTTGAGTCTCCTAAATCTGAAATGCTTGGGACCAGAAGTTTTTTGTATTTAGGATTTTTCCATATTTTGGAATATTTGCATACCATAATGAGATGTCTTGGGAAGGGGACTCAAGCCTAAACAAGAAATGCATCTATGTATCATATACTGTACATCTTATACACATAGCCTGCTGGTAATTTTATACAATATTTGTAATAGTTTTGTGCATTAAGTTTGTTTACATACACGCTTACTATGTGTTGGCAGAATATAGTAGCCCAATAAGGCCTACAATTTTATAAATAAGGCAACCTACTGCGTTAGATGAGGGACAAATGTTTTTTGACACATGACGGAACAGATATACTGTACATTCTTTCCTGTACTGTTCCAGTTAATGGGCATACATATGCGATTAGCATTGCGAAGGACAGCTCTTCTGATAATAGCTGTCCTTCGCGATCTCCTGCGGCTCCCTGACTTTCAGGTTTGGGCCCTGGGAGTCAGTCTGCTCATGCGCAGAGAGACAGGGGCGACTGCGGGTCATCCTGGGAGGGATCCGATCGGATCCCTCACACTAGCATGGTGGAGAGAAGCTACGCTGTCCTGGAGACCGGGGCTTAGTACATTAGGAAAATACGGTAAACGGGGGTCTACCGCATTTTCCGTTTAGTACATCCCGCCCATTGTCTGGTGATCACCAGGCAGTAACTACTAAGGGGCCTCATCGTTTAATGCAGGGGTGGGAAACCTTTGGCCCTCCAACTGTTGTTGAACTACACATACCAGCATTCCCTGCTACAGTTTTGCTGTTTGGCCATGCTAAAACTGTTGCAGGGCATGCTGGGATGTGTAGTTCAACAGCAGTTGGAGGGCCAAAGGTTCCCCATCCCTGGTTTAATGAGATGACTACTGACCTGCACACACAGGGTGGCCCGATGTGTGTGCAGGCCAGTATTGGGGAGATAGGGCACAAAGTGTCCTTCCCTATCTATAGAAAATTATTTTTCCATAGCACCTGGTGATATTATCTGGTGATTACCAGAAAGGGCTGCTAAGGATGTGGATGACACAATATGTGGATGTGGATGACACCAGGCAGATGTAATTATGGGCGTGATATGGTACATAGTGCCTCTCACCCTCATATTAGGAGGATGTTTTCCGTAATGTAGGGTAATATTGTCTGGTGATCACCAGACAGTAGCTACTAGTGGGCTGAAAGACCAGAACCCCCTCTTACAAATATGGTTAGTTGGTTACCCATACAGTTGCTAGTGTCATTATGGGGGTGGTAGGGCGGGTTGGGTACGGGATCCTGACAGTCAGGATGCCTGCAATCAGAATACCAACAGCAGTATCTCAATGGTCATAATCTCAACACCTATCTGGAGGTAAGGTAACCCTTCTCCTTACCATCCCCCTAACCCTCCCTGCCTACAGCTTAACCTTAACCCTTCCTTCCCGCAACCTAACCCTAACCGTCCCACAGCCTAACCCTAACCTCCACTCCCGCAGCCTAACCCTCCACCTAGTGCCTAACCCTAACCTTCCCCGGCATACTTACATTCAGGATTATGGTTGTCGGGATTTTGGTGTTGGTATTTTCAGCGGTGCCGGGATTCCGCGCCAGTGTTCTGACTGCCATTATCCTGATTATTGGGATGTCAACTACATCCCGATAGAGCATGTAGTCCCCACCCCCTATATACAGCAAACATATGTTTTCCTCAGCTCAGGGTAACAGTGTCCAGTGACCACCAGACAAAAACTAGTGTAGGCCATATCATTTGAAAGAGAGGACCTTACATTTTTTACCACCACCTAAAAACACAGAATAATTTAAACCCAATATTTGCTAGAAAAAGCTGTTGCTTTCCTTATTGTTCCTTGTTCCGTGAGAATAACCTATAATTTTATCTAGTTTTGTCTTTTACCTTAATATGCAGATTTATCTGTATTAAAGTTAAGTTCCTCCTTATATGGAGTATTCATAGCACACAAAAACATGGGCATGCGATCAGCACTGGATTCCAGTCAGGTGTCAGACGCCGGAATCCCGACACCACACGGAATCCCGGCAACAGAACCCCAACCGACGGTATCCCGAATGTAAGTATTGGGGTGAGGGTTAGGGTTTGGGGGAGGGGGGGGTTAGCATTAGGCACTACAAGGGAGGTTAGCCGTAGTCGCCACCTCCCAAGTCTTAGTCCTAGCCCCCATCCCTTGTGATTAGCTGTAGCCAACACCCCTAATTTAGCTCTAGCCGCCACCACTGGCGGTTTACAGTTAGGGTAGTGGGCAGGGGAAGGCTAAATTACTTACCCCGTCCCCTGTCGGCATTATAAAAGTTGTGATGCCGCGGACGGTCATGGAACCGCTGGCACCCTGACCATCGGGATATCATATCACAGTCCAAAAATATATATAATACTGTAGTAACCCAAATATATCATTCATTTCTCCCTGGGTTTCATAATTTTTTCCCACAAATAGACTGTCCTAGCAAGTGTTAACATGGTATATAGTATCACCTGTTTTGTTTACCTGAAAGGTTTAAATCCATAAATCCATACACAACATGTTGGATGCAGCCCGCTGTGGAGAGCCCTCCTATAACCCAAACTGAGCCACCTTTATGGAGGTGGATATTTTCTATTCAAAATAATGATTAATCACACTACTATTAATATTTTCAAATATGTAAAGGGACAACACATAGAGCTATCTAGCGATTTATTTATTGAGAATACTTTACACAGGAAACGTGGTCACTCTCTGAGGTTAGAGGAGAGAAAATTTCATACCAAGTAAGAGCCGTAAGAGCCGTAAAGATTTGAAACTCTCGGCCAGAGAAGGTAGTAATGGTAGACTCAGTAAATATGTGCAAAAATGGATTAGATAAATTTCTAGCTGAAAAAGAGATCCACGGATATAACATTTAAGATAAATATTTTAGTACAGGTTGAGTATCCCATATCCAAATATTCCGAAATACGGAATATTCCGAAATACGGACTTTTTTGAGGTAGAGTGAGATAGTGAAACCTTTGTTTTTTGATGGCTCAATGTACACAAACTTTGTTTAATACACAAAGTTATTAATAATATTGTATTAAATGACCTTCAGGCAGTGTGTATAAGGTGTATATGAAACATAAATGAATTGTGTGAATGTAGACACACTTTGTTTAATGCACAAAGTTATAAAAAATATTGGCTAAAATGACCTTCAGGCTGTGTGTATAAGGTGTATATGTAACATAAATGAATTCTGTGCTTAGACTTGCGTCCCATCACCATGATATCTCATTATGGTATGCAATTATTCCAAAATACGGAAAAATCCGATATCCAAAATACCTCTGGTCCCAAGCATTTTGGATAAGGGATACTCAACCTGTAATAGTACGAAATATAGTTGTTAATTAGACTTAAAATCATTATTTCAGCTGGGTCATTGTAGTAAATGTACCTAAATACAGTACTGTGCAAGAATTATAATACAGGTTGAACTCGATGGTCAATTTGTCTTTTTTCAACCTCATCAACTATGTTACTATGTATTTACTTAGTGCACTGCATGTTGGGTAGTGGGACAGGGAGTAAATACATAGGCCTGCCCCAGCGGTGACATGTCAATGCTTTTGTCACACTGCAGGGAAGCTGTACTAAGCCTTAAGGTGGGTACACACTATTAGATATATCTGCAGATCAATTGATCTGCAGATATATCTATGTACGGATCGGGCAGTGTGCTGTGCATACACACAGTCCGATCCGTCGGGGGACTGACGTCATGAACTGGGCGGGCGGGCGCTCGCGCCGCCCAGTTCACCTGTCAATCACCGCCGGCCGCCGCAGCATGTGTACGGGCGGTCGGACGACCGCCCCGTACACACACAGCGACGGGCCAATATATCGTCACAGACGTATCGCCCGTACACACTGGCCGACGGTCCCGCAATGTATCGGCCGTTAAAGAGAACGGCCGATACATCGACCAGTGTGTACGGGCCTTTAGAGAGTGATAGTCAATCATCTCCTAACTGCAATGTTACAGGCTGTGTTTGAAAAATGACAGTTAAGAGCTGATTGGTTGGTAGTTTATGTCTCTCCACTTTATCACTCTCCGAGACATAATATATCTGCCCCTGCCTGTGCTGCGGAGCTCTGAGTCTTAGACATTGTAATCATTATATCACAGACTTCACCACATCTTCCAGCCAAGGTATCTTTTTTTGAGCCCTTGTGAGTAGAAGGGTTACCAGTGTGAGCTGGGTTTTCATCTCATCTATATCAAGGTAAAATTTTACAATGATAGTTTTGTTTTTATACATGCCTTTCTCAGAGTGGGACTCTTAGTGACCTGAATTTGTCCCTTTTTGCAGTTTATACCTTTTATCACATTGATTTATCTGTTTCTGCATAATTAAAATTGGAATTGGCTTCTGTATTTGTCCTCCAATTCTGACTACAAACCTCTTTTGACGTCATAGTAAATCTAATGGTAATTATTCCTATGCAACTAAACAGAATTAATAATATGGCTATATACTGTATGGTTAAACAGTAACTTTTACAGATTGTATATAGAAAGTGACTCACACTGTATGTTATAGGAAGTAAATCAATCTTATTTGTTAAATACATGATTGTTATTGTTTATCTTTCCAAACTTTGTCCCAGATTTATCAAGCCTTGGAGAGTGATAAATTGCACGGTGGAAAAGTACCAACCAATCAGCTCCTAACTGCCATGTCACAGACTGTGTTTGAAAAATGACAGTTGGGAGCTGCTTGGCTGGTACTTTATCACCGTGCAATTTATCACCCTCCAAGGCTTGATAAATCTGGACCTAAGATTTATTTCCTTTTAAAAATAAATAATAACCTCAAATTACAAATGGCACCAAGACACAATGGCGTTAATCACTTCTATTTTCAAACTTTTAAAAGCATATTAATTGATTTGTCATTTAACTATTCAATAATCATTTAATTCATTATTTCCAAATGGAACATTAGCAGGCTCATAACAATCTATGCATCCTTCTGCCAACATATTTTATTTTTATCCCCACAATAACAAACCCAGATTACTTAGGCATTATAAAGAGAAGTCTATCTCTAGATAGCAATCTTAGGGCCTGATGCTGAGTGACTTCTACACCAGTGGACAAAGCGTATCTTTTGTGAAATTGCTCTCCACACACTTAAGGCCCATATGCAGGCCAATCTAGCACCAGCGATAGCGATGCGCGAGGCTGCGCATCGCTATCGCTGTAGGGGGTACACACGGAGCGATAATGCTCAAATTCTAAGCAATCTAGTCAGATTGCTTAGAATATCGCTCCGTGAGTACCCCCTTTAGTACAGTTGGCTCATATACATGCACCCATAATACTGCCAAATGCTGTATTCTTGCTTGTGCCTTGTTAGACAGGACAGGGGCTTTGTAATGTATGACGAGTACAGTAAGGGCATGTCTGAGTGAGTGCAAACAGATTAAATAAAGATAAACATTTATATGCCACTGAGAAAGCTGTTTCATTTTGCGAGTGGCCGGTTGATGATGATTGCTGCCAGCACTAGTGAATCACTTGTGATTGGCTGTTTGTGAATGCCCACTGATGCAAAAAGACAATTTCCTTATCACTGGGTCATATATTATGAGTTTATGTGTATGTATAAGCCAAAATGGACCTTAGTATGTGTGTATATGTGTATATGTATGTTAGAGAATTATTGCACTTATTTATCAGTGAGTGATACATTTCACTGAGTGATAAGTTGCACCAGCCAATCAGCTCCTAACTGCCATGTTACACACTGTGTTTGAAAAATAACAGTTAGGAGTGGATTGGCTGGTGCAATTTATCACTCACCGTGAAATTTATCACTCATTGATAAATAAGGGCTGTAAGTTTCAGTGCAGAGACTTATGTGAATGGTGCCCTGTGTAGCACTGTGTAAAATAGTGGTATAGAAATAAAATTGTAATGATAAATGAACAACATTAGTAGTTAACTGTTAAATGTCATCATTTTGGAGGATGTTGAGGGCACTGACTCTGTGGTATGAAATGTGAGTAATTTCTAAAAATGTTTCTATTTCTAAAGCCATTTCAACTTATCATTGCCATGGAAATGGAAATCAGTCAGATCCATCTGTCCTTGTCAATTAAATTATTTTTGATGTGATAGGTTGGCTTGTAATCTTTCCTGAGGATTTGTTTATTAAAAAACAAAAACATTTCAATAACAGTGCTGAGAACCAGCCCCTTAGGAGCATAAATCATACTTAGCTCCCATCATGCCATCAGCACCTATTAACACTTTTTGTTGACATCTTCAAATGACATCATTTGCACACCTGGCTCATTATATTATTTTTATGGACTGCTTTTAAAAAGAGATCTTTATTACTGTCATTTAATTATATAGTGCCATCAAGTTACACAGAGGGAATATTTTCATTCACATCAGTCCCTTCCCCATTGAGGTTCTCAATCTAAATTCCCTAATACACAGACAGACACGCTATTTTCCATTTTGTCAGCTGCCAATTAACCTACCAGTTTGTTTTTGGAGTGTGGTAAGAAATCAGAGCATCAGGCGGAAACCCAAGTGAATACCATGAGAACATACAAACTCCACATAGAATTTAACTCATTTTTCATTGTGTTGTCCAAAACTTTTTTGATAAATCCCAACATACATGTTTAATCCACTTTTTTTTTTATTTAACTAAATCTGTCAAATATTCCATTGCAAATAAACTATTTGTCACACTCACACATTTTTGCCAGAGCATTTTCATTTACCTCACAGTCATGTGGAATTTTTCCAGACTCACCTTCGCTTGTACTAAAGGCAGCCAGGCAGATTGTGTTTCTGCTTCTTGAGTCCTCATTTCAAACTGAAAACAAGTAGCTACAGTATTTCAACTTTGTAAATTATCATGTATGTTAAATACTGTATAATAAATCTAATTTGTTAATGTGGTTTTTTTTTTGTTATTTCAATCTGCAATTTCTATAAAGAGAATGGAAGGTAGAGTGTGACCAAGGGAGAAGTGAAGTTGGGATGAAGGAGAAAATGAAAGAGAGGAAGAAATAAAATTAGAGGAAGAACATGTAAGAGGGGAGGTGAGAAGGGGAAAGAGATAGGCTGAGAAGGGGGTTAGAGGCAAGGAAGGGTAAAGAAGAGAGGGAAAAAGTCATAGAGGAAGTGTGGTAAATGGAGAATGGAGAGAGTGAAGTTGAAAATGAATGAGGGTAAGGGGGACCAGAAGTTGAGGGGAAGAGAGAATGACATGTAGAAGGAGGACAGAAAGCCTGGACAACACTGTCTAAAATCTCTTTTCTCAGCATGACTTTTCCCAGTATTTTTCATCATCCCGTTTATGTTTCCCTTTCCAAGTACCTCTTTCTAAATGTATTTTCTTTGTTTCTCTGCAACAGTATTTTCCCCTTTTCTCTGTTCCCCAAAAGCATGACCTCTCTCCGAACTTTATCCAACAATCTTTTTTCTCTGACGTCCTAGTGGATGCTGGGAACTCCGAAAGGACCATGGGGAATAGCGGCTCCGCAGGAGACTGGGGAATAGCGGCTCCGCAGGAGACTGGGCACAAAAGTAAAGCTTTAGAACTACCTGGTGTGCACTGGCTCCTCCCCCTATGACCCTCCTCCAAGCCTCAGTTAGATTTTTGTGCCCGAACGAGAAGGGTGCACACTAGGTGGCTCTCCTGAGCTGCTTAGTGAAAAGTTTAGTTTTAGGTTTTTTATGTTCAGTGAGACCTGCTGGCAACAGGCTCACTGCATCGAGGGACTAAGGGGAGAAGAAGCGAACTCACCTGCGTGCAGAGTGGATTGGGCTTCTTAGGCTACTGGACATTAGCTCCAGAGGGACCGATCACAGGCCCAGCCATGGATAGGTCCCAGAGCCGCGCCGCCGGCCCCCTTACAGAGCCAGAAGACAGAAGAGGTCCGGAAAATCGGCGGCAGAAGATGTCCTGTCTTCAACAAGGTAGCGCACAGCACTGCAGCTGTGCGCCATTGCTCTCAGCACACTTCACACTCCGGTCACTGAGGGTGCAGGGCGCTGGGGGGGGGGCGCCCTGAGACGCAATAAAAACACCTTGGATGGCAAAAAATGCATCACATATAGCTCCTGGGCTATATGGATGAATTTAACCCCTGCCAGAATACACAGAAAAACGGGAGATAAGGCCGCCGAGAAGGGGGCGGAGCCTATCTCCTCAGCACACTGGCGCCATTTTCCCTCACAGCTCCGTTGGAGGGAAGCTCCCTGGCTCTCCCCTGCAGTCACTACACTACAGAAAGGGTTAAAAAAGAGAGGGGGGCACTAATTACGCGCATTATTAAAAATACAGCAGCTATAAGGGGAAAAACACTTATATGAGGTTATCCCTGTATATATATAGCGCTCTGGTGTGTGCTGGCAAACTCTCCCTCTGTCTCCCCAAAGGGCTAGTGGGGTCCTGTCCTCTATCAGAGCATTCCCTGTGTGTGTGCTGTGTGTCGGTACGTTTGTGTCGACATGTATGAGGAGAAAAATGATGTGGAGACGGAGCAGATTGCCTGTAATAGTGATGTCACCCCCCTAGGGGGTCGACACCTGAGTGGATGAACTGTTGGAAGGAATTAGGTGACAGTGTCAGCTCTGTATAAAAGACAGTGGTTGACATGAGACAGCCGGCTACTCAGCTTGTGCCTGTCCAGACGTCTCATAGGCCATCAGGGGCTCTAAAGCGCCCGTTACCTCAGATGGCAGATATAGACGCCGACACGGATACTGACTCCAGTGTCGACGGTGAAGAGACAAATGTGACTTCCAGTAGGGCCACACGTTACATGATTGAGGCAATGAAAAATGTTTTACACATTTCTGATAATACGAGTACCACCAAAAAGGGGTATTATGTTCGGTGAGGAAAAACTACCTGTAGTTTTCCTGAATCTGAGAAATTAAATGAGGTGTGTGATGATGCGTGGGTTTCCCCCGATAACAACTGATAATTTCTAAAATGTTATTGGCATTATATCCTTTCCCGCCAGAGGTTAGGGTGCGTTGGGAAACACCCCCTAGGGTGGATAATGCGCTCACACGCTTGTAAGAACAAGGGCTCTACCCTCTCCTGAGATGGCCGCCATTAAGGATCCTGCTGATAGAAAGCAGGAGGGTATCCTAAAATGTATTTACACACATACTGGTGTTATACTGCGACCAGCAATCGCCTCAGCCTGGATGTGCAGTGCTGGGTTGGCGTGGTCGGATTCCCTGACTGAAAATATTGATACCCTAGATAGGGACAGTATATTATTGCCTATAGAGCATTTAAAAGATGCATTTCTATATATGCGTGATGCACAGCGGAATATTTGCCGACTGGCATCAAGTCTAAGTGCGTTGTCCATTTCTGCCAGTAGAGGGTTATGGACACGACAGTGGTCAGGTGATGCGGATTCCAAACGGCATTTGGAAGTATTGCCTTATTAAGGGGAGGAGTTATTTGGGGTCGGTCTTTCAGACCTGGTGGCCACGGCAACAGCTGGGAAATCCACGTTTGTACCCCAGGTCGCCTCTCAACATAAGAAGACGCCGTATTATCAGGCGCAGTCTTTTCGTGGGCAAGCGGGCAAAAGGTTCCTCATTTCTGCCCCGTGACAGAGGGAGGGGAAAAAGGCTGCAGAAATCAGCCAGTTCCCAGGAACAGAAGCCCTCTCCCGCCTCTGCCAAGCCCTCAGTATGACGCTGGGGCTTTACAAGCAGAATCAGGCACGGTGGGGGCCCGTCTCAATGAATTTCAGCGCGCAGTGGGCTCACTCGCAAGTAGACCCCTGGATCCTTCAGGTGATATCTCAGGGGTACAAATTGGAATTCGAGACGTCTCCCCCTCGCCGTTTCCTAAAGTCGGCTTTACCGATGTCTCCTTCTGACAGGGAGGCAGTTTTGGAAGCCATTCACAAGCTGTATTCCCAGCAGGTGATAATCAAGGTACCCCTCCTGCAACAGGGAACGGGGTATTCTTCCACACTGTTGTGGTACCGAAGCCGGACGGCTCGGTGAGACCGATTCTAAATCTAAAATCTTGAACACTTACATACGGAGGTTCAAATTCAAGATTGAGTCACTCAGAGCAGTGATTGCGAACCTGGAAGAAGGGGACTACATGATGTCTCGGGACATCAAGGATGCTTACCTTCATGTCCCAATTTACCCTTCTCACCAAGGGTACCTCAGGTTTATGGTACAGAACTGTCACTATCAGTTTCAGACGCTGCCGTATGGATGGTCAACGGCACCCTGGGTCTTTACCAAGGGAATGGCCGAAATGAGGAGAAAGGCATTCCGGATGAAGTCATTCCTATCCTGATCAAAGCCAGGAAAGATATAACCGCAAAACATTATCACCGCATTTGGCGAAAATATGTTGCGTGGTGCGAGGCCAGTAAGGCCCCGACGGAGGAATTTTCAACTAGGTCGATTCCTACATTTCCTGCAAACAGGAGTGTCTATGGGCCTGAAATGGGGGTCCATTAAGGTTCAAATTTCGGCCCTGTCAATTTTCTTCCAAAAAGAACCAGCTTCAGTCCCTGAAGTTCAGACGTTTGTGAAAGGGGTACTGTATATACAGCCACCTTTTGTGCCTCCAGTGGCACCTTGGGATCTAAATGTAGTTTTTGGGTTCAAAAAGTCACATTGGTTTGAACCACTTAAATATGTGGAGTTAAAATATCTCACATGGAAAGTGGTCATGCTGTTGGCCCTGGCCTGGGCCAGGTGCGTGTCAGAATTGGCGGCTTTATCCTGTAAAAGCCCTCATCTGATTTTCCATTCGGACAGGGCGGAATTGAGGACTTGTCCTCAGTTTCTCCCTAAGGTGGTTTTCAGCGTTTCACCTGAATCAACCTATTGTGGTGCCTGCGGCTACTAGGGACTTGGAGGACTCCAAGTTGCTAGACGTTGTCAGAGCCCTGGAAATATAGGTTTCCAGGACGGCTGGAGTCAGAAAATCTGACTCGTTGTTTATTCTGTATGCACCCAACAAGCTGGGTGCTCCTGCTTCTAAGCAGACTATTGCTCGTTGGATTTGTAGTACAATTCAGCTTGCACATTCTGTGGCAGGCCTGCCACAGCCAAAATCTGTAAAAGCCCATTCCACAAGGAAGGTGGGCTCATCTTGGGCGGCTGCCCGAGGGGTCTCGGCTTTACAACTTTGCCGAGCAGCTACTTGGTCAGGAGCAAATACGTTTGTAAAATTCTACAAATTTGATACCCTGGCTGAGGAGGACCTGGAGTTCTCTCATTTGGTGCTGCAGAGTCATCCGCACTCTCCCGCCCGTTTGGGAGCTTTGGTATAATCCCCATGGTCCTTACGGAGTCCCCAGCATCCACTAGGACGTCAGAGAAAATAAGAATTTACTTACCGATAATTCTATTTCTCGTAGTCCGTAGTGGATGCTGGGCGCCCATCCCAAGTGCGGATTGTCTGCAATACTGGTACATAGTTATTGTTACCAAAAAATCGGGTTATTGCTGTAGTGAGCCATCTTTTCTAGAGGCTCCTCTGTTATCATGCTGTTAACTGGGTTTAGATCACAAGTTATATGGTGTGATTGGTGTGGCTGGTATGAGTCTTACCCGGGATTCAAAAATCCTTCCTTATTGTGTACGCTCGTCCGGGCACAGTATCCTAACTGAGGCTTGGAGGAGGGTCATAGGGGGAGGAGCCAGTGCACACCAGGTAGTTCTAAAGCTTTACTTTTGTGCCGAGTCTCCTGCGGAGCCGCTATTCCCCAGTCTCCTGCGGAGCCGCTATTCCCCATGGTCCTTTCGGAGTTCCCAGCATCCACTACGGACTACGAGAAATAGAATTATCGGTAAGTAAATTCTTATTATTTCTCTCAGTTGGCATTCAAATCAACTACCAGTACTGCCAGTGACTCTGCTGGGCTCTTCTTTGTGGCTCCTGGGTAGTGGGAGTGCATTGAAACTGTTATTTGCTGAGTTACTGTATGATGCCAATCACTCATCCAAAGCACTATGCTGGCTGGGCAAGTAATCAGACTAGGTCACGCAGGACAGAACAGTGCATGATTGTGTGATGGCAATCCTCACTCTCTTCATCTGGCAACTTGTCTGGATGTTTCAGGATAATAATGGATAGGGTTTTTTTTTGTTTTTTTTTACAAATAACTTCTCTCTTCAATAAAAGTCAAGAAAGTAAAGTATCATTTAAACTGGATATCTTTTCATAGAATTGTTTTTTATTGTTATGGTGTGTTTTGTTTTTTTTAAGGCTGAATTTATAATTGTTCTTTGAAATTAAATCTACGTTTTCAAATAACTGCTCATTTCTTTCACAGAGCTATTTAAAAGAAGGCTATTGAGCAATTTCTTATTATTATTTAGCTACATGTGCTGTAATACTCTTGGCTTTTGTGCGCTACAAAAAAATGGATCTTACTACTAGTAATCCTAGAAAAATAAAACTTAACTGTCCATAACCATAGAGCAGGGATGTGACAGAGCCTCATCTGTCATATTCCAGAAATTGTGACTATAAAAAGGATTAGAATAATAAAAAGAAGATATTTATTTATAAATATCTTTTTATTATTCTAATCATTTTTATATTTACAACTCACAAAAGTTGCAATGCTCCACTGTAAATACAGGGACTATCATGGAGAGGCCAGAGGTGAGGCAGCTATGAACTCAACCTCCACTCTGCCATACGCTGCACGTAGGGCCGCACAATGTTAGTAATACTGCTAAAAAAAAAAAAGGTCAAGGGGAGGCTGCTATCAGCTCTGCCTCACTGAGGGGGCAAGTTCCCCAGCACACAACAGAAGCAGCCAACATGAAAGAGGAGCTGATGATTAAGACGTAGGGGAACATGCTAGTGAGTGGCTGCTGGGGCTCAGGGCCAGAGTAAGCCTTGGGGGTGCCCGGGGTACTTAAGACAGGGGGACCCAGATGGAAGGTGGAGGATGTAGAATTAATTGTGCATACTTCCCAATATGTCCCATTCCAGGAGGGACAAAATGCTCTTTACCTGGACATCCCACTTAATATATAACTAGGTGCTTCATCGCGCCCTACGGGCGCTCTTCACACCGTCGCAAGGGGCTATGCCCCCTTAACCCTTGCATGCCTTTCTGGGGTTTCATATTTGTATTATATGGAGTATTACCTGCATTCCTTTGTTAGTGGTTAAATATTGCACAATGAAAGGGCGTGCGATGGTGAAGGAGGCGCAGCCCCTTGCGACTGCGTGAACAGCACCTGCAGGGCACGATGTACAGAATGTAGCGGGTGCGGGGGGGACTGCGGATGGTGTCTGTAGATGCTGCGGGTGGAGGGGAGGCAGAAGTGGGGGTGGGGCCCGGATGGGGAAGGTTCGGGAGGTGCTGCGCGTGGGGGAGGGGCAGAGGAGTGGGGGATGCAGATGGGGGAGGGGTCCGGAGGCACTGCAGGTGGGGGAGGGGCAGGGGTGCCACGGGTGGGAGAGGGGCAGGTGTGGGGATGTTGTGGATGGGTGAAGGGTTCCGGAGGTGCTGTGGGATGGGTGTGCCGGGGGTTGGGTAGGGGACCGCAGGCACCATGGGTAGGGTAGGGGCAGGTACGGGTGTTGCGGCGGATGGGAAAGGAGGTCCGGAGGTGCTGCAGGTGGTGGAGGGGCAGGTGCGGGGGTGCCATTGGTGGGGGAGGGGTGGGTGAGGGGGGGACCGCTGATGGAGGAGGGTGTCTGCAGATGCTGCGGGTGGAGGGGGGCAGGTGTGGGGGGAGACGTATAAGGGGGGTGAATGGTGGAAGGGGCCTGGAGGTGCTGTGGGTGGTGAAGGGGTGGAGGAGTGGGAGCCACGGGTGGTGTAGGGGGTCTGGAGGCACAGCATGTGGGGGAGGGGTGGAGTGCCGCATGTGGTGGAGGGGAAGGTGCGGAGGTGTAGTGCATTGGGGAGAGGTCTGGAGGCGCTGCGGGTACTGTACATGCCATAAAAGGTAGTTGGAGGGTATGCAGTAACAGGGCCAGGACAGGGGTGACAGGGTCAGTACAGGGTTGACGGGGCCAGGACAGGGGTGACGGTGCCAGGACAGGGGTGACGGGGCCAGGACAGGGGTGACGGGGCCAGGACAGGGGTGACGGGGCCAGGACAGGGGTGACAGGGCCAGGACAGAAATGATAGGGACAGGATAGGGGTGACAGGGCCAGGGTAGGGGCGGCAGGACCAGGACAGGGGTGACGGGGCCAGTATAGGGTTGACAGGGCAAGCACAGGGGTGACAGGGCCAGGATAGGGGTAACAGGGCCAGCATAAGGGTGACAGGGCCAGGATAAGGGTGAAAGGGCCAGGATAAGGGTGAAAGGGCCAGAATAAGGGTGGCAGGGCAAGGCCAGGGGTGACAGGGACATGACAGAACACAGGGCACGGGGGAGAGATTGGTATTAGGGACAAAACAGTGGTGACAGACAGATGTGTCTTACCGGAGTCACTGCTGCTGGCTGCTGCTGTTCCATTCCAACCTGTTGGGATCTGCTGCTGCTGGAGACTTGGCATGGCTGACTCTCTCAGGCTGGAGTCCTGCTTTCTCTGCCAGTCCGCATCCCTCCCCCCCTCCTCAGTCACACACCGCAGACCTCGCGCAGCTGCCGGGCACTGTGGTAAGGTGAGACTGGAAATGACTGGTTAGCCCCCAGGAGATGCTGCGGCTGGAGGGAGGAGGGGGTCATAGCATGCACGTGGCGCGGACCTCACGGCTTCCGGGCACTGTGGTAAGGGGAGACTGGGAGTGACTGGTTAGCTCCCAGGAGACGCTGTGGCTGGAGGGAGGAGTGGGTCAGAG